>NW_027040532.1:1200000-1800000 GCF_037179485.1 Ochlerotatus camptorhynchus
ACATCCCCGCTCACTCAATCAACAGGACCGGTCCAACTCGGCGCCGAATGTGTGCATCAACAGCGTGATGAAGCCCCTGTTCGGCGGCGCAGACAACCGGACGTTGATCAACTGTAGGCCGCTCCAGGTAGTTGTAGATAACTCCTTTTGTGGAACTGTGCTGTTTCCCCCCCAAGCGTTCAAAGTTCTAATACTGGGATTTTCTTCTCCATCCGTAGATCCAATCCAACCAGGAACACTCACATTCCACTCAAGCATCACCAACGAACACGTTGAAGCATAGCAAACGACCGAGGGCAAAATCGGCCGATGAAAGCAATAAGAATCTGCTCTCGCCGCGGGACTCCAAGCAGTCGGAGGAGAATTGGGTAAGTTTTCTGGTGGGTTTTACGTTCAAAAGCGACGATGTTCAGCATTTTCCCTTCTTCTTTCGAACCAGAACATCCAAGCGGAGGAGATCCTTATCGGCCAGCGTATCGGATCCGGATCGTTCGGGACGGTCTACAAGGCGCACTGGCACGGGCCGGTTGCCGTCAAGACGTTGAACGTGAAGACGCCCAGCTCGGCGCAACTGCAGGCGTTCAAGAACGAGGTCGCCATGCTGAAGAAAACTCGTCACTGTAATATACTGTTATTCATGGGTTGTGTAAGTAAACCATCGCTAGCGATCGTTACTCAGTGGTGCGAGGGCAGCAGTCTGTACAAGCACATTCACGTCAATGAGACAAAGTTCAAATTGAACACGCTAATCGACATCGCTCGACAGGCGGCCCAAGGCATGGACTATTTGCATGCGAAGAATATCATTCATCGGGATCTCAAATCGAACAATATCTTCTTGCATGATGACTTTTCGGTCAAGATTGGCGATTTCGGTCTGGCCACGGCGAAGGTCCGGTGGTCCGGTTCGCAGCAATCCAATCAACCGACCGGCAGTATCCTCTGGATGGCTCCGGAAGTTATCCGAATGAAGGATCAAAATCCATACTCCTTCCAGAGCGATGTATACGCGTTCGGAATCGTCCTGTATGAAATGCTGACCGAACAGCTACCCTACAGCCACATCAACAACAAGGATCAAATCCTGTTCATGGTTGGTTGTGGTAAGTTGCGCCCGGATCCGACCAAAGTTCGCACCGACTGTCCGCAGGCACTAAAACGCTGCGTGGACGATTGCATTAAATACAACCGGGAGGAACGTCCCCTCTTCAGGTTACTTTTGAACATGCTCGAAAACATGCTCCGAACGTTGCCGAAGTTCCATCGCAGCGCGAGTGAACCCAACTTTACCCAGACGCAGCTTCAGAACGAGGACATTCTCTATCTTTGCTCGAGTCCGAAAACGCCAGTTAATTTCCACAACTTTCAATTCTACAACGGCACCGGTAACATCTAGCGCATTCGCTCGGTACTGGCGCCCGTGGTCATCACAATTTAGGCGTCTCGTGAATGACGCTTGGATACTTTGGAACTTTGAATTCAGTTCTTGTGTGGCAGCAGTTATATAATTACATACAATTAGGACAGTTCAAGGCGCTAACGCTGTCTATCTCCTAGACTGGTGTAAATAACTACGGTTTCTCTTCTGAGGAGAGAACAATAGTACGAGGCATATGTTACAAGATATAGATTACACAAAAAAAAGCGCTTTCCGGAGGGTCCGGGAAATGTATCATCACTGTGGTTTCGTTTATGAGCTGGTGAAATTTCGCAATATTTGAGTTGATATTGTTTTCCTTTTGAGTATCCAGGTTAGTTCTGTTTTTGTTTTGTTTTTGTAAATATGATTTAAGTGATAGGGAGCTAGGACTAACTTGTGTACAAGGAACCTATCGACGATTTCACTAGGTTTAGTTTATACTTTATTTTTATTTACAACAAAAAAAGAGTTAGCAGCAGCTGTATGTTTTGTGTTTCCTCAAGAAGTTTTGTAAAAGTATGTCTAGGTGAAATGTGTGAAATTTACAAAATTACTCGAGGTCAGATGAATACTTTTCCCTAAACGAATTCCTAATATTGGTGCCATCGAAAAAGTAAGTGTATTAGTAAGCTTTCTGACTGAGCAAGAACCAAGTGACGATGATTGATTGGTCCATTTTAAACATTAACTGCTATGGACCAGAGTTGAAGAGTAGAAAACTTACTCAAAGTGAAGCTTGCAACACTGATGTCGATCAATTGGCATTTTTATTTTATTTTGGCAACCTTTGTTTTTGTTTACATCTCGGATGACTTCACCTGGGTTGTGAAAGTTTTATCTAGTTTCGATATCAATACTTCACCCGCCACAGAGTCTGCCTACTATGCTCGATTATAGTCGCTATATTTATAGTCTGGCGGCTAGAATCTCGGGAACCAATCGAGCATATCACGACCAACATCAGAAAAGAGCATATAAGCTTTTGTGAACAAAACTTCGGAATCCCTTATCAAGTAATTCAAGGGTTACCTATGCAAACCAACACCACTATCGGTCCCCTATCCAATACCATTAATTTGCGTTCGGTTGGCGAATTAAGAACTATTAAAGTTTATAAAAGTTGAACGTACCTTTTCAATTGTTAGTCTACAATATATTTAATTGGTTCCGCTCTTTGGTGGATCCAAATTCTATCCGCCAGACTATAAATATAGCGACTATATGCTCGATAGGTAGACGATTTGCCAGTTCGATAGGTAGATTTTGATTTCAGTCTGCGTAACTCTTCTATTATCAACTCTGCTATGGACGAGTGCACCGATGAATCTGAGTTCTTGCACTGACGAAAATTTGACAGGAGAGCGGGGTATTTGTTACTAAAAATGAACACTAAATGTTCATCATTAATGAATAATTCCCCGCTCTCCTGTTAAATTTCCATCAGTACATGAACGAAAATCCATCGCTTACTGCTCCAGTCGTCTATTAGGAGTATTTGGGCGGATTTATTTTAGAGAGGGTCTAGGCGAGGGTCAATCCCAGCCGAGGTCGGTGGGATTTTTCTGAGGCATATAAATCTCTGGTCACGTTTTTCTTCGGAAGGGAAGTAAAGCCGTTGGTCCCGGCCCATGTGTGTTGAATTGGTGCGATATCCTACGCAGATGTGGAAGCTGCCTTCCTGCACATTCGATTGCCGTCAATGGATGGCAATCGATGTCCGTCGGTGATTGGCACAAGATTGCGGAATAGAGACTGGCGTTAAATAAAGGAAAGAAGAAAAAGAGAGGATCTAGTATTATCAGCTCACGGATTTTTTTTTTCATTTCGTTTATTTGGCAGGCAAATGTTATAAAAATAACTTAGCGGAGCCGAGTAACATGGAATACCAATTTTGGTACTCCGAATACAAAAAAAAAAAATATATAAAAATGTATTTATCATATGATTTTTTAGGGTGTCGATCGAAGCGGCGACAAAGCGATCTTTTCCCGTGCACGCAACTTCTTTCTTTCCCGAATTTGTTCCTCATTTTCATTGAACCCGAATCGTGATCGCTGCTGCTGCTTCTGAACGTCGTTTCCCGTTGCATGCTCTCCGCTACTCTCGTCGGTCGTCGGGGTCGTCACGTCCATTTCGTTATTTTCAATCAACATCTCCAACCCCGTGTCCGTTTCCTGGTCGCTAATGACTAACCCCCCCTATTCTGCGAGTCACGTGACTCTCTCTCACCGGTGAGGTGACAATTGTCACCTCACCGGTGACAGAGAGTCACGTGACTCGCAGAATAAGGGGGAACGACCCACCTTCCACCACTACACCAGCATACGTACTGCTGTTGTTTTGTTTTCCTTCTCCGGTTCCTTCCGAGCCTTCCGCTTGGGGCAGGAAAGCTTCCGGTGTCCGTCCGCCTTGCGCCTTGCACAGAAAACATTTATCTTTGTTGCCATCATAAAAAATATTTCCTTTGCGATTGAAGAAATCTCGCGTCACTTTTCAAATAGACCAATGTAACAAATGTAAACAAATCGAGTTAAGCGATACAAACTATTGCTCTTCTGTCATTGTATGTGATACAAAAACATCCATCCAAATTTATTTTCATTTGTTTAAGATAATCATTCATCAAAAATTGTCCAATGTACAGTTTGAAATGATGGGTACATGATTGTTACTTCGGAATGCCTAACATGATTGGTGCTCATTTTCCAAAGGCGGGGCCAATCTAAAGTTAGGTACTATACTTTGAAATCTGTGAAAGGGAATCTAGTATCATGTAGACAAAACGTCCAATGTAACACTCATTGATTATGTCATTGAGTAAAATCGTCCAATGTAACATGTCCAATGTACAACTCGACTTGTCAAAACGTCCTATGTGATTTTTTCTATGTTGTAGCATGAAATTCAAAGTAAAATTGTAAAATGTTTCTTCTGAATTTTCAACGTTTTTATACACTGACTACATTAAAAATAGTATTGCAAAATGTATTGTTTTTAAACAGTTAAAATCGAGGAGGGCGACACATCTAAATCTCAATTCTAGATGCTCAAAAAATCTCACACTAGCGAATCAATCTTCGAAAAATCATCTTTCATTTCTCACATCTACTTGCATCGTGCTTCATCTTTTTGCAGGAAATCTTCAAAATCGACATAAATCTTCCTTCTATCTACTCAGCGTGCGTGCAGCTAGCCACAGCAAAACATAATCTTTTCTGCATCGTAGATAGAGTCGTCCCCTGGGTTAAAATAATAATCTGTCGAACTTCAACTTCGATTTTCTCAAAATGGTTGATATGTTACATTGGTCTATTTGAAAAGTGACGCGAGAAATGTAATGATGTGGGGATTTCCTTTTTCACATCCATATATATACTGCGTATTCCTGTATATACCTCAAAACACAGATCAGTTGGAAATTTCTCCCGGATGATGCGTTTAATTTTCCCATATTTCCCCAGCACTTTGTCCATCTCGTTGTCGGGTACCCCTGGTGGCAAGTCATATTGAATGAATTCACCAGCATGCGACATGTGTACCTTTGCCGTCGTTCTATTCGCATAATGGAAGATTAAATCCTCCGAATTGTATGTCAGAGCATGGAGCATCGCTTCCTCTGATTTAAACTTCATGAAGACTCCCCTTTCCTCACCAATGCGATAAACAGCTTCCATTTCAGCCGGATCCGTGTCGAGTGCTTTGTTGAAATTTACTATCAGGGGAAACATGTCAGGAGGGTATAACTCGAAACGTAAACAATGACTTTGATCGTCGATTACTCTTGAATGACCACACACCCACGAAATCTGACTACACCAGCTCGTAGAACAAACATTTATCTGTCAGATGATTTAGTTAGTTTGAGTGGGTGTGGTGTGATTCGTAAGAAACCGACGATCCAAGTCATTGTTTACGTTTTGAGTTCGAGCCTTCTGACATGTTTCCCCTGATCTCTCCGATGTTTGGTTTGGCATCACAATGGCTGAAGCTAAACTTGATGGAGTTTTTTACTTCACACATCTTGCGCCGTAGCAACAAAAGGCACCGAATTGCTTGCAACGAACAAAGAGCAACTATATATAATAGCGAGTCTCGAAAACAGGCTATCGCGTGGTTCACACCGAAATAAAAAATTGACTGCTGCTTTAGACAGCTGTGGGACAACTGGAATTCACGGAAATCTTAGCATTCATTAATTTTTCAGAAACAAGAAACGCAGCTGTCATACATTCCAAACACTGAAACAAAAATATATAATTAAATTAATTGTAGACTCCGAACTTTCACAAAACAAACCCTTTGTCTGTATCTCTAAAATAAAGCAGAGTTCATTGCAAAAATCCTTCAAAACGGGTATTAAATAAACGAACTAACTCAAAATGCTTGTCATCTGGGAGCCAAGTCAAACTGTCAAACTATCAAACGGGAGCCAAACATTCAAAAGAGCTCAGAAGTCACGTAGGTAGTTACTGTTTGAACCACAAGTAAAGGTGTTGCCACCTACTGAAAACAAATTAAGAATTATAATTATGAAACTGTCGAAACATCAACCTTAGTAGGCGGATAATGTAAATCATCGAGCGTGATGCTCGAAAAAGTGTTTTTATTTGATATTAATAAAGCCAAAACTGTGTTGCTGAAACAAGAATGTAATCAAACTTTATAAAAGTCATGTGAGCTTTGTGGGCAGGTGCACTCCCATCACCATGTATACGTTATTTCTGGAGCAGAGGAGGAGGAGCCAAGAGTTGATTTGACAGCATGTATATACAATTTCGTGAGCTGTTTCAGCAAAACAATTTGAAACTTCGGAAGATTTTCAAGATGTTTTCTCTCACTTGAAAAATAAAATCGGCTGAGTTCGCAGTACTCAGTCCCCCTTATTCTGCGAGTCACGTGACTCTCTCTCACCGGTGAGGTGACAATTGTCACCTCGTGTGAGGTGACTCTCCATGTAAATCAAATGGAGAGTCACCTCACACGAGGTGACTATTGTCACCTCACCGGTGAGAGAGAGTCACGTGACTCACAGAATAGGGGGGAGTTTCAACTAAGAGGCAGGCATATCAAAAAGATTTTAGCATGCAAATATGTTAGAGAAAAAATCGTTTTGATGAATAATCAAGATTGCGAAAATTGCCTGGGGTCATAATGACCCCTAGATACAGACAAAGGGTTAGGATCTAGTCTAAATAAATTCTTCTGAGACACGTTCTGGCATATTTGACTCTACTTTGTAATCACCGGATCAATTATGTCTCATTTCCTGACCTTTTTGTGAGGTTCTCCGGATATCAATGGACCCTGTTTGTCCCGAATATCAAGAATTTAACCATGAAATAATTTTGGAGGTTTGAGAGTAACAAATATCGTTTATTGCTCGTTTAAGGACAATATGTGTTGAGTATAGCTGGATCACTCAAGGGTCGCTATAAAAACTTATCCGATTTAACTAATTTAACTAGATTGCAGGCTAGAATGCATGATGAACTTTTGGTATATTTATTGCTGAGTTTAACGGCGACTGGATTGACAGCTCGATTACAAGGGGCAAGACAGCTTTTGATCATGAGTAAAATCGGAGTTAATGTTGAGTAACTCTGAGCCGCTCTGAGTAACTCGCGTTAATAAAAATTGAATACACATCACGCTAACTTGAAAGTACTCATTAATGAGTAAAAAAAGACCCATTTTGAAGAAAAGTGGCTTAACTCATTAATGATTAAACAATTTTACCCATTAATGAGTATCTGTTACCCATTAATGATTAACAATTACTCATTAATGGGTAGCAGATACTCATTAATGGGTAAAAAATTTACTCATTTAATGAGTTAAGCCACTTTTCTTCAAAATGGGTCTTTTTCAATCATTAATGGGTACTTTCAAGTTAGCGTGATAGCAACCTGATTTTTGTTTTGCAGTATGTCATCATCGGTGGGCTGAAACCGATTGACATATTTTTCTGCAATAATTTCGTACGCAACTGAAAACTGGTACTGAAGTTTTTGCGGATGAGATACTAGTGATGCTGGACTTGCTGAATTGTATTATTCTGTCCGGTGTTACAGAATGCACGTATTTTAACGATGATTGAAGACGACCACCAGGCTTGAGTTAACGGAGACCATCACCGTTCTGATGGATATATTTGCAGAAAAAATTGGAGCTGTTTTAAGATAGCGGCTTGTGGCGCCGTTTGTTTCTCCTTCTCTCAGTATTTAGCCCCCCTTATTCTGCGAGTCACGTGACTCTCTCTCACCGGTGAGGTGACAATTGTCACCTCGTGTGAGGTGACTCTCCATGCAAATCAAATGGAGAGTCACCTCACACGAGGTGACTATTGTCACCTCACCGGTGAGAGAGAGTCACGTGACTCGCAGAATAGGGGGGAGCATTTTGCTGAATTTCCATGAGTAGCATTATGGCATGCACCAACAAGGCTGTCTTGCAATTGAAAATGAAATTGCCTGAAACTATTGTTCAAACTATCAGAGACAGTTTAACACTGAGCTCTCTTGGAATTCTCCGGAATTCCTTTTGGAATTCACTGCCTTTAAGCTTAAGAGCGGATAGTGTCCTTGCCAACATCGTCAGCTCATAAACTGCTATTCATCACATCATTTTTCATTTGGCTTCCTCCCTTTGACAACTTTGAGAAGTAGCATCCACAAGTACTACGAACATCGGCACGAAGCTGATATGCAGGTGGAACAGAAACGTCATGATGTCATTAAGAAGGGCTAAGATTGTCCCCAACGGATCATTTTAGATGGCCGAGTTTTGAACCCACCACAGCTTGCATTTGGCGCTACTGTATACGGACGATCCAATGTAAAATACTGTGGTAGCCACAGTACGGTGCTGTCAAAACTTCAGCATCTTCAATGATCCACTACCACCAATCGAAAATCTCCGGGTATAATCTGAGCAAGGCCTTGGTACAATAAATCTATGAGCTACCTTCCTCAACACAAATAGAAGTCTTATTAAGACTGCTTAAGATGGAAACATCCCCGAGGAGAATCAAAACTCTCTGTCGGAGCGATCACTTCATGTTCCAGGTGTTCAAAAGGCTACTATTGATGAGATGTTTGTCACTATCAAACTACTGCCAACCAACAATCCGTTCTTAGAGATTTCCAGGTTAAAGGAGCGCTGCAAGTCACACCTTCTATGGCTTATGGGATATCGTCTGAGTGGAATCGCGTCCGCCTATGTAGCTCAATCTAACAAAGTACAGGAAATCAAGAAAGAATTTCTACAATTTTGTTAATTGGAGTATTTTATAAAATTAAAAACACAATTAGGTTAATAATTTTTTGAACGTTAGTATTTGTTTATATAGTACAACAATGCAAACCATATTTAAAGCTATTTCACTTTCAGCGAAAAAATGAGTCCTGCCGCAAATCCTTTTAGGTCTAAATATTGTACGTATTCTACCATTTCTAGCACAAAATTACACTTCCTTCCAATCTCCTTTCGACGACTTCTCGCCAACATATTCTTGATGGCGTCCCCGGTCTTGTTCTTCCGATGGTCGCGACTAGTTTTGGAACACCACTGATCATTTTTACGATCAAATAACATTCCTTCCCAATGGATCATTTTAGATGGCTGAGTTTTGAACCCACCACAGCTTTCATTTGGCGCTACTGTATACGGACGAACCAATGTAAAATACTGTGGTAGCCACAGTACGGTGCTGTCAAAACCTCAGCATCTTCAATGATCCATTATTACTTTCTATATATAAGGAACTTTCTCGTCGCATACGTCTTCCTGTCGTATCAATGGTGGTGACCAGCCCTTTGATATAAGATTTCAGTAGATATCGTATGGTTTATACGCTCTGGTTGTGCATCCAGACAGAAACTAATACACCAGCTGAGGTTCACGAGTCGAAGGTAGATTACTCCGTCATCGCCTATAAAAAATGCTTTAGCTACGATAAATCCTGTGTTTTCATAAGAATCAAATCCCTGTTTACGATATCTTGACGACTAATGCGGATTGATGGCACATAGTACCGATCAATTTGTTATCAGATATGAGCCGTCCTGCACGTAATCTCATACAATTTTATCGGTTACTAAATTTAACAAATGCATGATTTCAACTCAAATAAATAAAATCTCGAGTAGGTAGATGCGGTTCGCACGACAAGGTACCCGTAGCATCGGACTAACAAAAACACGAGACGCGCGAATACAAATCAAAATGACCCGTGTGTTGAAGCCTTCATCTTCAATATATCTAGCCGCTTCATTTCATTCGCTGACAACGTAGACATTGTCGGACGAACGTTTTAGGTCAGGGCTGTCATCTGTCGGACAATGTACTAGTTTTCTGAAATAAACAAAGTGATAATCAAGCAAACACAAAGTTTGCTTGTCTTTTACCCTGTGCAAGTGCAAGGCAGCGGAGAAGAGAAGACAGACACACACCCAGAAATAACGAAAACTCAATGTGTAGCCATCGCTTCGACGGCTCCAACGCAAAGAGCACCACTGAGTGTATGCTTGCAAATGGGAAAGCCAGCAAAAAGACAAAATACTTCTTCGTTATGCTCTTCTTCATCTCCTATGCATGCAGTCGTGGTAAGCAAAATCTGCAGGTTTTGACAGCACCGTACTGTGGCTACCACAGTATTTTACATTGGTTCGTCCGTATACAGTAGCGCCAAATGAAAGCTGTGGTGGGTTCAAAACTCAGCCATCTAAAATGATCCATTCAAAGAAGACATTAGCGCTTGTTGTATATTCGCTCCCTGCGCCGCACGGAGTGTACCGCTTATTGTGTGGATCGCTTTCTCACAGATTAGTTGGAAAAGAGTGTGCGAAGTAAATGGGAGAACCACACACTCTTTGACGAGTGTTGTGAGATGCATACACAAAGTTGCTTTGCTAACACTCTGAGGTGCTTTCCAACCCTGTTTTAGGTAATGGCAGAGCAATACACCAGACTGATATGTGAAGCAGCAAACCATATAAAAAAAAATCCATACCCGAAAGATAGCTCTAATTGTAGAACAAGTCCAAAAATGGTTTGGATGATACCCAAAACACGTCGTTAAGCAAAATAACCATATAAATTTTATTAGGGAAGATATGATCTATGTTCACCTTTTTCCCTTCCCTTCTCTAAGGAATAGAATCCATGAGGTTCTGACAATTTATTTGGGAGCATCCGGATCATGTCTATTGATGGTCCAATGTGCTCCACGACACTCAATATGACTTCGAATGATCTGCTGAAAGCCCAGGCCTTTTCCCTGGGGATATCCGAATTATTTTCAGTTATGGTAAATGCGGTAAACGACTTCCTATGTTACTTTTAGTGATCTGCTTTTTGAAAACCTGGGTCATTTGATGTGCCGGATGGGGGATTATGGTTCAGATTAGGTTCTGGTCTCTTTCCTGGGCTCATCTGCAACAGGTCCAGTATTCGCCATTAGGGTCCACGACACTCAATATAGCTTCCAATGATTTGCGTTTTGAAAACGTGATGTGTCACATGACGCATTGGGTGCTAAAATCTATTTTGTCCTTCTTCAAGCTTGAGCGAGAACACCTGTGATTTGAAGGAGACTCATCTAGTAAGTACAAATTGCATCCACTTTGGCTGCGATTTCGCTGAGCTACAAGAAAATGAAATTTTGCAATTTCAGGTAGGGCACGTGGTGCCAAATAAAAAAGCGTTCATATTGCTACAATGTGGAGTTTCACTTTCATGTTACTCGAACTCTGATTTGACTCGGGACTGATGACAGGCTTCATTAAAGTTGCGATGTATTCTAAATCGAGCTGAATTTTTTAATTGAGGGGGTGAAAGGAAAGGGGTGTATGTGACTTTGATCGATTCTCTTCATCGACTCACTCTTTCCTTAATAATTCAGCTGCAAACACATTCCTTGATGCGTGTGCCATTCTGGATGCTAGATGAGATCCTCCTTTATCAAACTATGTGGCAGATATAGCGCAAAATCTGTTCATAAAGCTGTGGCTATCAAAAGAGACAGTCGATGAAAAGAATCGATCAAAGTCACTTCCATCAAATCCCCTCAGTTGAGTTCCTTGAGGACTAAGGTGCGATTAAATTAAAAACATTCCAAGAAAGATGCGATAAATGGAACGTAAGCTCTGCCGTTCAGTTGGTAATGTGGATCAATCAATCAATCAATAACACTAGGTCCGTTTTTATCCTTATGCAAACTTCTCAGGCCCTCTCTGCTTTATTTCCAAAGTTTATTTAAAAACCTCATCTCGACCCATGACAAAATAAAAAGAAGAAAATCACATCCAATGTTACTGAATCGAATAAACAAATAAATAATTGCAAAAGCAGCATCAGAAAAAAAAGAAGTTACGCAAAGCGGAAACGATAAACAAAATAAAACTAATGACTCTATCAATGACACATCCAACTAATCCCAATTGATCAAAGAAACAAGAAAACGAATTGAGTAAAACAATGAAATTTAGGCAAGCGAAGAAACGCAAAAATGGAGGAAAACGAAAGAAAAGCTACTAAATCGAGCAGACGAAAAATACTGTGAAGAGAAATAAAACCATTTACAATTATATGTGTAAATAATGTTAAGTACATATTTAAGCTCGCAAGTATTCGAATGGCTATCATGTGTGTGAGGCCAAGTGGGAGCAATTAGGTACAGCTCTGGGATAACAGATGCAGATAAGGCTGGTTAAAAATCACGCCAAGTAAATGATGAATGAGCAGCAGAGTGCAGGCACGAGCAATGAGAGAAAATACACATACACACACACACCCCACATACATACACAAACTTAATAGGTCAAAGTTGATCGGAACTGGAACAAAACAACAGCGTAGCATGTTGAAAATTGAATGAAAAGCATAGCAAAAAAGAAATCAGAAAATTATCACATTTATAAATATTTAAAAACTACAAAAGAAACTACAAAATTACAACCTAAAGCATTAATACAGAAAAAAAGAAGAACACAAATAATGCAGAATGCACTCGTAACGCAGATGTGAAGCAAACGAAAAAAAAAGAGAAGAGAAATGAGTCATTGAGGTTAAAAAATAAACATAAAATGAAAGAAATCCATAACAGTATATAGATAAACACAAGATCGTGATAGCGTAGAACATGCTGAACGGCGAAAGAAGATTAGCTAACTGTACACAGTTATAATGCAAAAACAAACTTTTTCCTTTGATCTAAAAATAAAAATTATAAATAATTAAAACTCCACTTGTGTTTGATTTTTTCCGTCGCTTTATTTGCTTTCAGATCAACATTTCCTGTGCCAGTTCCCGGAAGACGAAACAATTGAAAAAGCTGGCACTATCGTAGGGATCCACTTGACGCACCGGTTGGGTTGCTTTAGCATGTTTTCTTCGGACGGCTCGCTGGCGACAGAGTTTGCCGTTTTCTAGGGGGCTAGGTTCTTCGGGGGATTTGACTTCTCGCTCGTTGAACAACCGGTTGGAGTTGAGGATGTGCTGAAGCAGTTGTGCATCCTCGGTGTCATCACGGGGAATGGGATCTAGCAGTTGTGGTCGAGGGCTAGCTGGTGTGACAATCTCCGAGAGGTTGGTTGGGCAAGTGGCAGATAGTCGCTTGATGAGAGTTTTGTTGCGTTCTCGACGTGTTCGCAGCTTCTTTGCTCGTCCCGGTATTGGGTTCCGCGAGGTTAGTGGAGTTGTATTATCTTGTCTTGCTGTCAAATTGGGCCTGTGGTTGTCTGGGGAAGTGCATTGATTTTTTGATTCGGAAAGACGTTGATATTTTCTGAGACCGCAGTTATTCTCAAAATTGTGGCAGGTGTATGAGTTGTTGTTCTCCATTTCTGTGGCTTCTTCAGCAAGGTTTTCTTTATTACAGCCGCACTCATTTTGCGGGCAGGAGGAGGGGACGCGAGAAACGGTTCCGGTTGGACCACGTGTTATGACCCACTTCAGCATTGTTCCTGTAATGAAAGAGAAAGATATAAGTCTTTTTGTGCCAGTAAACATCCGCATCGCTCCCTGAAACAAAATTTAGTGGCCAATAAGCGAGCACGATTACTATACGAACGAGTTTTTACGTAATTTGATGGCTGTATTTTAATGGATGACGAAACATATGTCAAAATGGATTATAAACAAATCCCCGGACGAAAATTTTACCTGGCAACTGGTCGTGGGGATGTCCCTTCCAGGTATAAATTTGTTTTTGCTGATAAGTTTGCTCGGAAACTAATTATTTGACCGAGGGGGGCGACACATCTAAATCTCAATTCAAGATGCTCTACAAATCTCACACTAGCGAATCAAACTTCGAAAAATCTTCTTTGATTTCTTGTATCTACTTGCATCGCGCATCATCTTTTTGCAGGAAATCTTCAAAATCGTCATCAATCTTCTTCATATCTACTCAGCGTGCACGCAGCTAACCACAGCAAAACACAATTTTTCCTGCATCGTAGATAGAGTCGCCCCACTCGGATTTGGCAAGGAATCTCCAGTTCTGGCCTTAAAACCAAGGTTTTCATCACATCTCACACAATGACGTCGAAGGTTTCACATTAAAGAGTGGCTGAAAAAGCGGATTTTACACTTCATTCGGCAACAGAATACCAACGTTATGTTTTGGCCGGATCTAGCCAGCTGCCACTACTCTAAGAAGGTACTAGAATGGCATGCTTTTTTTTTTCTTTTTCCTTTGGTTTGTTTTTTTCCGTCGATCTTGTTTTCCGTGCTGAGCACCAATGCTACCGACGTGCCAGGAAGGCAGCTCTCCCACACCTGGACCCTACCTATCGACCCATCAACTCATGAACCGGGGGACCAACGGCTTTACTTCCCATCCGAAGGAAGGCGTGATCAGAGATGTTATGCCTCAGAACATCCCGGCGGCGCCGACTGGGTTTGAACCCAGGCCTGCTGGGGTGAGAGGTAATCACGCTTACCACTACACCACCGGCGCCGTTAGAATGGTATACTGCAAACAATGTTAATTTCGCCGCCAACGAGATTAATCCTCCGAATTGCCCTGAGTTCAGACCGATCGGAACATATTGGGCAATTGTCAAGCGAAAACTTCGAGGATGCGGTAAAGAAGTGACAAATGCACAACAAATGCGTTTAAATTGGAATAAGTCGCCGGTACTGTGTCACCAGCGACTGTGTAGATCATGATAGCATCGATCACAAGTAAAGTGCGACACTTCGTTCGAAACGGTGAAATGTAATAACTTGTTATATATCGTTTGAAAACTGAATAAATATTCTTTTGTTTGACGTTTTGATCAACCGTGTATGTCGTTTAATTCTTGAGTTATGATCACTTGAATGCGTCCAAATTTACTTTGAATCGGGCTTTCATCATACAAAATTCAGTGGATAGTTTCAAGCCCTATTTACATAATTAATACAAATTTAATTTTAAAAGTAAACTTTTGAATCTTATGAAAGAAGATTTAAAAAAGTAGAAGGGTCTGTGCCTAAGGGCACTAACGGAAGCTTGACGTAGGACCGCTAGAGGACGGAAAAAATGTCGTTCAAAATCACTTGCACCCCTGCTTGCAAGTTTGGTTAAAAGATTACAACTCTGGAGAGCATTTTGTGTGGTCGTTGGGGGCGTGTGGTTCTGAATATGGACAAACACGCACAGATAAATTGTATTCCAACTCTTTACTGTAATAAGCTTGTTGGCCCTGAAAAGGGCCGTTTTGTTGCCAAAGCTGGTGATGATTTAACCTCCGAAACCGTACAGAGTGCGTCCAACCGGTGGAAACTAACGGTTTTTAATTGGCTCACTACTTGACTAGCCTATTCGTCCCAAGCAAATCGATTAACGTACCCCATTCTAGTCGCAATTCTAGTACTACACAATGTTTGTTTTGATTAGCTATAAAAGTTTGACAGATAAAATGAGGGGTTCGTGGATTTTTCTATGTTTCGAGGGGTGCATCGATTAGCTTGGGACCGAAAATAGTACCAGAGCTGAGCCAAAAAGTTGAGCACGTTTCTTCGGGACCTTCTGGTCTTAGAGTAACCTCTATGGTGCGTCTCTGTCGTTTCAAAGCGTAGACACCCCTCACCATCTCTCTCCAAAGGGGGAGTTTGGTTAAGAGAGATGATAAAACTGATGTGTACCTTCCTAAAAGTTGTCTAGCTCGCTTTCTACTCTCTGTAGGGTTAACTACCCCATTTCCGGCCTATTAAGCACAACCCGCACTTAGTCTTTCTTAATCTAGCGCAGTTTAGCATCAAACGGAATGTTATTATTACTGATGGCTTCCAAATTTATTTACCTCTCCGTATGTACCGTAATATTTGATAAAGAGAAACCAATCGTTGAGATATTGTCAAAAGTCTAACACTGCTTCTTGACGCCAAACTCGGCCTACGGATTCTAAACTCGGCCTAATGCATTGAAACGCCATTGAAACGCCAATGAAATCACTTCGGCCTATCGGATGAAGATAAAAATTGATTCGGTCGGAGCGCTTCTTTTGTTTTTGGGAATAATGGGTGCAAACCTTCATATCACACGTTCTCATTGACTTCGTTCCGTAGTTTATTAACAAAAGTATCGTACCAAACGCATAAATGTCTTGTTAACTCTGAAATCATGGATTTATTTGAAGTTTTCTGCTCGATAGGCCCAAAATGGGCGATTAGGCCGAAGTAGTGCTCTACCCTATATAATTTTCACACTGCCGTACTCTAAACGGAACTATCAATTCTATACTTTCATCTCCTCACTCTATCGTATAAAAAACACTTCCGACATTCCTGCCTTGGGCAACGGCTGCGTGTTTTTCCTGTTCGCAGATGATACCGCCATAACCGCCAAGGGAAGGATGCCTCGTGAAATAACAAACAAGCTTCAACGATGCTTTGATGCCTTTGCTGACTATGCCAACACGTGGAAAATCAAAATCAATGCTTCCAAAACCCAATCAATAATGTTCCTCTATCGGCAATCTCCCAAACTAAAACCGGCTTCCTCTTGTACTGTAATAATGGATGGCACAAGGGTTGACTGGTCCACCGAAGTAACATTTATTGGTATGTTATTTGACGAGAAGCTCTTTTTCCGCTCGCACATAGATAGGGCAGTAGTTAAGTGTTCCAATCTAGTTAGGTGCTTGTATCCGCTAATTTGCCGCAGATCTCGTCTCTCTAGAGTGCTGACTGTCTACAAACAAATCACTGCACCTGCGATCTTCTACGCAGCTCCGGTGTGGGAATCATGTGCACAAACTCACAGGAACAAAATACAGGAAGCGCAGAACAGGGTATTGAGGATGATCCTAGATTGTTCTTTCGATACCCGCATTTCCGACCTCCATCAAGAGGCTAACATTCCGAAAGTAGATTTACAAATTAACGAAACTAGGAACTGTAATGATCGGTCAAATGTCTAAACCCTTTGAGAGATTTTGCGGTAATAACGGAAAGAGAGAAAACGATAAGTGATGTTCAGGAGAATGTATAAATGAAATAAACACTGTGCTGAACCAAAAAAGAAAATCATGTCATCAAAAACCAAGCTCAAGTCGGATCTCAATTACCGGTATTGCGAGGAAGCATTTGCGCAGAAACCGTTTGTCGTCGGAGTTGGACATCATCAGGTACTTTTGATTCAAGCATGAAATCCAACAACTTTCAATCGGACAAACCATTCAAGTTGTGGCTACCGAAGCTGTGGAAATTTGGAATCAAGCTGGACTTTCCCACCAGCTCAAGCGTTGTTAGGAGGGTTGCCAAGTTTGTTGTGACATGGCAACGCCAAAGTAAGGCCTTCAAGAAGAAAAATCAGAGCTATTGCCAGCTTTGAAGATGTGTAGGATGCGGTTGAGTTACTTCTTCAACATAAGCGTGAACCACATCGATGAAGAGTTACGAAACGATACTGTCCGTGCAGAATTCTGGAGCCAGCAGGTGACAAACAAAGTTCCGATTGAGTTTCCGAAAAGCTTCTCAAGCAGTGTACCATTGATATGCAAGCAGCTTCGGTAGCCACAACTTGAATGCTTTTTCCGATTGAAAGTTGTTGGGTTTCATGCTTGCATCGAAAGTACCTGATGACGGCCAATTCCGACGGCAAACGGTTTCTGGGCAAATGCTTCCCCGCAATACCGGTGATGAGATCCGACTTGAGCTTGGTTTTTGGTGACATGATTTTCTTTTTTGGTTCTGCTTGCTACGGCAATCAAATGGAAACTAATAAATTGTGTGATCCCTCTCCGCTCATACATCCTCCTATTGAATTCTAGAAACTTCGAAACAAATGTTATCAAGTGATTTGCAACAAAGTAGGTGATTTGTATTTATCGATTTCAATGATAGTTTGATTTGCTGGTGGACATACTGCAAGTATTGAAATTCTGAACTTTTCTCTCCACAGTAAATCACGAATAACTTTTTAACGATTAAAAATGAGGTTAAAGTGTCTTGGGCAAAGTTTTTGCTTATAAAATTTCCCATATTCCTGTTGCAATTGATTGATAATAGAGCTATGTTTGATACCCACTTTTGATGATTGAATGCAGTGATGTACAACAAAAAACACCATTTTAGAGAATTTGAAAAATTGTAACTAACAAATTGGACACAGAACATGCCGGAGCAATTTTTTCTCTTATAGTTTTGACCCTTGGAAATCTGCGAAAAATATAACAGGGTGAGATTTCACTGAAATTTAAAGAACTAAAAATATTTATTGGATAATAGCTATGAAAAATGGACTTTTTCAAAAACCTCGTCGGGGCGACCTCTAAACAACATTTCCCAGAGCTGCCGCCATGCAAAAGTTTGTTGGTAACACCCTTAGCTATCATTTGGAGGTTGAGACCCCAGATTTCCAGACATAGTGCAATTTTGGGACACCCTAATGATTATCCATGTATGATGATAGCGAGCAGTCGTTTCAGCAAACCGTGTCTTGTAGAGAAACACATCAGGAACAAATTTGTGCAGAAATGCAATACACCAGAACATGCTTTGATAAGCAATTTGTATATAGTAGGTTAGGTGTATATAGTAGTTTTAGATTAGTTTTAGTAGTAAATAATAGTGGTTTAAGTAGTCTCGGCTCGGTAGCTCAGTGGTTACCGTTTCTGCTTACTGAGCAGAAGGTCGGGAGTTCAATCCCAGGCCCGTCCCCTTCCTTGCAATTTTACACTTTGCCTTATTCTATACCCACTAGATTTTTATGAAAACAAATTCTTCTTTAACACCGATCGCATCACTTACCACAGTGTGGGTCCTGATCTAAAAATAGAAATTGGATGAGTGCGCGCGTGCGTGTGTGTGTGTGTGGCTGTGTATTATAATCGCTCTACCAAAAAACGATCCCTGCGTGTGCGTGCAACCTTTCCCCACATCCAACATCTCAGTGATTTCTCGTGGAAGCGTAGAGGATTTCTCGGTTTCCTTCACAGCGAGTACCACGTCAACACATTCCTTACCATTCCCTAGTTGACCTGCATTCGGACACGGCCGGCGCTGGTATTGCTAAATATTAGATCTCCAGTTCTTACACATTGAGGATGAATGTTAGTCCCAAACATCATCTGTTGGTTCTCTGTGTAATTGAAGCTGATCTGGTAATAACAGAGCAGCAACCGTGGGCGGTCAATCTGATCTGATTGGTCAATCTGATCTGATTTGATTTGATTTGAATAGTGGTATAAGTAGTCTCGTTTTCCAATTAAAAAAAAAACCAATCCCACCAAGGTGGTCATACTTTAACAGCCCTGATAGGACTAGGAACAGTAAATAATAATCAAAACTTCAAAACAACTAAAGTTGAAAAGACGCATCTGTGTCACTTGAAAATTCTTACATGTAAACCAAACAAATACAAGAAATAAAGATCATTCAAAGTCAAAAAAGAGACGGTCGCAAGAAGAGATATAATAAAACGCGTCGGTAAACGAGCTGATCCAAAATATCAGTCAATCATTAAAAATATGTTAGAATAAACCGTAATTAATGTAGTTAATAAAAGTGTGATTTTTTTAGTGTGAATAAATTGTTATTTTGAAAAAGTGATGTGTACGAATCCAAGGAGAACCAAAGGAAACCCCACCTAAGCCCACCCGAAGGAAGGCATTCACCACAACTAATCGAAATACACTCCACCCGGAGGAAAGTAAGGACCAGCTCCCAAACACTGTCCTTTTTTCATTAAAACTCCTTGGAGTGAACTCGAGCAATAAAAAGCAACGGAACTCTCTTTCCCATAATATACTTTTGATGTAGACAAACAAAATGAACTGGAGAAAGGTGCGCCAAAGACAAAAGGGACAAAAAACTAACATTATGCTTGTTCGTTCAGCATATCACCCACAAAAGTCACATGTCCCATGTCACCGAAAGGTATGGCTTTGTCCCTGTTCGCACATAAGCCGCTCCGACAATGGGAAAAAGGCGATGCTGATAAAGCTGTTTTATGTCAAGTGCAAGCATTGTCGAGTCGGGCCGGGTGAGATCCTGCTAGCTGACCGCACATTCCATACCGACCCGATGACCTCCCCCTCTTCGCTACCGTTTAGTGGTGTTGGAAAACTGGCTGTATATTGTGTACAGAAGGTCACTCGACCTTGACATTCGTATTTGTTTGTTTCTTGAGTGATTTATGGTAGTTTTGCTAATGGGAAAAATGTTGCGTGAAGTAAATCAATCCAAACTAACAGCCACCAGAAGGAACGTGTATCAAAAATAACATGTCGCTCTATCGTTAATAATGAGAATGTAAATATTTAATATTACTTTTCTGTTTGCTGCCTTCAACTCCTATTAATACATTCCAATGCATAGGTACGACATACATCATACTTATGGCATGCCATTCTTGTTGTTAGTGGTTTAGAATACTTCTTCATTGTATTCCATTGTTATGTTACAAATAAGCAGATTACCATCCACTCTCCATCATCACTGTTGCGTATCAGTCCTGATATATTAAAACGATATGCACGCTTTCATACACATGTAGGTAGGTTTCAATTTTTCATGACGTCCCGATCCCGACGGATATAATTGTAGGTACCGGATTCATTCATCTCACCATTCGCAGTCCAGTCACAGATCATAGCGGCACAAACAGCAGTGAGCTGCCATGGAAACACAGTAAAGACGTATCCGTTTTGGCACAACAAAGCGGCAACGATACGACAATAATCTATGAAGGCCGTACTGGTGCTGCAATTATCCTAATGGGTGGAATTATTTCGTGATCGGTGCCAGGCGGCAGAATTCACTTTAAGCGGATCAACAGGGATTTGATGCCGGGAAGGGATGCAGCGAGATCCTCCTGCCCGGTAAAACGCGCCAGCTCGTTTTTCGGATATGACCGGTATTCGCTGATGATTCCTAGAGATAAAGTTCATTGTGGAGCTTTGGGTATAGCAGAGGAGATTAGTTATCCCAACACTCGACGTGTGATTTATGCTTTGCATTTTGATAAAAAAGCATAACTCAAGCGCATTGTAGTATTAGATTTGTGAGAAGTTCATCACAAACCTTTGTAGACTATTCACGTTAACTACTAATATTAAATCAAATATCAAATATCTATCATCACCATCGGGGCGAACAAAATAGTTTTTGCAGTGCTACAATAATTAAAAAGTCATTATGATAGCTTTGCATACAAAATAAACCGTTACAAACTTCGATACATAGGGGCATGTCGACCTAAATGCTCCTAATTTGGGCCCATACCATTCGAGAATTGACTAAATTTTCAATAGCGACCAAAAATATCCATTAGTACCATGCCAATGACACGTTCACCTAGATAAAATTGATAAATAGCAGATTTTTAGCGATGGGCCCAATCTTAGATCCATAGGCCAACATTAGAGCCATTCCCAAGTAACAATTTCCAGTTGAAGAAACGCTTTCAGCTGCATGTTGAATAATAATTGCACAATGTGTTCACTACAACTTTTATAAAACCCTTGTTTACACTGGTTTGGAGAACCTATACAACTGCAACACAAAGGTGTTGTCTAAGGTATTCAGTAAAACGTTTATGCAAAATCAATTTCTTGTTGAAGAAACGCTTCCATTGTGATTTTATTCAACTGCATGCTGAATAATAGCTGTACAATTTGTTTATTACAATTTCTGTAAAACTCTTGTTTACACTGGTTTGGAGAACCTGTTCAACTACAGCATTATAGGTATACGCGGTATAGGAGTAGAAGCAACTTTTATACAACGTTTATAGATACATATTTAAACTCAAGCTTTATTATTTTGGTGAAAGCTCGTATACAACGTTTGTAGACACTTCTTTACAGCTGCTTCGAAATTTAGTAGAGAATAAACCTGAGAGGCGTTTGTTGCACTCTTTTATGACTCCTAAATAATCACTATACAGCAAGCGGTGAAAAGCGTTTATAGCACTTTTTAATTACTCCTTAATAACCGTTGTGTAAGTACTCACAATATTCACAGATTAAAATTAGTTTAACAATTGTCGTGGTACGCCAAAATAATTGCTTGTACAGTTTTTATTAATTTAATTTATTTGTGCACATTGAAAAAATATGTAATTATGCCATAATTCACATTCTGTGATCATGGAGGAAGTAGTAACAAGCATCTGTTTAATCTTTGATTAATATTTTCAATTAATCTCTCTAATCATTAATTGAGAGAATTTATCTAGAAATGTTATCGTTGATTATATGATATATGTCTTAAATTAATGTTTGCATTTATTAATAACACCTATATATAATTTACCTCTACTCCACCGAGGGTTTCTCGAAGCAAGATTCGAACTCATGATCCCGGATTGCCAGCCGCTTCTGTTTCCATCTGCTCTATTCTTGAATACATATTTTGATCATATGAGAGAAGTATATCAAGCTCATCTTGAGTGACTTCTCTTGCAGTCGAATAATCATTGCCTTATGGTTATATAAACATGCCTATCACTTGTGCTATTTTTAGCAACAAAATTGTGGTTGGTCGAACGTAAACAATCATTTAAGAGTGCTCCAAGCAGCTTTTGAAGCTTTTAACCAAATGGCAATACAACTACATTCTTGTTCAACTCTGGAAGCTATTATTCAACGTTTGATCAACTCAGGTGTTTTATAAGAGCTCCCAATGGTTTGTTTTGATGCGTTTATTCCACATCGTATATGGCTCCTGTCAAACAGTTTAACCGAACGTAAACAATCATTAAAGAGTGCTCCAAGCAGTTTTTGAAGCTTTTAACCAAATGGCAATACAACTACATTCTTGTACAACTCTGGAAGCTATTATTCAACGTTTGATCAACTCAGGTGTTGTATAAAAGCTCCCAATGGTTTGTTTTGATGCGTTTATTTCACGTTCTATATAGCTCTTGTCAATCAGTTTAACAAAGGTGCTATAAAAGTTATCGTAGGTCTTATAAAGCATATAGTTAAACCGAACGTAAACAATCATTTAAGAGTGCTCCAAGCAGCTTTTGAAGCTTCTAACCAAAAAGGCAATACAACTACATTCTTGTTCAACTCTGGAAGCTATTATTTAACGTTTGATCAACTCAGGTGTTGTATAAGAGCTCCCAATGGTTTGTTTTGATGCGTTTATTCCACATCCTATATGGCTCCTGTCAAACAGTTTAACCGAACGTAAACAATCATTTAAGAGTGCTCCAAGCAGTTTTTGAAGCTTTTAACCAAATGGCAATACAACTACATTCTTGTTCAACTCTGGAAGCTATTATTCAACGTTTGATCAACTCAGGTGTTGTATAAGAGCTCTCAATTGTTTGTTGGGTTTCCCCTAGTTTGTTATTTCATAAAAAAAGTCACTGGATAACTGTCCAAAACACAGTTTTAATGTGTGAAATGCAGTGCTTCTTAAATTCTGTAAGTGCTGCCGAACGTTTTATATATCTAGATTCGATGCCTGAAAACATTTATTCCTTTAAAATATAATGAATTTTGTGAAGCACAAGTCAAGAAATGAGGTGTGCTTATTTCAACCGCGTTTCTAGTATTGAATCAATGAAACTCACTTCCTTTTTCAATTTTTCGATATTTGCGTTGCATTGGCCAGAAATAAAATAGAACGGCAAAAGTCTAGATGAGGAGAGATGATTGATTTGTTTATCTGTACTTTACTGGAAAAAAGTTAAATCGTTTTTCAATCGACATAGAATTCCATACTTCTTGGCAATTTTCTTGATGACTTTGTCAACATGAGAGTTGAACTTAAGTTTGTCATCAATAATCACGCCAAGATATAGTCTCATCATCAATTACAACAGAAACATTCTCATTTACTCGATCCCCCGTTGTTTGGATGGAAGATGGACTTTGACGTCAAACTTCGTCATCCGTTTGATCGGTCTTTGTCATGAAGCAGGATCTAAACTCCATTGATGATGATGATATTAAACTTCTTTCGGTTGCTCTGCTACAGTCATCTCTCCATAACCTTCAATATCAATGTATAAATTTCCTTTTTCTATATGAAATTTAATAAATTCATGTTGATCTTCGTCAAGCTTCGTCTACAATTTGGACTTCTACATCAACACATGTCAAGCAGCTAAACTTGGTGAGTTCGTTCCATTTTGTAAATTTTTATCTTTTCAAACCAATAACGTTGGGAGATCACCTTTTTGTGGTACGTTACTGGTATAAGATCTACCACCGAACCCTAGCCGTGACAAATTCAAACTAGGGAATAAGGATTTTCCAATTACCAAAGGATAACATTTTATTCCTTTCCTTGTTACTTTTTATGACTTGATAATGATGACTCGGGTAGTGACCACCGCTGTTATGCATTGCTATATTGTATATTTCAAATCAAAAATATTGTTTATGTTCATAGATTTCACATAATCCTTTTCCCTTTGTCTTTCTCCTTTTCCTTTCCCTTTCTCTTTTCAGAAAGCGAGTAATGGCGCTATAGCCATAAGTCATAAAAGCCTAGGACAAGAGTTAGTGCTTATGTCCCAACCGTCAGAAGAAAATGGAGCATCACTTAACCTTTCTAGCTTTGATGCTTCCAACGACCAACCAATCATATAATCACCAAAATCGGAACGTACGGTACGAGATGTCCACGTGTCATCCATTTATTGGATTCTGAAGCATCATGTTTAAATCTTCGATTTAAACAGGCCCGATGTTTTCTGAATCATCTTGCCCCTTAAATGCAGCACAGTAGGCCTGGCCGTTTTGATATGTGTGACGCATCTTCGATGTGAAACATATATCAAAAAGTAGAAGGGTCTGTGCCTAGGGGCACGAACGGAAGCTTGACGTAGGACCGCTAGTGCACGGAATAAATGTGAAGAGCATTTAGTTCTTTTAATTGATCATTTATGATGATTTATCTATTACCTCAACTCTTTCCGTTTTTGAATTGTAGGCGTACAACTTTTCAATAGGTCCTATCTACATTGATCGATTCTCTTCATCGACACTCTCTTTCGTAAATAAGTCGGCTTCACAAATGTTTCCTGCCGTCTTTGTCGAATTAGATGCTAGATTGTTGCTTCTTTCATCGAAAATATCCGGCCGTGGCGATTCAAAGTTGATCAAAGTTGATCCAAATAGTTTGTACCCCTGCATCCAGTTTGAATACATGAGCATTTTGTGTTGTTTTAACCAAGCAAAGTTGGTGATGATTTAACCTCCCAATTCAAACAGAGAGCGTCTCTGTCACTTCAAAACGTAGATGACATCCATGGCCGCTTACGCTTGGCGTGTTTAGTTTAGGTGACAGCATCGACAGACGACGGATGGTGGTTATCTGAAGAATTTGCGTTTGGTTCTGAATATGGCGATGAGTGTGCAAAATATAACGCAATTCCATCCTCCCTATTCGCACGCACCCGAGGATCGGAGGTGAATGCCACTTCGACTTGTTTCGTCTACTTACTACTCTCTGACGACTGTGCTGGGAAAGCAGCATATGCATGTAGGTAATTGGAGGATTTGTTAGTTAATTCGACGCTTTTGGACAATGCTGGACATTTACCAGTTTTCAATAGTTTCTTGTTGAAAATCAACATTCGAAAACATTGTTATCGATGCGTAGCCATATTTCTGATCGATTGGTGATAACATTATTGAAATTGGACCAGGGGCAGCTGAGTTATTACCGTTCAAAATCTTTCTTAATTTGTTACATGTTCCATTTTTGGTTTTCACAAAGTGTACCCCCATATAGAAATCAAAGACGTAGTCCTACGTCAATAGACAAGAAAAATGATGTAGGTATATATATCATTTTCCAGGATGCTTTCAAGAACTGGCTGTGTTGGTGTTAGATTAGATTAGATTTAGCGTGGAGCTTCTATAGAGATTATTTATTCGTTGTAAGTGCACAAATATCAGCTTCTAGGACACGTGCAACATTCAAATTGTTATTCCACGTTTGCTGCAATGCAGCATACATGAAGTAGCAATTTCAGGTGAAATGCCTACGTGGCGACCATTTGTGGACTCTACAAGGAATCACCTTAAGTAGACCTTACAACAAGGATAAAAATTTCTTTTAAACTGGTGAATTTGATCAGCATTGATACAGAAAAACGTGTGAGTTATACAGTAAGCTGATACAATGCTGATCACCTGAAACAATGCCATTAGGCGAAAACCATGACACCAAAACCATTGAGTCGAATGAGTCATTGATCCATAGTCAGATCCATAGGCCAACATTGGAGCCATTTCTCCTAGAATCAATTTCAACTGAGGAATTAGCTGGTTTCTTTATATTTCAATCATGAGCATTTTTCCCTGACATTTTTTATAGGAGATTTTTTCTTGAGGGGTTATTTAGAGTTATATTGAAACAATAATTATTGTCATGTTGAACGAAATATACTTCAATATAATTTGCTGCTTAATCTTTTCTTAAGCCGGAACAAGACAGATGCTGGATGATGAAATGGGAACACAAATCAATATTTCGGCCTAATGACCCATTAAGATTGGTGACTCATTCGGCCTAATAGCGTTCGTTCTAGTGGCATTCGACCTAATGACGCATCACTAATGTTGCCCGTCTTCTCCTTTTTCTTCGCATTTCAAGCTTATTGCCTATCGCATAATAGCTTATTGCGTGCTCTCAACTTAGTGTTCTAAATGCGCTTCCACAGTTATTAATTAAGAACTTTCGATGCCTGTAGCATTTTTGCATTAGTATAATTGTGAGGCAAGTACAATCATACTCTATTGCCCAGGGAAGTCGAGAAAATTTCCAACCCGAAAAATTCCTGGGCCGGACCGGGATTCAAACCTAGCTACCTCCAGCATGGCCTTGTCTTGTAGCTGTACATTTTTCGACTGAGCTAAGGAAGGCCCCATGTAGCCCTAAGTGTTCTAAAAATTGGACTAACGAATAAATTCCGAATTGAAACGTTTTCCATTAAATACCCAAAATAGCCATGGGCTGCCAAATTTGTATAGTTCATATGACGTATGTATTTGTCTAAGAAAAATTGATGAGAGTAATATCCTCTGTTTCATCTTAGGTGGTCCAAATGTGGCAACAATTTGTATCAAAAACAGACCACTACTTAAGATGCCACGTAAGTTTACCCGAGAAGACTGAAATTGATCTAATTTGCCCCCGTTCGAAATTACCAGTCTGTCGGCAAACTTTCATCTCCAATAGGAGCGTCCTCCTCCACTTGTGTTTATTGAGCATATTGCCACAGATTGTTGCAAATAAATTATTCATGACAATCCAAGATGCCAAGAAGGATACCCATATAGACCGACAGCAAAGACAGACGCACCCACAATCGTCTTCCATTCGGCAGAACCATTTATAACATTGAGGTAATATGGGAACCTACAGATGCAACCTTCTTCCTATGTCGTTTAACCCCTTTTCATGTTCCGGCACCCGGCAAACCTGGCTCAACCCTTTTTCCACACCTCTTTCGACGACACGGCATGAAAGCAATCCGCACGGGAAAATCAGGAAAATTATGCGTTCCAGACTGGGTTATAAATTTTGGCGCGTACCTATCTACTTCACCCCGTCCGACCCGTCCAAAATGGCAATGTGTCTCAAGACCTTTGCTGGAGTAAAGTAAGAAATAAATAAGAATATATGCACTCAATTATTCACGCATAGGAAATAGATCATGATCGCTTTGGTTGATGGGCAGGGAACCCTCATTCGTTTTTATCGGGAACCCTTTCACAGTCGTCATCACATCAGGTAGGGAATGAGAGCTATTATTTTTTGCAAATTGAATGAAATCTCCATTATTCGGTTGAGTTCCATTATATTGCATATTTTCGTCAGTTTCTTTTCCTATGTAGAGACTGATTGCGGATCGATTTCAAAAGTGCATTGTGTGCCCCAGCTAAATAACGATAATAGAACATTTCTGCATATGAAAGGTGAATCGTTTTCTTGCACCTTTCGATTGGCAGGATTTCACCCGTAAAATAGGATTTCGGGTGATGCAGGCATAAGATTTGCTTTTATGTTTGTGTTGAGGTTATTGATGTCGTTTATGAGATAAGTTGACTCCTGCTGGTTCATAATGAGATCTTCTTTCCTTTATTTAACGTCGGTCTCTGTTCCGCAATCTAGTGCCAATCACCGACGGACATCGATTGCCATCCATTGACGGCAATCGAATGTGCAGGAAGGCAGCTTCCACACCTGCGTAGAATATCGCACCCATTCAACACTCATGGGCCGGGACCAACGGCTTTACTTCCCTTCCGAAGGAAGACGTGACCAGAGATTTTTATGCCTCAAAAATCATAATGAGATCGACAATAACTATTCAATGAATGATGTTTTGAATTTTAAAATGTCTTACAGCCAAATTAAGCGCGTTCCATCGTCCTTATCCTTGCTAATCTTAACGGTTATTTTCAGGTACATATCATAAAACACCCAACGCACGCTTTCTCCATCTAAATAACTCCTTCTCAAACAGCTAAAAAGGGGGCACAGCACCATATGGCACCTTATTCGCATGCAAAATTCCCATCTGGAACAAACAGTAACAGCAACGGCAGCAGCAGCAGCAGTAGCAGCAGTTTTATCACGTAAATGTAATTGAAATGTGTTACTACCTTTAAATCGTGTGCAAAGTACTGGCGGCATACGACGTGTCATTTGGCACCTGTATGCAAATTAACTCCGCACAATAAAGGATCGTTTTGTCCCACCCAGCAGTGGCAGTTCGGTTCTACCTTTTTCGGCTTGTGGCAAAGTTTTGCACCGTTTATTAAGTGACATGCATTCCGTGCACTCGCCCGCCCTCCGTTTGCCAATTCTAACTGCTAAAATAACACAGTGACAAAAAGGCATTTGCCCTGCCCGGGTAGCGCCAAAGCACGAAGCACCACATTTCCTAGGAAATTTGGAAATGTTTCACGACTTCCGGTCGCTTGCTCGCGTTGACGGCGCCGTCGTTTGGCATATTCGCTGGTTTTCCCCTTTGTCGGTTGCCTCCCGTAGTATCCATATAGAAGGCAGATTATTGCTGGTTTATTGTGCTAGTTTGCGGCAGTGCTGTTGGCCGTAATTGGGCCTAATAAAAAGATTGCTATCGGGTGCTAACGGGAAAGGCTTCATATTCTTGAGCTGAGCTGAGGGAGTGGAATGAGAAATAGTAGCGACTGGTAGACAGAAGCAATATATTATTACATTTGTTGAAATATCTACACAAATTTCCTTAAATGAAAAACTGCAGCACGTTTAGAATCATTATTTTGATAGGTCGATAATTTGTCCAAGTCTACAATACTTTTGCTTGTGTGGTACCCACTTTTCAGGGGCATAACAATAGAGATTGTGAAGAAGCCCTTCTGCCAGATTTAACGACATCAGCATAGAATTCAGTGACCGGCGCAAAAAAAGAACCACCCACAATAAACGTAAACATTTAAACAAAACTTATTACTTTTCAAGAGAGTCTGTGAAATTGATTTATATTCTGTAAAATTAAAACTAGGGGTCAATTTTACCTTCATAGTATTAATGATTTTCATTGCAGAATTTCAAATAAATAAATGTTATGTTAAGAAGTATTTTAATTGGTATGACATAAAAAAAGATCCACTTTCTGTTTGAAAAGAATAATCAAATAAAACGATACCAAAACAAATGACTAATAGTCAATGTGAGCTCCATTCGCTTCGATTACCAACTGCAACCGCTTTGGCATGATCTCCACCAAGTTTTTGAGGTACTGAGGATCCAAATCGTCCCAGGCCTTTTGCAGTGCTGCAAAATATGTTTCTTTGTTTATAACACCGGTTTTTCTGAGGTGGCCATTAGACTGATGCAAAATTTGAAATTTTCGCTCCACAGTGCTCAAACGGTTTCAAATCATGTCCTGATTAGCCTCCCAAAATTTAAACTCATTTGGAAAGAAACTGACTTGGCACAAACTATTCGAAGTTTATATGGAAATTACTATGGGAAAACCAAACTTTTTGTTCATTGTCTTCTACCAATTTTCCATATTGCTTTTTCGAAAATTTCAATAACTATTTTTACGGGAAATTTTCTAAGCTACAACATCGTTTTTCAGTAAAATGTCAAATTAAAATGTTATTAATTGTTTAAGAGATTGATAATCTTATGGCATGATCAAGCAGCTGTTCTGTTAGCAACACTGTATTCTGCAGTGTGACATAGTAGCCATGATATTTGTGCTCTATTCTTCGCACCAGAAACACCAATGTTGCCTGCTGAACAGTTGAATGAGCATAATTATAAGACATCAGTGACTTGAATCATTAATAACTTGTTCCTTACTTTTGATTGAAAAGTGTTTTTCACCAAAGTTGTAGCTGAGAAAATTTGCTACAATTACTGTTATGATTTTTAAAAGCATAGTGATGTGGTGAATTGTTAGATAGGTATGAACAAAAACATAAGTTTTCCCATAGTAATTTCCATATAAACTTGAAATGGTATGTGCCAAATCAGTTTCTTACTAAAGTAGTTCAAATTTTGGGAGGCTAACCAGGACCCGATTTGGAACCGTTTAAACACTGTGGAGGGAAAATTTCAAATTTTGCATCAGTCTAGTGGCCATTCCATTGACTTTATACGACAGGTACGAAACAAAGTGTTTTCTTTGCCATGAGCTATCTTCCAGCAGAGCTAGTAAATACCACGACCGTCATGTGACAATGAACAAACAGGTCCTGCCACTATAACGAGACGAAACTACCTATCATTAGCTTTCTTGTCATTTTCCAATGATCAAGCACTCATGAGAATAATTCTTATGGAGTTTTTACATCTACATTTCTAACTGATTTAGATTAATTCAAGCAAGTAACCGTACACGGAAACAAATCCGATTCCATTTTCATGAATAAAAAATCATGAAATGAAAAAACTTGCCATCCCATGAAATTGTAACAATGATTCATGATTTCGGGATGGAAATTCATGATTTCATAATGCAGAGGAATCAAGACCGCTAAAAGCGTTACACGTACACTCAAAAAATTCCACACGCCATCATCATGTGTCTCACACTTAATTTTGCGCTTATTGTGAAACACATCCATTTCATGTGTGAATCTTATGCTATGAACCATGCCTGAACACTATGGATTTGAATTTTGACACACTTGGATTCTATGTGTCTCATATGGTGATATCAATAGCTTTGCACACCATAGTTCAATATTCTACAATATTCTACTTTATCGACTTCTACTTTACCGATTCTAAAAATTGAAACGACAAATTATAATCAAAACTGCCAGAGGCCAGAGCTTTCACATATCTTTTTAATGGGTCTGATTTGGGATTCGATCATGGACTGTTGGGGTAAGGTAAGCTGCTGCCGGAGTCTTCGTTCTATCTCACTGTGCCAGGGTTGCTCTCATATATGAGGCGGGTTAATAGGATAAAGTCACAACGCTTGTTTTCGTTGTTTACCTTTCTGAGCAAGCAATTCACATCGTATTGAAATGCAAAACACTTTAAATTCATCTGTTTTGAACAGTAGCGTGATTCACTGTGCAATACACTTGAATAGAAAGTGAAATTTTTTCAATATTTCAAAGTTTGAAACACTCTAAATTAACGTTAACACATCGAACCAAGGTGAAATACACTTAAAGTAAATGTGATTCTGCATTTAAAAAATCAAGTGTTTAAACACATCGATCAAACGTGTGAAATTTTTTGAGTGTACTTGGCAAACCGTGTTCATAAACCGCCCTACATAGGTATCTCTTATACGCCTTTTGCCTTCCATCTGATACAAGTACTGATAGTCTAGTGGTCAAAGTAAAGGTTTAGTGATCTAAAGGTTCTTGGTTCAAATCCAGTCTGATGCTTTATTTTATTCTTTTTACATTTTAAGGGTTAAAAGTTAAAGCCATGAATTTAGCTCATGATTTCAACTCGGATGATTCAAGATTTTGGAAATGTTTGCTGCGTTACGCAAAAGTTGCTCATGATATCATGAATATTATTCATGGTGTATTTTTATAACAGGAAAATACGCTTTGTTCATAAAATCATGAGTCATTTTTCTCATTTCGGAGATCGGATTTTTTCCCGTGTATGTAATCGGCAGAGTGAGCCCTTTCTTCAGTCCCATTTTCAGCATGGACTCTTCCAAATTTTGACAAAACATATCGATATACCCATCTGCGGTCATTATGCCATGGATTTGGGTCAGATTCCCTAAAGCAAACGATGAGAAACAGCCCCAAACCGTAACATTTCCTACGCCGTGTTTCATGGTTTGTTGGAGATGTCTGTTCTGTAGCTTTTCCGTCATACACTTAGACGTCGTTCTTTGTTAAACAGCACGAACTTTGATTAATCCGTTCAGACAACGCGTTTCCAGATCTCCAGCGCTTGTTAATGTGGTTCCTTGTGAAGATCAGCCATTTTGACGTAGGACTACATCTGTGAATTCTATATGAGAGTACACTTTGTGAAAGCCGAAAATGGAACATGTAACGAAATTATGAAAGATTTTGGACGTTAATAACTCAGCTGCCCCTGGACAAATTTAAATAATTTTATCATCAATTGATCAGAAATATTTTTACGCATCGATAGCAATACGTTCGACTGTTGATTTTTTTTAACAAGAAACTATTGAAAAAGTGGTAAATATCAATCATTGCGCAAAAGCGTTAAAATAACTAACATATCCAGCAATTACGTACATCCGCAGAAAATAGACTGGGCTTAAATAAATTTTTCGAAAAATTATGTGTAAGAATTCAAATTAAAATATGCTAGAAACACTAGCGCCGCCATAAGCAATGTTGCGACTCGAGTTATCACTTTTGCGATTAATGAGTAAAATGAACCAAAATTTGGGTTGATCTTAATGATCGTGTATCCAAATGAACTGTCAAATCAGTTCAGAACAAACAAGACAAAACACCCGAAATCAATCGGGTTTCTGCAGAACCAGTATTTTCGAAGAAAAAACTAAGCTCTTTTACAGTTTTCTGTAGATTTACAACCGTTTTTCATTCCAATTTCAACTGGGCCTAGTAGTCAGGAGCAAAACTGACTTTTCTTGAGTTCACTGGCAGCGTATCTTCAAAGAATTCAGTGAGGGCTAGCCCTCATGCTGCCAGTTCAGCCACATACACAGAACAAGGAGCTTCAAGTTTTCGAGAGGCGCTATGAAATTCATTAAATACACCAAAACCAGCGGACTCCTCTATTAGAGATCCATCTGTGAAAAACGTTCTTGCAGAATCAACATGGCCAAACTTTGCAGCGTATAATGACGGAGAAATCATAGGACGATGATGCTCTGGAATTCCGCGGATTTCGATAGATAAATCAAAATTCACTGAATTGCCGAAATCGGGAAGACTACACGATTGGGATTATTTCTTGAAGGGCTGACATCCTGTGTTAAATATAGGTAGTACAAAGTCATAAAACATGTTTGAGGATTTAGCTCCAGAAGCTTCTCAAAGTTTTCGATCACCAGTGGGTTCATTACTTCGCAACGGGTGAGGAGCCTCAGAGATAACTCTGAAAAACGGACGGATAGTGGCAACATGCAAGCCAGCACTTCGAGACTCATAGTATGAGTCGAGTGCATGCATCCTAACGCGATACGAAGACAACGATACTGGATCCGTTCCAGCTTGATGATGTGCGTTTTAGCTGCCGACTGGAAGCAAAAACAACCGTACTCTAAAACCGATAAAATCGTTGTCCGGTACAACGTCAGAAGATCTTGTGGATGGGCTCTCCACCACTTTCCGGTAATTGTTCGAAGAAAATTGATCCTTTGTTGGCATTTTCGTCTTAGATACTCAATGTGGGATCTCCAGGTGCATTTTGAATCGAACCAGACCCCAAGATATTTAAAGGACATATAATGAGTGATCGGTTTACCCAAAAGTTGAAGCTTTGGTTGTGCTGGGCTATGCTTCCTAGAAAAAACGACCAACTCAGTTTTCTCCGTGGAGAATTCGATACCTAGCTGGATAGCCCAAGTAGACAAATTGTCTAAGGTATCCTGTAAGGGTCCTTGCAGGTCAACCTCTTTTGGCCCTGTGATAGACACTACGCCGTCATCTGCAAGTTGTCTCAACGTGCAATTGTCACTAAGACAATTGTCAATTTCTCTAACGTAGAAATTGTACAAAAGGGGGCTTAAACATGAGCCTTGGGGGAGACCCATGTAGCTAAATCGAAAAGCTGTAGAGTACCGCGTAGACAATTGTCCATACAAAAACTTTTAAATTTGTATGGGCCGTGGATGATTGCCCCCCCCATAAACTGTCTATGTAGTTTATGAACAGCCCCTTAGGAAAATTGTAAAAAGATTTTCGCTTGGTAGCACCTTGTTTATTTGCGATCCAATAAAACTCGCACTTGCGGCCCATGTTTTGATCGGTTTTAAACAAACAATGTTTTATTCACAACAATTTAGACATTTATGTTAAGATGACGTCTGTCAGTCATCGACGTCGATGGGTAGCGACACTAACGCCACCACGATATTGCTACCCAACAAACAATTGAGAGCTCTTATAAAACACCTGAGTTGATCAAACGTTGAATAATAGCTTCCAGAGTTGAACAAGAATGTTGTTGTATTGCCTTTTTGGTTAAACGCTTCAAAAGATGCTTGGAGCACTCTTAAATGATTGTTTACGTTCGGTTTACCTATATGCTTTATAAGACCTACGATAACTTTTATAGCACCTTAGTTAAACCGATTGACAAGAGCTATATAGAACGTGAAATAAACGCATCAAAACAAACCATTGGGAGCTCTTATACAACACCTGAGTTGATCAAACGTTGAATAATAGCTTCCAGAGTTGTACAAGAATGTAGTTGTATTACCATTTGGTTAAAAGCTACAAAAACTGCTTGAAGCACTGTTAAATGATTGTTTACGTTCGGTTAAACTGTTTGACAGGAGCCATCAAGGATGTGGAATAAACGCATCAAAACAAACCTTAAACTGTTTGACAGGAGCCATATAGGATGTGGAATAAACGCATCAAAACAAACCATTGGGAGCTCTTATAAAACACCTGAGTTGATCAAACGTTGAATAATAGCTTCCAGAGTTGTACAAGAATGTAGTTGTATTGCCATTTGGTTAAAAGCTTCAAAAACTGCTTGGAGCACTCTTAAATGATTGTTTACGTTCGACCAACCACAATTTTGTTGCTAAAAATAGCACAAGTGATAGGCATGTTTATATAATCATAAGGCAATGATTATTCGACTGCAAGAGAAGTTACTCAAGATGAGCTTGATATACTTCTCTCATATGATCAAAATATGTATTCAAGAATAGAGCAGATGGAAACAGAAGCGGCTGGCAATCCGGGATCATGAGTTCGAATCTTGCTTCGAGAAACCCTTGGTGGAGTAAAGGTAAATTATATATAGGTGTTATTAATAAATGCAAACATTAATTTAAGACATATATCATATAATCAACGATAACATTTCTAGATAAATTCTCTCAATTAATGATTAGAGAGATTAATTGAAAGAATATCAATCAAAGATTAAACAGATGCTTGTTACTACTTCCTCCATGATCACAGAATGTGAATTATGGCATAATTACATATTTTTTCAATGTGCACAAATAAATTAAATTAATAAAAACTGTACAAGCAATTATTTTGGCGTACCACGACAATTGTTAAACTAATTTTAATCTGTGAATATTTTGAGTACTTACACAACGGTTATTAAGGAGTCATTAAAAAGTGCTATAAACGCTTTTCACCGCTTGCTGTACAATTAATATTTAGGAGTCATAAAAGAGTGTAACAAACGCCTCTCAGGTTTCCTCTCTACTAAATTTCAAAGCAGCTGTCAGGAAGTGTCTACAAACGTTGTATAAGAGCTTTCACCAAAATAATAAAGCTTGAGTTTAATATGTATCTATAAACGTTGTATAAAAGTTACTTCTACTCCTATACCGCGTATACATATAATGCTGTAGTTGAACAGGTTCTCCAAACCAGTGTAAACAAGAGTTTTACAGAAGTTGTAATAAACAAATTGTACAGTTATTATTCAGCATGCAGTTGAATAAAATCACAATGGAAACGTTTCTTCAACAAGAAATTGATTTTGGATAAACGTTTTACTGAATACGTTAGACAACACCTTTGTGTTGCAGTTGTATAGGTTCTCCAAACCAGTGTAAACAAGGGTTTTATAAAAGTTGTGGTTAACACATTGTGCAATTATTATTCAACATGCAGCTGAACAAAATCAAAAAGAAAGCGTTTCTTCAACTGGAAATTGTTACTTGGGTAGTCTATTAAAAAAAGCAGTTAAATTTCTTACACAGTTAGGGAATTTGACTTGGATGTCTGTTCTCTGTGGTACATCCACATGTTGCTTCCCCAACACAGACATCAAAGAATCGTTTCTAGACAAAACGTATCGATGTAGCATTTCTGCTTCCCCAACACAAACTTGGAAGCAGGGGTGCAAGTGATTTTGATCGATCCTCTTCATCGACTTTCTGTTTCGTTCATAACTCGACGGCAAACACATTTATTTATACGTTTGTTGTTCTGGATGATAGAAGAGCATAGCAGAAATAGTGGTTATGAAGCCTTGGTCATCAAAAGGGGAAATTGATGAAGAGAAAATATTCCCTTTATACTTAGATAAGATTTAGTGTTAGTTTTTAGTTTTAAGGCGTTAATTGTTATACTGACATGCAGGTATAAACAACCTGTTTAAAGTACTGAATTGCCAAAGCAGCAACAATGTAAAACACTTAGATATATATCATAACAATTAAGACTGGTAAGTTATTGTAGAAACTGGAGCACCTAGGTTAAAATGAAATGTAATTTATTTTCAATTTGAAACAAATAAAGGTGAAGAGAATTGACTTTCACCCCTCTGTTTCTAACACATCGACATTTTCGAAGTACCACAAAAAACATGAAATAACACTATGTTCTAGGGATGCCTAAAAGTTCCAATTATTCGATTAACGATTAATCATAAATATTTTTTCAGCTATTTTATTAAATATTTATCGAATTTTCAATTGTTCGATCGCGTAACAGACATTTCTTCTTATTTCTAGTCTAGTCGTTTGATTAAGCGCAGTATATAAAATAAATAAAAGTACTAATTTAACTAAATAGGCATAGAGAAGAACCACGAAGTGAAACAGGATCATAAATTCGCCGAAAAAAATGTTAAACGTCTTTCTGCTAAAGGCTAAGATTTACCAACTTGTTGAGAAAAGAAGTTTAACGAGAAACACTAAAAAGGGAAGGAGGTTTAGCTGGGTGGACACTGATATTCTGCGGCCTTCTAATCTGTCGCAGACACCAGCTCAACCCCTGCGAGTGGCTAATCATTGAACCGAAGAATATGGGATTTTCCGGTCCGATTTACTGATCCAACTGCCTACACGTCATCATCATCTTCCAAAGGCTTTAAGCCTGTACTATCATCGGCCCTTTTCAGGGGCACAAAGATTTTCGAAAAGAGTTAAATTTCTAAACATGTCCCAACTAAAATTCATATCAAAAGGTTCTTTTCAGGGCATTCCTATTCCTACACAAAACACAAGCTCCTGCTGCAGTTAACAAATAACATTTATTACATAAGACCACGTAGTCCTACGTCACCATTGCGTACAACCCCATAGGGCTGTCCCTTGTAGTTTTTTCTTGATGGCCTTGCTGATAAATGTTAGTTTCAGAGCAAAATGGCTCTTCAAACCGTGCTCAGCAAAAATCGACAGATGCAGCTTTTCTATCACTGCACGGATGGTGATGCTTGGATCTTCTTTTAACATCTAGGATTATCCTGGTGTCTGTTCGAGAATCACTTTTTTGTTTTTGTCCTCTGCCAGATTGATCAGCAGCACTTCCAAGTAATTGATAATTCAGATAGATCTTCTGAACTGCACATTTTTGCCTGCTCACCTTCAGATAAATTTTCTTTCCGCCCATTTATGCTGCTTCAAAAATACTGTACTTAGCACCACAGGTCAACTTCAGAGTTCAACAGTAGACTTTTGGAGCATTGCATATAAACAATGAAATGTCAAAACCATGAAATACGAGGGGTGTACCAATGTGATTCAGAAGGCTTAATATCGACAGTGAGCATGCATAAGGGCGAATACGCAATGATCGATTCTCTTCATCGACTTTCTCTTTGCATTGCTACAGCTAAGCGAAACAATTTTCTAGAATTTGTTCAATGCAGAGTAGTAACAGGTTGTATTGGCTATCAAAAGCAACAGCAAACGCACCGAGAAACGTTAAATCTAGCGAGTTATTAACAAAAGAGAAAATCGACGAAGAGAATCGATCATCGCGTATAGGCCCTTATGCATGCTCACTGTCGATATGTCTTTCGTTGGTGGATCTTTTTTTATGTCATACCACGACCAGAGTATCACGACATGAACGCTCAGGTAGGACGGGAGGCAATGCATAGACCGGCAATCGGGCCAAACAGCCTGCATGCCGTATCGAACGACAACGGTCAAACGGCCAACGATGCGTGAACTTTGCAGCCTCTCGGGTTATGGTAGTCTGAAGTACCTTTTCCCCCGCAAGCATATCCACAAAGCCACCTGGAGATCACCTGACCAACACACAGAAAACCAAATCGATCACGTTCTCGACGGGAAATTCTTCTCCGACATTATCAACGTCCGCACGTACCGCAGTGCGAACATAGATTCGGACCACTACCTAGTTGCAGTATGCATGCGCTCAAAAATCTCGACGGTCGTTGAAGTCTAACGCCGTGACCCAACATTGAGCAATTACGGGACGCCGGAGCTGCCCAGGAATACGCAGCAGCTGGAAGTTGCACTACCCACAGAAGAGCAGCTTGGCGCAGCTACTCTTGAAGATGGCTGGAGGGACATCCGTTCCGCCATAGGTAGTACTGCTGCAGCGGCACTAGGTACTCTTATCCAGGATCGAACAAATGACTGGTTTGCAGGCGAATGCAAGCTGTTAGTAGAGGACTGAATGTGGAGCGCACGAGACTGAATGTAGAGCGATATAGACAAGCGCGGAACATACAAAACTCGATTTTCCGAAGGAAGAAGCGTCAGCAGGAAGACCGAGATCGCGAGGCGATGGAAAATCTGTATCGCGTAAACGACTCACCGAAGTTCTACGATATGTGCCAGGACTTGGACGGTAACCTTCTCACGAACGAGTGTGAGGTGATTGAGAGGTGGAAGCAGTACTATGACGAGTACATCAACGGTGATGCAGCAGAAAACGAAGGTGGCACGGTAATAGACCTTAGAGCAAGCGCAGAAGACGACAGGCTAGCGGCCACGGATCTTCAAGAAGTTGAGGAGGAGATCGGTCGGCTGAAGAACAACAAAGCAACTAGTGTAGATCAACTACCAAGTGAGCTATTAAAATACGGCGGTGAACGACTGGCTAGAACGCTGCACTGGGTAATTGCCAAGATTAGGGAGGAGGAGATATTACCGGAGGAGTGGATGGAAGGTATATCCAATCCACAAAAAGGGAGACAGGTTGGATGCGCGATTACACTGCTGAGCGCCGCCTACAAAGTACTCTCCCAAATTCTTTGCCGCCGCCTGTCACAATTTGTTAGAGAGTTCGTGTTGCAATACCAGGCGGGATTCATGGGTGCCCGCGCTACCACGGACCAAATTTTCGCGATTCGGCAGGTTCTGCAGAAATGTTGCGAATACAACATGCTCACACACACTTAGTTTTTTCTACCGAGCTCGGCTGTCCAAATCTCGGCAAAAATAAGTTTCACTGAGATCTTAGCAAAGGTGACATTTGATTGCTGAGTCTTGGATAATGCTTAGCTGAATCTCAGCAAACAAATGAAAAATGTTTGCTGAGATCTCAGTTAAACTTTTTTGCCGATATTTGAACAGCCGAGCTTGGTAGAAAAATTAAGTGTGCACATCATTTGTTCATCGATTTCAAATCCGCATACGACACAATCGATCGAGATCAGCTATGGCAGATTATACACGAGTACGGATTTCCGGATAAACTGACGCGATAGGTCAAGGCGACGATGGATCGAGTGATGTGCATTGTTCGAGTATCGGGGACACTGTCGAGTCCCTTTGAATCTCGAAGAGGGTTACTGTGATGGACTTTCGTGTCTGCTATTCAACATCGCGTTAGAAGGTGTGATCAGAAGAGCTGGGATTGACACGAGTGGCACGATCTTCAGGAAGTCCATCCAGCTTCTTGGCTTCGCCGATGACATCGAAATCATGACACTGAACTTTGAGACGATGGCGGAAACGTAGGCTAGGTGGATTGGACTTGCCATCAACGCATCAAAGACAAAATACACGAAAGGAAAAGGTTCTAGGGAAGACAATGTTAGCTTCCCACCCGAGTTCAGATTGACGGTGGTGAAATCGAGATGGTCGATGAGTTCGTGTATTTGGGCTCACTGGTGACCGCCGAAAATGATACCAGCAGAAAAAAATCAAAGACGCATTATGGCAGGGAATCGTGCCTACTTTGGACTCCAAAGGACGCTCCGATCGAATAAAATTCGCCGCCGCACGAAGTTGACTATCTACAAGACGCTGATCAGACCGGTGGTCCTCTACGACCACGAGACCTGGACTATGCTCGCGGAGAACTAACGCGCCCTTGGTGTCTTCGAACGGAAGGTGTTGCGTACCCTCTACGATGGGGTGCAGATGAATGACAGAACGTGGAGGAGGCGAATGAACCACGAATTGTACCAGCTGCTGGGAGAAAAATTGGGCGACTATGGTGGGCTGGGCACGTCGAAAGAATGCCACACGACGACCCAGTGAAAATTGTTCTTGAAAGCGACCCAACAGGAACAAGAAGAAGAGGCGCGCAGCGGTCAAGGTGGATCGCCCAAGTAGAAGGCGACCTGTGGACCCTTCGCAGACTACGAGGCTGGCGAAGTGTGGCCAGGGATCGAGTAGAGTGGAGACGACTTCTTAGGACAGAAGAGGACAACAATGCCTTAGCCTGATTGGTAAGGTAAATAAGGTATCAGAGCATCCTTATGAATTTAATTTACAGTTGACTGAAACTGATGTTTTTTTTTTCTCAATAAAGTTGTATGAAATTTATCAAATGATACTAGAGCAACTTAAAACAAGTTTTGGAAATAGATTTGATATGATAAATGGACATTAATAAGCGTTTAGCTTATATTTGAGTGGGTGGATCTTTTTTTATGCCGGTCACTGTGTATATTCGGCATACAGGTAGCGGTAGAAGAGAAAGCTCATTGATGAACCGTAAAATCTGAAGTGGTCCCACGGGGACACTGGAGATGTTCGTGAACACTTCAGATTGCGCAAATATAAGATACGATCCAAGATATCATGGAATCTGAAACTCCGAGTTATTTTTATTTGTCGAACTTCAACTTCGATTTTCTAATAATAGTGGATATGTCACGTTGATCTATTTGAAAAGTGACGCGAGATATCATCTTTAATTATAGTTCTATAACTCGTATATCGAGTTGGTGGACATCAAGTTGTGTAGATTTGACTGTATTATGCAAAAAGTCGGTTTTCTGCTCCCATGTTCGAACCAAGTTGGCGCTACTGCTGACAATATTATTAAGCCAAAGTTGAATCGATCATTAATTTATCACTGATGGTGAATGTGTCATCCCATAAAGGCAGCAATTTTCCAACGGAGACGATTCAATCTTCCAACGATAAAATCTTTACGCAACATTCTTGATTAATTACATTTCAAATTAAACTTGATTGATGATTTGATTACATCTTTCTCAAAGAATAGAGGGGGAGCTCTTGCGAAGCTTTAAGAATCTGGCTGCGCAACAGGCATTTTACCCATCCAACCGAATACGATGACCTCACACTCAAAGAGGAAGGTCAAATTAATGTATCATATGGATTTTCTCCATGTCCCATAATGATCGTCCATGGGGCGGAAAATACCTAGTGGAAATGTATCGAATATTCCGGACGCCACAACGCGTAACTGCTGGGAAGAAAGTGACCCAGCAAAAGTGAAAGCGAATGAGCGACTGGATAAAATTGAATTCATCCGATCTCCCTTCCACGTATGCCGAATAAATAAAACAAAAAATCAATGCCGAAAATGTTTCCTTCCTTCCGATACATTCCATCGGAAGAGGCTTATCGATTTGCTTGAATAACTTTGCGGAAACTTTCCCGCAAAGGGTTCTGCTCTATTAGCAGTCAAAAGGGCGCTACCCGAGAATAAACAAATACATAACCGAAAGATTTTGGGATGGTTTTCCAAAACTGAAAACCAAAAAATAAAAAAGGAAGAAGATGGGAACACAATCAAGGCAACAATGTATGGTTTGCAAAAACATCCCAAATGTGGATCGGGATTTGAAATCTTCTCCATAGGGTTGCATAAGGTATAAGCTGAGAAGTGTAAGGAAGAAAGTGCGTGGCCTTACCCTTAGGCCTCGGCATCAAACAAATCGTTACTGGCAAATGTTTCGTGGGAATAGTTTGCAAAATGGATTGGGAGATAGACATGGTTAAATAAGATTTTGGGTTGGAATTTTTCGAAAAAAAAAATTAGGTGTGCAATGGGACACCTTTTGCCTCGGATAGTGGTTGAGGAAGTGTGCACTGTTTATTTCTTTCTTTATTGTGTTTAGAATTTGCACCTTTACGGTTTTGTCATAGTTTATCTGTTTTGGAAAATCAGTTGACAGGGCAATTATTTAGCCTTGTTATTGCTATTTTTGGCGCGAATCCTGTTATTTTTTATTAAGCCGTCTGTTATTTGGACGGTCTTTTCTATTAAGGATAAATCATGGTAAAACATTCTCTAAAAACGGGTTGATTCGCCAACTACAAAAAGGTCAATGAAAGGTGCAAATGGCAACTGGAGGAGGTTGGGACCGAAATGTGGTGTGGCACTGTGTTCCGAAATGGAAAAATGTGGATCTTTTTTTTTCTAGAGCCTCATTTTGTTCGTTTTACGCATATAGTTTCTTTGAAAGGTTTGTTCTTATGAGTATCCCCCATAATCTGAAAGCTACAAAAGTTTGTGATGTGAGCAGTTCCACGCCAAATGACAATTTAAAAAAAACTCGATTTTCTTTTTATTTTTCCTTGATTTGTTTTCCGTGGTGAGCACCAATGCTACCGACGCCAGGGAGGCAGCTCTCACACCTGGATCCTACCTATCGACCCATCAACTCATGAACCGGGGACCAACGGCTTTACTTCCCCCGTGATCATAGATGTTGTGCCTCAGAACATCTCGGCGGTGCCGATTGGGATTGAACCCAGGCCTGCTGGGGTGAGAGGTAATCACGCTTACCACTACACCACCGGTGCCACTGATTTTGGCAGAAAATATGAAAGCATAAAAGTGTAATGTTCTTGAGCTTTTGTGTTTCCATTAAATACCTATTGCCTGTTTCTTTGTTAAAAAAACACGCCGAAGACGACGGAGAAATCGTCGCCATCTGGTTTACCAAAACTACAGATTCTACAGATTTTTCAGAGTTTTTAAAACCAAGATTCTGTATTCACAGTTTACAGATTTCTAGAATTTTAACAGATTACACAGATTTTTAAAATATGATCAAACATTTAATAAATTAAACTTGAGATGTTGAATAACAAAACATTATTTTCATTTCAGTGTAATTTTATCATCACAAACTTTTATATCTATTCATGCTTTTTTGCGGAATGAAAAAGGAGAATGAGAACTGTCAGAGGTATTCTTTTTTGCCAATTTGTGATACATATTTTTATCTATTTTTTGTCTCTGTCAGAAAAATGGCTCAATCACTTTTCAAATGACATTTTTTAAGGATTCAATTAATAAATTATCAACACAGATTTTCTGGACAAAACTAAGATGAAAAGATTTTTTTGAACAAAAACACAGATTTCCTTTTGGCAACCCTGGTCGCCATACGAATCCCTATGGCGAAAATTTATGCGTAGTTTTCAGCGCGTTTTATTACCAAATAAACAGACAATACAATCCAGATTATCACTCTTCCTCGGTTGTAAATTAGTTTAGAAGCAGTACTATTGTTTTTATTTTATTAATCATTTTAACTGTTTTGAATACAGTCGATCTCTATCAGCAAATCGATCAATGCTCCTCACTGATAAATTCGATGTGTGTTCGTTTCATCACACTTATCTCGTCAGGTGGAAAGGTGGTTGAAAAGTGTCTGTAGGTATACCAGCAAAGGTACGTTTGCTTGTAAGTTTTTGTTTTGTCAAACACACGATGATCCATGATATCACACACAAATTTCTTGGCACTCTACTGGAATAATTCACCGGAACCGGCGGCGCCTCGTAGACACAATTGAATATGTCGACTTTGCCAACACGTAACTACACCGATAGTTTACATGAGACTGAACCATAGAGGTAACTCTAAGACTAGAATGTCCCGAAATAACGTGCTCAACTTTTTGGCTCAGCTCTGGTACTCTCTTCGGTCGCAAGCTAATCGATTCACCCCTCGAAACATAGAAATTCCACTAACCCCTCATTTTATCTGTCAAACTTTCATAGCGAATCAAAACAAACATTGTGTAGTAGTAGAATTTCGACTAGAATGGGATACGTTAATCGTTTGCTTGGGACCAATAGGCTAGTCAAGTAGTGAGCCAATTTAAAATCGTTAGTTTCGTATTGATTGTTGACTGAACTCTCTCTTTGAACAGTTTAAAAAAAATGTTCGGAACAGTTCTGGCCTGCACTGATCTTCCTCTTCTACAGTTTCCACAACCATTACTTGCTTGCAAATCATGTAAAAACCCGGCTTTGTCTTGATGTACGCGCAAATTATGTTGTTCTCAGCTGGGTATTCTTCACATACCGGATGAAACTGTTACACGTGCCACAAGATGGTTTCAGCTTCTTCCGCCCGCTGACGCATCTCCGGTAGACCAGATGTTGCTCCACCGGAGAGTGCAACTGTACACTGAACCAAAACATCATCTTTTGATCGAATGATTATTGCTTCACCCAAGCCCTATTACTATTATCAGATGATTTTGAGATGATTGTTATTCAGTTCATCAACTGTTAAAACCACAACAACTCATCCTAATCTAGAATGATTTAAGTTCAATTCTTGAGAGCATAGGTGAACGTAAATCAAATGAAAATAATAAGTTAATTAAATACTTTTCTTATTTATATTGAGAGATAGTTTAAGCACAGACAAACAGACATAACTCATTGAATGTTTCTCACTGTAAAACATCGTCGCAAAAACATTACCGCCATCTGTTGAGTACACTGTGGTGAGTAGTACGCTGAACAGATGGCGGTAGTGTGTAAACGTCAAACGCAAGGGAATTGACTATGCGCGCCACAGGTTACGGTACTACCAACTACGATACTTTTAAATTGACCGTTAAATGCTTGTTTGATGAACAACTTGCGAGTGTTATGTCTGTTTGTCTGTGGTTTAAGTAATATTGTCTATTGAAAATAGGTAATACTTTAAGTATTACAATGCTTTATTTTTATATAATTATAAGAAGAGTCGATCTTACAGTCCGTGCACCTCCCAACTGGAGTAAGCATTGGATGAGATTCCTATTCGCGATCGGCGTCAATCCAGTTGCACCCTCCGCTCCGCTCCCGCAGGTCGTGGTCCCCGTTGTTATCGTTGATCCTGATTACCGAACACTGATCCCGTCTGCAGTGCCTCTAGGAAACTGTCCATGACCCGAACGGCAAAGTTGTACACCAACTTTCGTTGTTACCGTTCCTGCATCTCCTGCTGGGAGCGTTCTTCGGCCTTCAGTGTTCGACGTCTTTACGAAAGCGGTTCAGAGAACTTCTTTCTGTGCACAATTATGTGGCGAACAATCATCTGCCTGCACTGTGGTGTAATTATCGTAAATTGAAACCATATTAATTAATTTAATATAAACCAAAGTATAAACTAATCTAATACTTACCCATCGTTGAAGATAACAGCCTACAAAAACTCAAAATTCAATTTGAAAAATTAAAGTTACGTCCTTTTCAACATGTCTGTCAGATACGTCACTGTAGATTTTTTGCATTTTCAATCCTTTTCACTTGTTGCAGGTTTCATTCGAAAACAAGAAATTGGCATTTGTTAACGCACCGTATGTATGTATATCATTCGATATATATGGCAGGTATTTTCTTACAGTGAGTAGCAACTGACAGCACAAGGCACAGTTCAAGCATAGAGGCAACTCTAAGACTAGTAGGTCCCGAAGAAACGTGCTCAACTTTTTGGCTCAGCTCTGGTACTATATTCGGTCCCAAGCTAATCGATTCACCCCTGGAAACATAGGAAAATCCACTAACCCCCCATTTTATCTGTCAAACTTTCATAGCGAATCAACACAAACATTGTGTAGTACTAGAATTTTGACTACAATGGGGTACGTTAATTGTTTGCTTGGGACCAATAGGCTAGTCAAGTAGTGAGCCAATTTAAAATCGTTAGTTTCGTATTGATTGTTGGTTCAAGCTCTTCCTCCTTCATGAGATATTCAGAATTTAAAGGTAGGGGAAATAGATGCTCCTAATTTGGGCCCATATATAAATTCAACAATCGACTTAATTTTCAATAGCGACCAAAAATACCGTTCAATAGTGACCAAAAGTACCGTCCCAATGACGCATTCATCTAGATAAAATTGATAGATAGCAGATTTTTGGCGATGGGCCCAATCTTAGATCCATAGGCCAACATTAGAGCCATTTCCCCGTCGAGCTTGAATGAAACAAGAGTTACCCTTTGAATTTTCTTCTTCTTCTTCTTCTTCATTCGTTTATTTAACGTCGGTCTCTGTTCCGCAATCTTGTGCCAATCACGGACATCGATTGCCATCCATTGACGGCAATTGAATGTGCAGGAAGGCAGCTTCCAATGCTGCGTAGGATATCGCACCCATTCAACACACATGGGCCTGGACCAACGGCTTCACTTCCCTTCCGAAGGAAGACGTGACCAGAGATTTTTATGCCTCAGAAAAATCCCACCGACCTCGGCTGGGATTGAACCCAGACCCATTGGGGTGAGAAAGCAGTCACGCTTACCACTATACCACCGGCGCCGGCAATACTTAGGCTTTTCTCAAGTATCCACTTACCAACTATTGTATAATTATGCGACAACCATTACTTCAATACACTTTTAGTAAAGAAATCTAAAATATGTTGGACTTCTTTAAAAACCGACGATTTGTGTTGGTGCTTCTGTTTTCATGCTTCTGCGTTATTCACGAGTGCACGGATGGATTTGAGTTCACTCACTCGACAAAAAGTGACACAACAGCGGGGCCCTGTTTACTAAAAATGAACACATGAATAATACTCACGTAACAATTGAAACGGGTCTATCAACTTATGTACACAACACTTGTTGAGCCTTTTTCGCGCGAACCGAATACGCTCACGTAAACTAACAACACCATCGGGCAGAGGAAATTCTCCCCTTCCCGATAGTGCTCTTGGTTTGCGTGGACGTACTTCGGTTCTCGTGAAAAGGACCTAGCAAATTATTTCCAAAGTTGATAGGCCCATTTCAAATGTTACGCGAGCATTATTCATGTGTTCATTTTTAGTAAACAGGGCCCCGCTGTTGTGTCACTTTTTGTCGAGTGAGTGAACTCAAATCCATCCGTGCACTCGTCAATGGTTGTTTGTGTCAAGTGATAAAACATGAGGTCTGACGAGCTGAATGTGTTGATTCTTTCATTCGCATGCTTTTCTTATACAACGAGTGCGACCTCAAACACATAAGCGTATAGGGATGAAAGAAACGACGATTCTACACCATCGACCGGTTGTCAAGCTTGTTTTTGTGAAAGACTGATGTTCATTTATGTGTATTTGACAGAGAATGAACCAAAGCCATGGTTCACTGCCGTAAGTTGAGGCAATGAAGTTGAAAGGTTTGTTTAAAATCTAGACAAACATTTCAAAAGGTCCTATCTGTCATTGAAGCGGATTAGAGAAAAATTGATTTGAATTTTTGCAATATATTTTTAAATGCCATTTTTAATTACGACATAAAACGATAATCTTTTGTTTTCTCAAATGCATAGGAAACACATAGAATTTGACTGAAGTGTATGTTTTTTTCGTTTTATTCATAATTTTCAGGTTTAATTAGTGGTTTTGTTAAATAGGACCTTTGGCTTTTTTCAGTATCAGTTAGGCCTGTCAAATTGGTCTGATTGCAAAGATTAATGCTTCTTAGGACCTTGGTAAGAATACGGTTTAGAGGTCAGATAATTACAACTACAACATTATTTGTAATTGTTGATGGGCTTAAAACTACTATTCTGCCAATTTATTAAGTAAACAACGTTTATAATAAGAACTTGTCCATTATTTTTTTTCTGATGTATGCAGGAAAAATGTAAGTGTATGGAAAATTTGCATATTATTTTTTAAATATTCGGTATATTTTTATAAACAAACTGTTTTTTTTCATTCTACATGTTTGACGGTTTTTCACATATTTTTATAATTTTCTGAATATTGATAGTTAAAATTTCTAGAACAATACTCAGAAAAGGTGAGCTCTGCAGTGCAAAGAAGCATCAAACGATTTGGCGATGGCGATTTATTTATAAATGTCAGATAGGATCTTTTGAAATGTTTATCTAGAAATGGCATGCAAAAGAAAAATGAATTGTAATGAGAAGAAGTATTTTCTCGCTTTTAAAATGCACCCTTCGTTGCTCAATTAATCATTTTGTTCAACCATTTTACACAGAGATGGCGCTGTTCCGCTGGTAGGAAGTGATAAAAATCCCCATATAGAAATTAAGAGAAGTGGGAATAATTCACTTTCGGTGCATATTCAGGTGAAAAAAAGTGAACGACAACCTAAAGAAATTAATCAGGGACTTTGTCGTTCAGTTTTTTCCCGGAAATTATTGTTAAACAAGCGACAATTAATTCAAAATGATTTTTAACCATACAGTTTTACCTGCTTTACTACCAGTTTTCAGAGAGCCAAAAAATTTAAATTTGAGAGAGATAATTTACTCAGGACCTCAATCTCTCAACATGCCATGTATTTTGTTGATACTCGAATTGTGATTTCCCTTTCACAGATTATAAAATAGAGTATCTGTCACTACAAAACACGTCTGGTACCTCTATATATGCATTTACTTTAACATTTGAAATCCCTCCTTTTTTACATATTCTGCGCCAAAGATAATAAATCCCCCCCCCCCCCCCCATACATAAAAATCGATGGGAAATTCTGTGAGGGGTGAGCTATTTTGTGTGCAGAATGTGTCAAAAAGGAGGGACTTCGAATAGTAATCTAAATTCATATATAGAGGTACCAGACATGTTTTGCACTGCAGTGTCCTCTGTGAACAATTATAAGAAAACAGATTGTGTGTAGTTCCCGATAGATGTCACCGCAAAGAACAGCAGTGACATCTGGTGGAACATGAATGCAGAAGCTTGACAAAATGATTGATTGAAGATGTTAAAGCAGTTCATATGATCTAGCAATGGTATGTTTATAATGAAAGGTGATCTTTGTCCTTTTCGTCGATTTTATTCGATTGAATTTGCATTTTTACCGCACTGGTTACAACTCGAAATCTGTGAATTTTCACAATCAGCATTTGAAAATTTGGGTTCAAAAAACCTTATGCATTGCCGTGATATCTTTCAAGTTTATGAATCTTTTCATTGCTAAATATTAGACTGAAGCGAATGTGTTTCATTCATTTTATCAAAAAATTAATAATTTCGACCTGTGTATTGCATGAAAACGACGATATATTACAATTAAGTATACAATTTTCACACTTATTGGGTGCTCTCAATTTCCTAGTCAATAATATGGCGCCAATAATTGGCGTAGGCGGTGAGTTCAATTCCCTTTTCAATCGAGGATGTTTTGCGGTAGGCAGGCAATTTTCACGACTTCTGTGGGCATATGCCGTGCTTGTCACGAAAATACGAATGCAAAAATGAATAGTGCTCAAAGAACACAAAGTTGAAGCTTAGCGAAAACTTCTAGTTGGGACGCAACAGCCATAAAGAAGAAGATAATTTTTACCATTGAAACTTTAGGCGCTGTTGGGTTCATCATTGTCGTTATCATTTTCATAATAATATTGCATTACCCCTGATGCTTTGTATCTCCAAAAGTTTTGATCAGTGTTCGATGGTAAAAACAAAGCTTCTTTTTCTTGACGATGTGCCCTTCCTGATAGAGTAGAGAGCATAATAGCAAATAATAAACCGGGACGCCTTGTAAATAGCGTTCATAGCTTCGAGACCATATTCACGGAGCGCGTCATGCCTGCATAAATTAAGATCTCTTTGGGACGATAACGTCAGTCTGCTATATAAACTGCGCTATTATCCTTGATGATAGAATTGGGGGAGCCTGCCTGAAGGATCTCCGACCCACTGTCGTTTTTGTGTTGTTTTATTCGTTGAGAGCTCTATGATCTAACTCTTTTATGTCCATTTACCCTGCATACCGGGGCCTGGGTAACATTTGTGGTCATATGCGCGCTATGGTGTACAAGAACACTATCTGCTACGACCCCTGGCGACCACCGGACGCGGGACAATCAAATGAAATATGGCTCGTCCCGAGTAGCACTTTGCTGGAAGCATGGCTCTAATTTACATATTTTTTGCCACATGTAGTTTGCCAGAATTAAACTGTTCACTACTGAAGTCCTCTCCGGAGGACTTTTGTTATTTAAAATAATTTAAATTTTTATAGCATCTCAATTGTTTTAACATGTTCTGATAAATTGAGCTTGATAGGGACGAACAACTGGTATTCACACCGAACACCAAACCACCCCTACTGGGTGGCCGGTCCCAGCGGACACATGTGTCTTCGGTGTACGCTTACGGTCGGGTGGCATATGGTGATACCTCTATGGTGATTCAGCACCAACAACAAATAACTCCATCCTCAGTGTGTGCGTGCGTGTGGTACAATGAATAGATTTTGCCTCTCCGTTTTTCGATCAATTAAGATAAACTTATTTTCGGTAGGCATAAAATCACTTTTAATTTGACCCGTTTGTTGATTAGAAACTGAATTCGTTCCCCTCATGGACTCGTTTTTTTTTAAATGAATCATTCCCTCATTCATTCCATCATTAGTAGGTGACCTTGTTCGGGACAATTACTCCCACTCGGGGTGACCGGAATTAGGTGGAGTGATCTGGATTCCGTGATTGTGGCATTCGAGCAAATGATTGGGTTGGGATATAATGAAAATAAAAAGGTGTTAGTCTAATGGAAATGCCCATTTGCACATGTTCTACATGTGCAGCTGACAATTTGTCACAAATTAGCTCGGCGTGCTGTTCGTTATATGTTGGTTGGTAAATTAGACTGTTCGTCAACTTGATCGCGTGATTTATACGATTACCATCTGGAATGGGTAGCCGTGAGCCTTAATTAACGAGTTTCAGTTGCATTTCCAGTTGGTCAGGAAATAGCTGATTGGTTCCCCCGCTATCTTCTCTCCACTATTTTTCGGTTGATTTATATCCAATAGACCCGATTGATTTATTTGATACCGAAATCAACTGATGGGGCCAGAAAAAAGTCACTCTCAAACCTATTCGAAGGACAGCTTATTAGAGTTAAGTGCAACCTAGCCTGTACATAAAAATAATATTTGAGGTTAGGGACGATCCATAAATGACGATGTATATGTTTGGTCAATTATAGACCCCCCTTTCCTTTGGTTTGTTTTTTCCGTCGATCTTGTTTTCCGTGCTGAGCACCAACGCTACCGACGTGCCAGGAAGGCAGCTCCCACACCTGGACCCTACCTATCGACCCATCAACTCATGAACCGGGGACCAACGGCTTTACTTCCCATCCGAAGGAAGGCGTGATCAGAGATTTTATGCCTCAGAACATCCCGGCGGCGCCGACTGGGATTGAACCCAGGCCTGCTGGGGTGAGAGGTAATCACGCTTACCCCTACACCATCGGCGCCGTTTTGACCCCCCTCTCATCACGTAGCATATTTTCCTATAGGGGCAATCCATTCACACACTAAGAGGAAGAGGGGAGTCTAGAAATGTGTGACAAGCAATGTGTATGGGCCTTGAAAAAATATCATATCACGACCCTTGGACTGGAGTAGCTTTTCAGAATTCAGTCACTTTGAAGAATTATGAAGAAAACGTTGATGTGATTTTAGAATGAATTCTAGGCATAACAAGAAGGTACTTCAGTGAAAAATTCCAATCGAGTTTTGAGAAGAACCCTCAGAAAGCTTTGATTAGAATTTCAAGTCAATTGTGTGAGTTCAGAGTAGATGTTTTAGGTAGTTCAAATTCTATGTTGATTGTGAAAAGGATTTCTGGTCCATTTCTAATGAATATTCTAAATACGTTCTGAGAAGATTTTTTAGAGAGTAGTGTTTACATTTCCCGAACTTTTTGACTACCTGGTAATTGGAAAACAGCAGGTGGCACGGGAATTCTCGAGAATCGAGAAATAATTATATTCAGTAACCAGATAGGTTAATCAGAATGTTTACGTTTTAACTTCTGTTGAACGATACATGCAGGGTTCTGGCTTCCTGAAATTGTCTGCTGAGTTCCCAAGAGGTTTTTTCCTTTCCTTTCTAAGAAGTTTTTTGAGGCATCGCCCGGAAGTTTCGGAAGGCAATTGAGGATTGCCTGAAATTATTAATTATTTTGTTGGACATTTGTTCTAAAGTCTCAATATTCGAAATTCTATGTACCTCGGCAGGGAGGCAACTTCTAAATCATCTTCAGAACTTTGTTCTGAATCCTTTGAAGTGCTTTTTTCCTGATAGTACAACAACTAGACCATATTGGCAGAGCGTAAAGCATGGCCGGTCTAAAAACTTGTTTAAATATTAGAAGTTTATTCCTCAGGCAAAGTTTGGATTTCCTGTTTATAAGAGGATACAAACATTTTATATATTTGTTACATTTGGCTTGAATGCCCTCAATAAGATCTTCAAAAGATAATTATTGGTCAAGTACTAACCCAAGATATTTCACTTGGTTTGACCTGGAAATTGGAACTCCGTTCATAGTGACTATGTGACTACTACTAAGTTTCAAAAAGGAAGCTCTAGGCTTATGTGGAAATATTATAGTTGAGTTTTGGAAGCGTTGGGAACAATCTTCCATTTATGTAAATAAGAGAGAAAATTTCTAAACTTTTCTGCAGTCTGCTGTAAATGACACGAACACTTCTTCCTTTAGCGGAAATGCCTCATCAAAATGTGTCATCAGCGAACAAAGATTTGTGGCAACCCTGAGGCAAATCAGGGAGGTCCGAAGTAAAAATGTTATACAATATAGGCTCAAGAATGCTACCCTGAGGAACTCCTGCTCTGACAGGTAGTTGATTAGATTTGGAATTTTTTATAATTTACCTGCAGAGTTCTGTCAGTTAAATAATTTTGAACTAATTTCATAATATAAAGTGGAAAATTAAACTTTCTCAATTTAGCAATCAAACCTTCATGCCAAACACTGTCGAATGCTTTTACTATGTCTAGAAGAGCAACTCCAGCTGAGTGGCCTTCAGATTTGTTTGAACGAATTAAATTGGTAACTCTTAAGAGTTGATGAGTAGTTGAATGCCCATGGCGAAATCCCAACTGCTCATCTGCAAAAATTGAGTTCGTATTGATGCTAAGCATCATTCTATTCAAAATGATCTTTTCAAAAAGTTTACTTATTGAAGAAAGCAAACTTATTGGACGGTAGCTAGAAGCTTCAGCTGAATTTTTATCCGGCTTCAAAATTGGAACAACTTTTGCATTTTTCCATTTATCAGGAAAGCATGCCAAATGGAAACATCTGTTAAATAATTTTACCAAGAAAGACAAGGTACAAGGCGTTTTTTGTTGAGGATGTAGAAAATTCCATCATCACCTGGAGCTTTCATATTATGAAACTTTTTAGTTATAGACCTTACTTCGTCCAAATCAGTCCCCCAGGAATCATCAAAAATATTTTCCAGAGAGAAAATATTCAGATAATCCCGAGCAACCTTATTCTCAATAGGACTAGTAAGACCCAAACTGAAATTATGGGAACTCTCGAATTGCTTAGCAAGTTTCTGAGCTTTTTCCAAATTTGTGATCAAAATTTTACCACCTTCTTTAAGCGCTGGAATAGGCTTTTGAGGTTTTTTAAAATTTTTAGTGATTTTCCAAAAGGATTTGGAATTTGGGTCTAATTTAGAAACATTATTTTCAAAAGTTTTGTTCCTCAGGGCAGAGAATCGCCTTTTAATTTGTTAATGCAAATCCCGCCAGATAACTTTCATGGCAGGATCACATGTTTTTTATTTTGTTGCATCCGGACATTTTTAAGACGGATCAAGGGCTGAAGATCGTCGTCTATTATAATTGAATCGAATTTAACCTCGCATTTTGGTACTGAGGCAGTTCTTGCTCCAACTATAGAAGTAGTCAGAGATTCAAGAGCATAATTAATCTTATCTTTGGTTTGCAAAGAAATGTTTTGATCTTAGCTAACTTCCATAAATGTTCGATATTGCTCCCATTGCTCTATGGTAATTAAAAGTAGAGCTGTTGGGATTAGAAATTATTTATTTGGATATTTCAAAAGTTACTGGAAGATGATCAGAACCTAAGTCAGTATGGGTAACCAATTGGCTACAATGTTGACATGAATCAGTTAAGACCAAATTAATAGTTGAGCGATTTCTTGATGGGCTGCTTGAATATTGAATAGTGTATTAACCCGCAGAACAATCATCAAACAGAATATTACCATTGGATTTGCTTTGAGCATTATTCCATGAGCGGTGTTTTGCATTAAAATCACCAATAATGAAGAATTTAGACCTATAACGGGTAAGTTTCTGAAGGCCACCCTTGAGAAAATTCTTTTGCTGGCCTGCGCATTGGAATGGCAAATAGGCAGCTATAAACGTAAGTTGTCTAAATTTCAAAAACTTTGGTTTCAAATGAAAAAAAAAATTTGTGTTTGATACGTCTATGAACAATGATGGCAACGCCACTTCAGGCTCCATTAAGACGATCATTTCTATAAATGAAATAATTTGCGTCCCTTTTAACCTTATGGTCAGGTTTAAGGAACGTTTCAGCTATAACGGCAATATGCACGTTATGAACTCTCAAAAAGTTAAATAGCTCGTCATCATTATCTTTAAGAGATCGAGCATTCCAATTTAAAATATTTGATGATTTAAAATCCATTACAAATTTTACTCCAGTTTAAATAGCATCAAACATGGAGTGAGTTTTCAACATATCAGTAATCACGTCAATTAATGATTTCTGTAAAAAATCCATTTTAGGGGCAGTAATGCTTCCTAAGTCAAAATTGTCAAAATTTCCGTTAGAATTACGTTGCTTAGTATTTTGATTTCTATCCGCTGCAATAGCAGCATAGGTAGGTCCATTTACTCGCTGAACATTGTTAGCAGCGAGGGGAGTAGGTATAGATAAAGAATTTGAAGCAGCGGTGATATTTGTACTTACGGGTACGAATGTAGAATTTGTTCCTCGCTGACCGTTGTTAACAGTAGAGGAATTTGTACCTGGTCGGAAACGTGGTGCGTTTCCTACATGTCGCTTAGAACAAGATTGAAGGATCGTTTTGCGAGTCTTACATTCCAAAAAATTGGATTTGTGGTTTCACCACAGTTTGAACATTTAAATTTCTTAGGATCTTCCTTCACAGGACAGTCATCCTTTGCGTGAGAGGAATCACCACAATTCATGCATTTAGCTGGCATGTAGCAATTTTTAGTTCCGTGACCCCATCCCTGGCACTTATGTTTTTGGAAATTTCCTCCAGTCTTCCTGAAGTGTTCCCACTTCATTCGGACATGGAGCATAAGGCTAGCATTTTCTAAGGCCTTAAGGTTGTTTAGTTCACTAGACTTGAAGTGAACTAAATAAAAATCATTAGAAATCCTGTTGCGCGAATCGCCAGGACGGGATTTCATTTTCATTTTGATTACTTGGAGTGGCACAACTCCAAGGAACTTTGCCAGTTCATCTTTGATCTGATCCAGGGATTCACCACTGGGCAGTCCTTTCATGACAACCTTGAACACACGTTCAGTTTTGGTGTCGTAAGTGAAAAAATTATGCTGCTTCTCAGTAAGATACTTGAGAAGACATTTAAATCCGTCCAAGGTTTCAGCCAATACACGGCATTCACCCCGACGTCCAATTTGCAGTGAAAACTTAAATTTCACGAAGTTCAAAAGTTCCATGCGAATAGCATGGAAATCGGAAGTGGTAATCACAATAGGGGGAATCTTTTCCTTCTTGGCATGGATCATTCTCATCATCTGTGAGCAAATCAAATTGATTGCTCAAATTAATTTCATCAGAAGGGGGATCAAGAGATTGCCCTTTTCTTTTGCGTTTAGGTGCCGTGGCGGCAGTAAATTTTTATCCAAACCGACTTCCATGTAGATTACTATAAGAATCTGAAGGATCGAAGAGGAGTTTTCCAAATCGATATCCAAGAAGGAATACCTCGGGTAGGGTCCAAACAAGGATCGAAGAGGAATAAGAGTTGAACAAGGTAGACATTTTACAGGTTGAGCACTGAAAAGTGCTGTTTAAATTTGTTGTAGCTTTAGGTAGTAGTAACACTTCCTTCAACAAAAAGCAAATAGATCAGCACGGCCAGAGAGCACGATGCGGACTGTTTGAGGATCGATGATATTCGTTCAATGAGGCCGATGAAGCACTCCTCGTATTTCCTGCCTGAAATACGATCTAAACTGAGTGCTTTATCCAACTGTTCATATAGTATCACCTTAGCTTGGGTCCCATCTCATTGCTCAATACCGGGTAATGAGAAAGCGGACTTGTTGGATAAGATGGGTGCTTTGGAAGCACATCTATGACACAAATGTCATTCCCATATACTTTGTGTGAAGCCGAAAAATCCTGGTTCTCTGGTTCGATTTTACGTCAACATTTGACAGCTGCTGCAAATTTTCGCAAGCAAGCTCTGTTCATACGTGATACGTTATTAGGAACGTTTGTCGCGAGCGGCGGGAAGGATTTTTTAAATCTTTGTTGTATCATAGGCGCTGTTTACTGTGTTGAACACGAATTATCGTTGCCTAACAATTAAGTGCATTATAATTGGATGTGATAGCAGCATTACCACACCAGTAAAAACTTTTAACGCGATATAACCATGCGGCACACATGAGTGTAGCTTAAAAACGTGTTGTCAACACTAACACCACCAAAATCGGTTACGGCTTCAGCTAGTACTTGTCTTGCCAGGGATGTGTTTGGAAGGCGATATTTTTGAGCGACAAATTGCCTTCAACGAATTTTTCTCCATTGCTTGTCAGCAAGTCCTCATCATTTTCCAACAAAAATCGAATGATGAAGATTTGGGAAGATGGTTACATTATACTCTCCCACAGGTGTCGAACAAACCATGGTTCAAAGCGTTGGACATGAGCCATGACTTTATACGCGTTATGTCAAGGCTTATGTCCAATCACTGTTCGTTAGACTTGCACTTCTATCGAATTGGGCTCTCAGACAGCAATTTATGTGAGGGTGGTAGTGGTTATCATGATATGAGCATGTTGTTTGGTCATGTACCCTACACCGTGTTGCCAGATCTGAGCTATCCACATCCCTCAGGGCCCGAGGAAAACAACCCGCGATACCCGTTAGAGATGTCTTGGCTAGCCGAGATTTTGACTATTTGAATTTAATTTATGTGTTTTTAAAACAGATAGATCTGAGGATTTAGTAGTTAGTGTCATCTTGTGTTATCCCAAGTTGTTAGCTGCCCATCGGTGTACCCCCATGTTTGTTTTTTCATCAGTATGTCGCTTAGTTCGAGATCAAGAGCACATTGCTCTCCAAACCTTGTGTTCTCATTCCCTACCCTGCCATCCATTTGTTACAATTTGTTACCCCTAACCTCAAGATAGCCGTGAGTAATCGACCCCCGCTTTACTAACGTTAGTTTTAAGTAATTTTGTTATCCAAACAATGAATATCGGCTCCGCAAAGCTACAGCAAATGAGCCTTGTAAAATAAACGCATTGTTAAAAAAAAATCCACGAAAAGAATATTTACCTTCCGCTGAAAATATTTTCTTTTGCATAGTTGAAGATGCTAAGCTTGATCAACATAGCGAACATAGATTCGTACCACTACCTAGTGGCAGTATGCATGCGCTCTAAACTCTCGACGGTTCGTAACACCCGTCGAAGTCAAACGCCGCGACCCAACATTGAGCAACTACGGGACGCCGGAGTTGCCCAGGACTACGCGCAGCAGCTGGAAGTCGCAGCTTCTCTTGAAGATGGCTGGAGGGAAATCCGTTCCGCCATAGGTAGTACTGCTGCAGCGGCACTAGGTACTGCAATCCCGGACCGAAGAAATGACTGGTTTGACGGCGAATGCAAACTGTTAGTAGAGGAGAAGAATGCAGCACGGGCGAGAATATTGCAACACCGCACGAGATTGAATGTGGAGCGATACAGACAAGCGCGGAACAGACAAAACTTGGTTTTCCGAAGGAAGAAGCGTCAGCAGGAAGACCGAGATCGCGAGACAATGGAAAATCTGTATCACGTAAACGACACATGGAAGTTCTATGAGAAGCTAAATAGTTCGCGCAAAGGCTACGTGCTGCAAGCCGATATGTGCCAGGACTTGGACGGTAACTTTCTCACGAACGAGTGTGAGGTGATTGAGAGGTGGAAGCAGTACTATGACGAGTACATCAACGGTGATGCAGCAGAAAACGAAGGTGGCACGGCAACAGACCTTGGAGCACGCGCAGAAGACGACAGGCTACCGGCCCCTGATCTTCAAGAAGTTGAACAGGAGATCGGTCGACTGAAGAACAACAAAGCAATTGGTGTAGATCAACTACCAAGTGAGCTATTAAAATACGGTGGTGAAGCACTGGCTACCCAACAAACAATTTTAGCTGCAGATTAGCTTATACAGGCAAAAATTAGCTGTATAAGCCAATTTTTGGCTGTATAAGCTAATCTGCAGCTAAAATTGTTAGTTGGGTAGAGCGCTGCACTGGATAATTGCCAGGATTTGGGAGGAGGAGATATTACCGGAGGAGTGGATGGAAGGTGTCGTATGCCCAATCTACAAAAAGGGCGACAAGTTGGATTGCTGCAACTACCGCGCGATCACACTGCTGAGCGCCGCCTACAAGGTACTCTCCCAAATTCTATGCCGCCGCCTGTCACCATTTGCAAGAGAGTTCGTGGGCAATACCAGGCGGGATTCATGGATGCCCGCGCTACCACAGACCAAATTTTCGCGATTCGGCAGGTTCTGCAGAAATGCCGCGAATACAACGTGCCCACACATCATTTGTTCATCGATTTCAAATCCGCATACGACACAATCGATCGAGATCAGCTATGGCAGATTATGCACGAGTACGGATTTCCGTATAAACTGACGTGATTGGTAAAGGCGACGATGGATCGAGTGATGGGCATTGTTCGAGTATCGGGAACACTCTCGAGTCCCTTTGAATCTCGAAGGGGGTTACGGCAAGGTGATGGACTTTCGTGTCTGCTATTCAACATCGCGTTAGAAGGTGTGATCAGAAGAGCTGGGATAGACACGAGTGGCACGATCTTCAGGAAGTCCATCCAGCTTGTTGGCTTCGCCGATGACATTGACATCATGGCACGGATCTTTGAGACGATGGTGGAAACGTACATCATACTGAAGGCTGAAGCTAGGTGGATTGGACTTGCCATCAACGCATCAAAGACAAAATACATGAAAGGAAGAGGTTCTAGGGAAGACAATGTTAGCCTCCCACCCCGAGTTCAGATTGACGGTGACGAAATCGAGGTGGTCGATGAGTTCGTGTATTTGGGCTCACTGGTGACCGCCGAAAATGATACCAGCAGAGAAATTCAAACACGCATTATGGCAGGGAATCGTGCCTACTCTGGACTCCGGAGGACGCTCCGGTCGAATAAAATTCGCCGCCGCACGAAGTTGACTGTCTACAAGACGCTGATTAGACCGGTGGTGCTCTACGGCCACGAGACCTGGACTATGCTCGTGGAGGACCAACGCGCCCTTGGTGTTTTCGAACGGAAAGTGTTGCGTACCATCTACGGTGGAGTGCAGATGGATGACGGAACGTGGAGGAGGCGAATGAACCATGAATTGCACCACCTGGTGGGAGAACCATCAATCGTCCACATTGCAAAAAATGGGCGACTACGGTGGGCTGGGCACGTCGTAAGAATGCCGCACGACGACCCAGTGAAAATGGTTCTAGAAAGCGACCCAACAGGAACAAGAATAAGAGGCACACAGCGGGCAAGGTGGATCGACCAAGTAGAAGGCGACTTGCGGACCCTTCGCAGACTACGAGGCCGGCGAAGTGTGGCCATGGATCGAGTAGAGTGGAGACGACTTCTTCGGACAGCAGAGGACAACAAGGCCTTAGTCTGATTGGTAAGGTAAGTAAGTTTGATCAACCCGATTCGTACCTTCCTTAAAGTTGTCCTTGCTCGCTTTCTACTCTCTATATACAATTTTCACACTGCCGTACTCTAACGGAACTATCAACTCTATACTTTCATCTCCTCATCTATCGTATAAAATGACTGTTATTTGAAACTTAGCATCTTCAATTATGTAAAATCGTTAACTTCACGCAGATGTAATACAAATAAAATAGTTAAAGTATTTTCTTTACGATTTATTTTGGTCCGTCTTTTCACGAAACCTGATCTGATCTTATACACGACTTTAGGGCGGTACAACCTCATAAAATGAGCGGTACCTTAAAACCGTAACGCTTTGAATCGAAGCCATTCTTTCCACCCTACATTTCTGGTTTAAAAAAGACAACGTACTGTTAATGTACAAGGGTCATTCCGCGCCAAGTGACCTCTTCCAAATTGGACCAAATTTGGAGGAGGAACTTAAGTTAGTAACAACGCGACCCGCTTTATTATTTAGCAGATTCCCACCATCACACCAGATCCCAAACAATAAACACTTTCATATATTAGATAGAGTCAGCTAATTGTATGCCAAGTCAGACGATAGTCAGATGATTGGATCAATTTCGCTGGAATCACGACGATCACCGATAGCATGATGTCACCAAACTACCTAGCAGGAGAATCACCAGAACGTATTAGCAGCATTGGTAGAAACAAATAAACACCCGCATTGTTCTCACACTCGATACTAACCAAGAACAAACTTCGTAGCATAAGTTGAATTTGTAAATTAGTCTTAATCGATCAGTGAATAAAAGAGGAGCATAGCTCCTAAATATATTTTCTTGAGTTTCTCTCCAGAGAAGTTCTTAACTCATAGAACTTATTTCAAACCATCCTTTAAAAATCAAAATTTTTGAACCTCCGTGCTCCCGTGCCATCAGGGGAACATTTTAAAAATTTCGTGAAGCTACAGATAGAATTAGGTACCGTTTTTTTTTAGAAAATTAGACAAGTATCTGACACTATTTTGGATGGATTTAAACAACCCTCGCCACAAATCAACCAAACATTTCAACCTCACAAAATGCCATCAATTAAAGGATTAACCAATGATTTAATCGCCAAAATGAGTGGCATCGGGAGCCATACAATACATTACGGGCTCAAAATAATTGCACCCATCATTGAGGAAATAGCTAACTCGAATTTTGTGGACAATCCTCTTTAATAACCACGTTCGACCGGTTTTGCACTGGCCGAAGGTGAGCCCGAAAACTCGACAAAAAAAAAGCAAACAGTTCAAAACTGCGATTTTTGCTTTCCGATAAGAATCGGGGAAATCACGTGCCACATATGGCCCCGATGGCCTGCTTTACCTACTCGCTTATAGGCAGCCTGCTGAGTCAGTCGGTGTGTGCCGTCGGTGCGGTGGGTGAAATCACGTTCAACCCCTATGGCAACCAACGGCGAATGGCCGGCAGTGGCATTCAGTGGAAAGTGAAAGCACAACATGTTTTTCCTCGATGAGTGGACATAACCGAATATCGCCAGCCGGTCCAGTTCGTGCTATGTGTTTATGTGTGTTTTGGAGCTAAATTTTGGGTGAAAATTGCAAGGGTGTGATCGCTGCTGGTCCGGTGGCTACGGTCCGGTGGCCATTTCTTCGATTGATTTTTTCCTTTTGTGGAGTATTTATTTGTTTGGGGCGTTTTCCGATTCGATAGCTGGTGCTGGTAAGCCTATGTAGCTTAGCGTGTGATGTGCACATTTGAACCCAATAGTGCGATTCAAGCAGAACGTGGTTGGACAAACTGTTAAGCCCCTACGGGGAACTTGCGATAAAAAGGATAATTGATTAAGACTGTCCGGAGCGCTCCGAGTGTAGGGTAGTTTAGTTTGATAACATTGGAAATGACGATTGCAATTATAGTGAATTGACAGTGGATTTCTAGGGGGTGATTGACAAAAATAGAATTTCGTTCGTTCGATAGTTAAATGATTTGAAATGAGCTAAGAGCTGTACTAAATTGACAAAAGGAGCCAAATTGGATCATACGCGTCAAAAACAATGAAGATTTACACAGTGATGACCTCAAGTATATAACAACTTGTATTTTTGTTTTTCAATATAGGTATGTAATTTTTAAATCTATGCTGAAGTGAATCTGAACAACTTTCCGGGTTGCACTTACCTTAACTACAATTTATCAGCTGATGTCCGCAATCAATCGCAATATGTTGATGTCACTTCCGTACACAACTTCCAAGGTCAGTTCGAAAAATAATCTTCGTTTCCCGAATTGTTCGCCAACAGTCCTCCGCACAGTGTTGTCAATCGCACGGCAGCAAATCACAGACTGCCAAAGCAGGGGTCCTTTTTCGCCAGGTCCTTCCAGAAATGGTGATGGTGTGCGAGGAGAGTCCCAAAATCAGGAAGAATATTTTCTCCCTACACCCCTATACCCCTATTTTTCCTTCATGTAGATCCGGGTGCTGCGAGTCGCATGCCGCCTTTCTTTCTCACTTCTGTGTGTGAGGTTGGCAGCCTGCCAGTGATCCTCTTGTGCATATTGCCTTTTTTGTGTCGACCACCTTTCCTCTCGGCTCGTATTTGTGTACCCGAAATGCAATGATTTGGTATGAAATTTAATTTTTGGGCAACCTTTTCTTGATTGTGTTCGGTATCATGCATAAGACGGGTACACTACTCATACTAGACTTGTTCGAAGGATCGGTAATTCATGAGATAGCCTTCAAGCAGCATGTGATTCACACAATGCAGACTAATATTACGGACAGGTCTACCTAGTATGGACAATCTGCAGCCAGGACAGCAGCTTCTGGCGCCTGGAATCAAGAATGGTAGCAATAATAATGCATTTGATTCTCACATATAGGTACGTGCATCTGTCCGTTCATATCTTATTCAGAAGTGTGCTAAGCTTTAAAACTTCTTGAACAAAATGGTAGGAAAAGTAGAAATTAAAGAAGTTTAGAGCTATGCGAGCTCGAGCACGAGAAATTGCGAATGAGTGGGTGATTTTGCAGCTGTGTTTCGTCACCGAAAATCAGAACAATCCGGAAGTATGGTTCAAGGTCTTTCAAAATTGTTGAAAAAAATAAAATTGCGCGATAGACTAGTTTTGGGTCCGACAAAAAAGCGACAACCCCTAACGGTTTCCTGGATCCTCACAAAACGAACTGTCTTAATAAGCAATATCCCAGGGGTCGAAAACGGTGAAGGTTCTTAGGGTGCTGCTACTGCTTACCCAGGGAAAGTTCGCAAAAACGGTGATTTGATTTGAATATACGAGACTGAGGCGACCGACTGGAGACGAACATCTACGTCAGCTTTGAGCGTAATTTATTTTTTCCTCTACCTGAGCGGCGATGTGTGGCACCGTTCAAGAAGCTTGATGACTATCCTCGGGATGAATTTATGGAAGCAGAGAGTATTCTGTTACAGTTATGACATGTTTGAAGAAATGGGGTGTGATCACCCGGAGGATTGATACATTTCTTACCCTGTAGTACATAAAAAGTGTGTGATTGACGAGATGAGATTGTCTCCGTCGGTGTTATTGATGAGTAGGGGAATGGTGATCTGGATAGTGAGAGCGAAAAAAAAAGTGTCATACATCGAGAAGACAAACTGGATCCGTACCCTGCAGAAAAAAATACTGAGAACGTTGTTTAATTTCTGATTTAAGGATAAGAAATTCCACTCCATAGTCATTTAATGTTTTAACAAAAAAATTATACCATTAGTGCAACATTATTAAAGTAATTCCTATAGTTCAAGATTCTCCATCTTTTCTTTTGAGTCCCAAGTGAAACTTTGATCATGGTGTCTACGAACAAACGATAGTACACCTACAATTGCGTTTACTTTGTAGTTGTGTAACATAGGGGCGCCGGTGGTGTAGTAGTAAGTGTGACAGCCGGTCACTTCAAAAAACCTGGGTTCAATCCCAATGTAGGTTATATAGACTGTTATAGAACATGTGCGTTTCTTGGAAGTCAGCGCCGTCGATTTTTTCTACTCAGTACGGAAAAAAGATCGACGGCAAACAAATCAAAAGGAAAATTGTGTAACTTATAAATACAATAGATTCCATAGATATTAAAAATCAAAAGGATGCATCACCAAACTCGACAATCTTACGTTGCAAATAATGACCGACTGGATGAAAGTTTGCTGGAAGACCACAAAATGTTTAAAACACTCCACATTCTGATTTATTTCGCGGAAAATGGATGAAGGAAATATTACACATACCACGCAAGTAACAATTCTGCAGTCATTTGGCATCCACTCTGATTTATGATGGTTTAGGCAATGAACAATCCATTTAGTTTAAATACAGAATTTCACAGTGTAAAACGTTCCTGCTTAGGAATTCACCTTTTCGCTGTTCTAAAAACCTTTTACAGTCTGGCGAGAAGTCAAAAACTGTCTTGTTTCAAAATTAAATTTAAAGTAGTTCTCAATCCCACCATAAAACTGTTCTATACATCAATCATAAACATCATTAGCAATTTTTTTATTAATGTCTCGATAAAATACTCTATACTTCTATCATTATCAAAGCAATCATAAAACCATTAGGTTTTAAATGAGAGTAAAATGCATATATTGTTGCCTTTTAGGCTTTTAAAAGTATATCATAAAATCTCCTCTGTTTACTAATTTAACTTTAAAGATGGATCCTCATAGTGAATAAAAACCAAATTTATAACAAGGATATCTCGAAGGATAAACGAAGTTGGAGGAAAAATTCAAGCGATGCTAACGACCGAATGAAAGCCGATTTCAGTAAAATTAAGTTCTTTAGAAGAACCAGTACGTCCGGCGGAACGGGTACCATCAACGACTGAGCATCTGGTGGAGAAGAGTGACGTGAGCGTGGTCCTCAAATTCATAAAACATTGTCAATACAGCCTGAAAACAGACCAGCCTTCTCCAGACCTTGCGAATAGTTGAAGATCGGAATAACTTGCGTCAGTACCGACAGTAAACCACTGAAACTGTCAGTTAGCGGACACTAGTTGGTTTCCGATCCATAGCTGCGATTTTATTCGGCGAAAGGGTCATCACTTGGAAAAAAAAATCATTCAACCGTACATTCCTGCATCGTTTGATGGTGCACTTCCAGAACTTTCCGAAAGATGGGGATATTTTCGGGAATGATCGAGGTTCCAGCTGTGCGAAATGCGAAATGTTGTGAACACTTTCTGAATAACTGCTTCCAAGCCATCGGGAGAGAATCGCCTGGAAGAACGCTGAATCGCACAGCGCAACTATCGAAAGATAAACAAACTTTGACGTTTAACATGTTGTAGGCAACATTGTCGCCATAAATGCTGCTATAAATCTGAACGGGTTAGGGTGAAGCAAAATGGCTTTAGATAAATACGATTCAGTCTACAAGTTTTCTTCATAAAAGCTATTTCAAAACCTTATGAATTTGTTAAGGATTTCTTGAAAGCAACATAACTTTTTCACAAATGGCCCATGAAAAGCAACTTTTATGCCTCCGTCATATTACAATTATTTTGTTTGTTTTTTACAATCTTCGATTTTCAATCTATATTTCCTTAGATATAACTTTCGATATAAGCATCGATCTGAAGAGTAAATTTTTTTCCTAATGTAAAATAATTAGTAAAATCGATGTTTTCCGTGGGCGGACTCAAGTTTTTCTATATTTTCACGTACATTTCACATCAAATTTTATATGGCACCTAAAACTAGGCCACTTAATGAGAACTATTTTATAATTTTGGAAATTCGGCAGGATTTTTTTACGATCAGTTTTTATTTAAATTATTTTCATAAGATCGGATGGTATTTATGAATCTTTTTTTATCTTGGTTGTTGTTTTTCTAGTGAATTTAGCAAGCAGCTAGGGTAAATGGCTCGGATAATGGTTTTAATTGTTGCCAAATAGCTTTTATTGTAGCTTAAATACGGGTTTGAAATGGTAGATCATTGCAATGCATTTATCGTACCACCATTTTGCAGTAAATCAATCTTGAATAGCTTCGAAAATATACCCTTCAGAACCTTCTCCAAGGTGGGCCAACTAGACAGATTCTAGCATCAACAGTGATGGCATAATCCTCACTCAAATGATTTTGTTTCGCTCTCAAGGGCTCCCAATATCACGCATGATATTGGAATAAAATATCAAGCATGATATTGTTTTTAGAAGCTCCTTTGATATTGCGAGTCTATTCAGAACATGTAAAATTTCAGCCACGAGTTGACTTACCAAAAAAATGATTCCTTTGCACATCGTTTTCTTAGAAAGAGAAAGCATAGTTTGCTATCTTTCTTTACGCTTCACAGATGGCAGACACGAAGTTACTGCTGCCAGTAGTGATGGAAGTTTCGTTTCGTGTTCGGATGTACAGCAAAAATCTTGAAGCTCAAAAGCAACACAGTTGGGTAAGAATTGTAGCCGGGGAGTTTTGTTAGCATGATATCATAGCAACCGTATCACAGCTTGTAATATCATCGGCTGTTGTTTGCGTGTTGAGTTTTTGGTTTACGATACTCAAATGAGATTATGCACATTGGTGAGATTAGATCTTTTGATATTTTCACAACACTGAGCATCAACAAGGTTTTGGTGGATGCATCAATGGCAAAGCAGTCTTGACCAGGGTTCATGAATGTTGTTCTATAGTAGCTTTGTAGTATTTTATAAAACTTAAAGTTTTACTTGGGGGCCAAGCATGGAAAATCATTTGCATTCATTTCATACATACATTTACATTCATTTGCCTCTAACTTTTTCCATCAACAGCATTCCGCAAAATGATGTAAAGAGATTTAGTAGGTTTTGTTATTAGCTACAATTTTGTCCATAACTCAAATTTGTATCTCTTATGTATCACGAATTAGAGCGGGCAGAACTCGTTACTGGTTTTCAGTGAATGTAAAATACATTCACTGAAAAACAGTAGTGTATTTTGTTTGCTCTGGTTTGTCATGCATAAGAGATACAGATTTGAGTTTTTAACAAAAGTTGTAGCTAAAAGCAAAACCTACAAAAGCTTCATACATCATTTTGCGGAATTCTGTCGATGAAATAAGTTAGGGGCAAATGAATGTAAATGAATGCACGAAATGAATGCAAATGATTTTCCATGCCTACTTGGGGCACTCCTCGATTCATTGTTGCAAAGATTTGCTTTGTAACGGCGCCGGTGGTGTAGTGGTAAGCGTGATTACCTCTCACCCCAGCAGGCCTGGGTTCAATCCCAGTCGGCGCCGCCGGGATGTTCTGAGGCATAACATCTCTGATCACGCCTTCCTTCGGATGGGAAGTAAAGCCGTGGGTCCCCGGTTCATGAGTTGATGGGTCGATAGGTAGGGTCCAGGTGTGGGAGCTGCCTTCCTGGCACGTCGGTAGCATTGGTGCTCAGCACGGAAAACAAGATCGACGGAAAAAAACAAACCAAAGGAAAAAAAAAAAAGGATTTGCTTTGTAGGGTAGAGCGCTACTTCGTCGTAATCGCCCATTTCCGTTCTATCGGTCAGAAAAGATCAATAATATCAATGATTTCACCGTGCACAATCAATAATAGGTTTGTTCCGATGCGTTAGTTCATTAGCCACAACATAAATCCTGTTAGAGCACGTTGTATGAATATTTACGCTCATTGTTTTCAAAACAAAAGAAGCGCTCCTAGCTAATCCCCTTTTTCTACGTTTATCCGTAGGACGAAAAAAATCTAATGGCGTTTCAATGCGTTAAGACGGAATTGAAACTCGTAGAACGAATTTAGAATCAATAAGCAGTGTTAGATTTTAGACATATCTCAACAATTTGTGACTCTTTATCAAATCCAACGGTACGCATGGAAAACTAAATAAATTTGCAAGTCATCTTTGACAGAAAAATTCCATTTTTTGTTTAAACTCCTTCAGAAAAGAGAGGTAAAGCGCGGGTTGTGCTTAGTAGGACGGAAATTAGATCAAAAACCCTACTTCATTTTGAATCTTTGCGCATGAAACAAAACAAAACAAAACTGCCCTGCCTTTTGAATCAGTGAGAGTTAGGACGCGTTCTGCCAGGTTGATCGAGGCAGATTTCATGTGTGAGTAAGTGATGACACTGAACATTGTTATAGGCAATTCACTTTAAAAGGTGTGTTTCATATTCCACCACATGAAGTTTGAAATGTGTCGCTTGCGAAGATCACTTGAAGATACCATATGACGGAACATTGATAATAATTTTGTAAAACACAAGTAAATGCAACCAGAAATTAGTTAAGATAACATATTGAAAAATATGTTAATTGTTAGCCAACAGATTAAATGTTGCTTTGAAATACTTTAAATCGTGTTAAATTTAAATGTTTCCTAATATCGCACGCGTTTAACCATTCGGAACGGCCATCCCGTTGTGGTTATATCACAACATTGCTAATTATGTATTTAACTATATCTTTTTCGGTACCATGGAGTCAATGAAGTAAAAGTGAAAGAAGAGCTGCTAAATGGAGCACATGCCATATGGCAATGGAGTGATTCCCGTTAAGATAATACCCGGAGACACTGTCTATTTTCCGCACAGGTGTTACGGTTTTTTAAGACGCAACTAGGAACTGCAGAGAAGGACAATGAGTTCACAAATAGGCACGAAAATTGGACCGAAGCGATTTGGACGGGGAGAGTGGGAATGCCAACTCTCTGTTGATAACATTTTGTGGATAAAGGACGGGCTCTTCTCCCCACTCATTGGGACATCTTCCTGTTTGGGGGCTCGTCTTTTTGACCAATTGTGCGATCATGTTGCTGGAAGGAGATTCTTTACTGTCCCGTAGATGCGTATAGGCCTTTCGTACAGCAACATGTTGATGACAATCAGAGTAACAACCTCTTGATCAAAACAAACAGAGAAGAAAGCCCACTGCTATCGGACTTAGTTTCTGTGCTATAATGGGTGGTAGACCACTATCATGCATCATGAAACAAAACAAAACAAAACTACACAACGAACAGCTCTTTGATGGCATGAACATTTTTCACGGATGCTACCAAGAACATTTATTTTTCATTGTTGCCAAAAACACTTTTTGTGTCTCCGTTTATCTATGGAATCTATAGTATCTATAGTGTAACCTAGTCCTGTTGATTTTTATAAAAATATTCGGGATCCACCCGGTCAACCAAGATTTCTGACGGTGTCTTATCGAGCCTGTGGGTAAATTTTCAGTGAAATTGGTGATGATTTAGAGGGGCTTCAAGATATGATTTTTCTGGCTTATAATATTTGTATCTCAAAATAAATAACTTAAATAACATGCGTATCGAGTGAACAAATATCATGAAGTTTTTAGTTCTAGCGTTCAAAATCATAAGGGTCTAACCATAGAGGTAACTCTAAGACTAGTAGGTCGCGAAGAAACGTGCTCAACTTTTTGGCTCAGCTCTGGTACTATCTTGGTCCCAAGCTAATCGATTCACCCCTCGAAACATAGGAAAATCCACTAGCCCCTCATTTTATCTGTCAAATTTTCATAGCGAATCAAAACAAACATTGTGTAGTACTAGAATTTTGACTAGAAGGGGGTACGTCATCGATTTGCTTGGGACCAATAGGCTAGTCAAGTAGTGAGCCAATTTAAAAACGTTAGTTTCCACCGGTTGGTCTAACTGCGATGATCGATTCTCTTCATCGATTTTCTCTTCGCATAACCACAGTTCAGTGAAACAATGCCCCGAAACTATTACAATACAGTGTAGCTTGCAAATGAAACATCAAACGCACCAAGAATTGTTAATCCAGCTGAATTATTAACAAAAGAGAAAATCGATTAAGAGAATCGATCATTGCAGTTCGGCCCTTATGGTTCTGAACGCTAGAGTTGGTTACGTCAAAATATGTGTAAATTGGCTCAACATTATTACATAGCGTACCATTAATATTTTGAATGTTTCCACAATCGATTCAATGGTTGTTTCTACACACAAAAAACAAAAATTGTTCCTTTAAAAATAACGCATGATCAAATTAAAAGTTTCCCAAATCTCGTAGTTTCAACTATGAAATTTTTCAAATGTAAAATAATTTTTTTGATTTAAAAGTGTTTCTTTCACTTTCGGCTTGTAATTTTAAAAGTTTATTTTTTAGAATAAAAGTTGTAAAATTGTCAAAAAAATCTCTTCCTTGCGATGTGTTTGACAGTACTGAACCTGTGTTTCCCGCCAAATTGGACATGCGAAACAAACAAACAAAACAAAAGCAGCTGTGAGAATTAGCATGAGCAGCAGCAGTTTCATGAACTTTTCCACATTTTCATCCACCGGTGCGCTTGTTTCTCTTCTGTAAGATACTAAAAATAAGATGGAGACATTCGTGGTGACGCTATGAAGTGGAAGGATTGGAAAGATCCTCCAGCTGCGGGATTTGGAGGTAAGATGATGAAATTTTCGAAGAGTTTGCTTGCCAATTTTCCTTATTGATGTGTTTTGATTTTCAGCAGCCTCGTCAGAATTGCCGGAAAGGAAGGCTACTCCCACCATCACCATCACCAGCTGTTCAGCCAACTGTATATTTGCGTAATACGCTTCCCATGCTTTGAAGTTCCATAATGCCGTGCCCTTTCAGTCAGCATCATATAAATAAACTAAAATATATTAAATTTAATATTTCTATGCTTTATTTCTTTCAAAGTAAAAAGCAATTTAATTAAAAAGATTCATATTTGAAATGAAAACATAAATCATTGCGATAAAACTGCCCATCTTTTAAATTAAATCCTTTCATAAGTCTATTTAACAAAATAGGTTTTCGTATTGACAGTTCTACAATTCGATTTGAAAGTTTCAACTTTTAAAAGTAAAAAACGAGTTACTTTTGAATTAACAGTTAGCTGACTTTTGTTTTGAAAGCTAAAGACTTTCTACCAAAAAGAACCAACGGAAACTTTTAATTCTACCAATGGATTTTTCAATTTTACTAACGATAATTTTTTGTGTGTAGGCAGGCCCTTCTTATCATGACAGATAAGGGCAACTTATCGTAACCGTTTTCAAATGTCACTTCAGTTCCTATGTTTTGGTTTTTAGGCATGTTATTTTTTATGTCTGTGAGAAAGATCATTTTCGTTACGTATGCCATGAACGCAAAATCTGATCTTGTGCTATTTATGAAACGAACAAAAATCATTTGTCCAAAAATTAACGTTTTGATCGATTCTATTAAGCGGTGCCGGTGGTGTAGTGGTAAGCGTGATTGCCTCTCACCCCAAAAAGACCTGGGTTCAATCCCAGTCGGCGCCGCCGAGATTTCCTTCGGCAAGGAAGTAAGGCCAGGCCGTTGGTCCCCGGTCAATAAATTAATGGGTCGATATGTAGGGTCCAGGTATGGGAGCTGCCTTGCTGGCGTCGGTAGCATTGGTACTCAGTACGGAAAATAAGATCGACGGAAAACAAATCAAAGAAAGACAAAAAGTTTGACGTAATTGGAATCAAGAAGCAGTGTTAGATGTTTAACAAAATCTCAACAGCTTGTGACTCTTTGTCAAATCCAATGGTACTTACGGAAAGATAAATACATTTAGTAGTCATATTTAGTAGAAACATACCATGTTTGATCCAACCTCATTCAAAAAAGATAGGTAAAGTGCGGGTTGTGTTTAATATTGCGGAAATTATTAGATCTTAACCCTACACACGTAGAATCATGTAAATTCAGATGCTCTGAGACTGACATATACGAGCGTCAATTTTGACATAAAATTGAGTCATAACAGCCGTGAAATTCAGCTCAATCGAACGTCGAGTAACGAACTTTGCAGTCTCGGAGCACTTCATTTTGCATGACATGTTTGTTTACGCCTCATCCCTTCTGTCAAAGATGGATTCCGTCACGTGTAAAATTAGGTATTTCTAAGTGTGTAATTTACGGCACCATAGGATTTTTGATTTAAATTTGAGAATCATGAAAACTTGTTAATTTTTAAGGTATAAAATTTTAACTCAAGTTTTAGAATCTTAAATAAATATTAATTTACAGTCTGAAAAAAAAACCATTAAATCTTAGATGCATTTGTGTACGTCTATGTTTGTGATCATATCTTTTTCTGGAAACTGGAAAGTTAATCCTGGAGTTCTCAATTTCATTTTCAAGATCGTGATTATGATATTAAACTCTTTTAAAGTCCCAGAATTATGGCAATTTTTTAATGTGTGAGTTGTTACAGAGCTTTCCTTATCCGAGAGCCAAAATAAATCCATTCCCTGAAGTTTAAATAATTCTATCCTTATATTGAATATGAAATAAGCACTTCTGACTTCTATGTTCGATCCAGAAATTTGTTAGAGCTCCCATTTTTTTCTAGTTAAATATTACCCAACAAACATTGAATGTTGAATAAGAGCTTATTCAGGCAAAAACAAGCTTCTTCAGCTAAAAAATAGCTTATTCAGCTGTTGATCAACTTAAATTGTTTGTTGGGTAATCAGTCAATTTATATTTCTCACTATCACAAATACGTTCTGATGAACTTTTGGTGATTTAAATTTAATCTCAGCTATATTAGGTTTCGGTTTTCTTTATTAGGGAGGCTTTCAGTCTGGAGCTGGTTCGTCTCCGGAACCTCAACTATCCTTTAGCGTTTGAAAGTGATGTTGTTAAAAGGGTCGAGTTGCGGAATTGTGGTGAAATTGATTTTTAGAGAGCAAATTTATGGGATTATTTCAAATGTTTTGTCCGCTATTAAAAAGCTTAAAAGCCCTGTTTATTTCACCTGACCAGGGTTGCTGCCACTCACTTAGGTATAAAACATATCTTTCTTAATTATGAAATAATTAGATGTTATAATGATAGTTATAATACGTTGCGCAGAATTGATTCAATGTTTGTACTGTGTTGGTTTTGAACGTTTTGATTTTCGTTCTGGACCGTAGGATTGTCGAATACGTGCTGTTTGCGTTATTTTGTTTGTGAATTTATTTTACTACCTATTGTGAAAACACGCACTTCGGATGCCGAAAAACTATTATTTTCATCCATCATCTGTATATATCGCCGTAGATCTGAATAACTACTGGCCTCTACAAACCATGCAGCTATTGTTTGCATCGAATATAGTCGCCTTAAGGTCATGTCTCTAAGTTTTAAAAATCGAATTTATTCATTGCCTAAGTCATGCCTCTACGAGGTTTTAAAAAATGAATATATTCATCGCCTGAATCGAAAATGTATGTATTTAAGATAATTTTTCCTAAATTTCAAGTTCATCCGATAAAAATTTAAGAAGTTATGCGAGGGAGGCGACACATCTAAATCTCATTTGACCATTTAGTGCGTCAGAGTACCTTTTCGAGTTGGCAAACCGATTGGGACACTGGAAATCTTGGACGGTGGTTACATTCAATTATTCCTAATGTTTCTTCGAGAGCGTGGTTTAAAGGCTTGGACTTAAGTCGTGACATCATTCGCGTGATGAGTAGACTTATGTCCAGCCACTACTCGCTAGATGCTCATCTCAATAGAATAAACCTCGTAGACAGCAACATCTGTCGGTGTGGAAACGGTTACGATGACATCGAACACGCAGTTTGGCAATGTACGGATAATGACGCCGCCAGAGAGCGACTTTTGAATACCCTCGAGGCCCAAGGAAGACAACCCTATGTTCCTATCAGAGACGTGTTTGCAACCCGTGATCTCTACTATATGCAGTCCGTTTATGTTTTTCTTCAAATGTCTAGTATAAGAATTTAATTCCTTTTGTCTTTTGTCTCTCTTTATTAGTTTTTGTTTGTCTTGTCCCCCCGTCTCGATGAGTCTCATCGTCGCCCACTGGTCACCCACCATAGCCGGTCGAACTCCGGACGAAGCTAGAACAGCACTACCGTTCATACTGGCGACAACGCTCTGATGAGACAACGAAACCCTACCCCAAGCTCCTCCCCTGATCCTATCCTTCGAAAATGTACCCTTCTAACCTCGAGTAAGCCGCGAGTAATCGGCCCAACTCCTACTAGACATAGAATTAAGTGAATTTTAATACACACAGTGAACAATGAATTATCGGCTCCGTAAAGCTAACGCGATTGAGCCTTCCAAATAAACGAACTAGAAAAAAAAATCTAAATCTCAAAACTTAAAAATTTAAACGGAATACCCCTCATTATCCCTCTCCAACTGGGGAGTTTGGTAAAGAGAGATGATCAACCCGATTCATACCTTCCTCAAAGTTGTCCTTGCTCGCTTTCTACTCTCGGCATTTTGATCCTCCCGCTTCTCCTCACTTTGGAGGATTGTGGGAAGCTGCGGTACGATCAGCTAAACATCACATTCTACGGGTCATCAGTTCCAATTCTGTTTCACACGAGGATATGTTCACGTTACTGGTTCAAGTAGAGGGCTGCTTGAATTCCGGGCCGCTGATTCCGATGTCAGATGATCTTGAGCACATTTCAATGTTCACAATGCCGCAACTATCAATTCTATACTTTCATCTCCTCATCTATAGTATACAAATTATATTTGAAATTAGCATCTTCAACTATGTAAATCGTTTACTTCACGCAGAAGTAATACAAATAAAATATCTAAAGTAGGGGAAATGGCTCTAATGTTGGCTTATGGATCTAAGATTGGGCCCATCGGTAAAAATCTGCTATTTATCAATTTTATCTAGATGAACGCGTCATTGGGATGGTACTAATGTATATTTTTGGTCGCTATTGAAAATTTAGTCGATTGCTGAATTTATGTATGGGGCCAAATTAGGGGCATTTAGGCCGACATTACATCCATTTCCCCTAAATAATATAATGATTTTCGAAGACGAATACAATCTTCGGTCCCAAGCTAATCGATGCACCCCTCGAAACGTAGGATAATCCACGAACCCCTCATTTTATCTGTCAGACTTTCATAGCGAATCAAAACAAACATGGTGTAGTACTATAATTTCGACTAGAATGGGGTGCGTTAATCGATTTGCTTGGGACCAATAGGCTAGTCAAGTGGTGAGCCAATTTAAAATCGTTAGTTTTTACCGGTTGCTAATAGGCTAGTCAAGTAGTGAGCCAATTTAAAATCGTTAGTTTCCACCGGTTGGTACAACCCTTATGTTTCACATCCCGAAGGGTCATTTGGAAACAGGCATAATCTTTCACAAGGGCTTATTAGTTTTGCCAACCGCCAATTTATTCAAACAATCCGAATTGAAAAAAAAATCAAGTTAGAGCAAAACCGTCTCGGAGAAAAAATATGTAGGCTGAACATTAGGCTTTACTAAAAAAATATCATCATAAAACAATGCACATTTCAATTGACGACGCATTATAATGAATTCAGACTTGTGACCAGAAAGTGAACACTGGAGGCCACTGGGTGACCTTCCGGAACATCCTGAATAATCTTAAAAGTGTTCATTTTATAAAATTGGTCCTGGATATCTGCAGTTTTTTTTTTTCGAACGGACTTCTAGAAGACTCATTCGAATGAATTTGTACTTGCTACTGGAAAATGGACCCTGAGGGCCACGGGATAACTTTTCGGATGGTCCAAACCAACCGTAAAAGTGGTCAATTCATAAAAAAACTCAGCGTTTTTTTTCAATAGCACATATAGAGGACTCAATACAAAGAATTCAAACTTGTGACCAGAAAAAGGACCCTAGTGATTATGGGGTGAACATTCGGAAGATGGCGACTTCCGGTATGTGGAAAAGTGTAAAATTCTTCTTAATATTGGTATTTCCGGAACGGGGACGACCTGTAGAGGCTAGAAATCGAATATTGACGCCATTTTTTAATCAAATATGGCGACCTCCGGTTTGCGAAAAAGTGTTAAATACCGCATAATATGTACGGGGACGATGTCTAGAGGCCGGAAATGGATCATTGACACCATTTTGATTGACACTAAACACATGCAAAAAAAAAGGAAGCCAAGACCGGGGGTGGGAGGACGGTACCCACCACCGAATAAATGGAGGGATTACTGTTTAATGGAAACACAGTCCATTAACCGATAAATTACACTCAAAAAATTTGTCACATAAATTTCACTGGAAAAAAAAAACACGTAACCTTCAGATATTAAAAATTATCTGCAATGCACATATGCAGTAATGAATGCATTACTAATCATTTTAAACGCAATGTGATAAGCTTTGAAATTTACATGAAATATAGATAAATTTCAAGTGTTATATATTGTTAGTCACATAAATTCACTTAGATTCTACATGAATTTATAGTGTGAATATTTCTAAGTGGTGATGGCACAAACAAAATCTAACATGGCGTCCGAACATTGCATTGCTGACGAGTTGCTGCTGAATTTACAAATTCCATTGGAATTATTAAATTTTCTGACAAGTTGTTTTCTTTTCAATATGATAGATAATTTATTAATAATGTGATTTAATTTAAAGGTACTATCTACAAAGCAGAAATGGATATTGAAATGTTTGATAGCTTCCCGGTTGCATTGACAATAAGTTTTATTTCTGTGTAAAAATAGCTTAAATATATAAGGCATAAGATATAGATATAAGAACTAATATGTATTCTAATAAACAATAAAATAAATAAACAAATATCTTTGACATAAAAACTGCTTTCCAGTTATTTGCATGGTTTAGAAACATAATTTTAGAATATCTAAGAACAATGTGCATGCTACAAAGAAATTTACTAAAATTCAATACACATAACATGTATGTTGCTTTCTAGTGGATTGGGCAGAGATCTTTTTGCTCTGAGTAATTTTCACTTAGATATTACATGAAAATATAGTGAAAGTTACTTCAAAAGGCCTTCAAAATTTTTGAATCGATCTACTTATGAAAAGAGTAAAATATACGTGAAAACTAGATGGAAAAAATCTGTGTATGTTTTCATGTAACATCTAAGGGATTTTGAAAGATAACGTTTTGAAATGTTGCAAATAAATGTTTCTACAGTAATTTCCTAAAAAAAAACTACTCAAAATTAAAAACGCCACATGCTTCGGTTTGGCAGAATACGACCGCAAACATACCGAAATTCATAAAGAGTGCAGTACCTAAAAATGTGACTTAGAAGCAAATATACCTACCTATCATATTAACAATACGTAACATTATGTCAGATTGTAGAAGATAATCGTCCACTTTTGGTTTTGTTAGCAGAAACACATATTGTAGAAATTGAATTTTTTGATCAGTATAGCATTCCGGGATATAAAGCTGCTGCTTGTTTGTCACATTCGAGGCACACTGGCGGTGTTGCTATTTATGTCAAAGAATCAGTTCAATTCAATTTTCGCCAAAACGAAGTTATTGATGGCAATTGGTTCTTAGGCATTACAGTTGAACGTGGCATGAAGATGGGTAATTATGGTGTTTTGTATCATTCTCCCAGTTCAAGTAATCAGCGTTTTATTGAAATTTTAGAGAATTGGTTCGAGACATTTTTAGATTCTAGTAAATTAAATATACTTGCGGGTGATTTTAACATTAATTGGCATAATACTAGCAATTCGAACCATCTGAAGCAATTAGCTGATTTCTTTAATTTAAAACAATTAGTAAGTGAATGTACGCGTATTTCCCGGCACAGTAGAACTTTGATTGACCATGTTTATTCTAATTTTGATTCTTTTTTTTTTTTTTTTTTTTTTAACTCTTTATTTGTTCCAAATTCAAAATAAATAACATTTCATTTTAACCTAGGTGCTCCAGTTACTGCAGTAACGTACCAGCCTTAATTGTTATGATATATATCTAAGTGTTTTTACATTGTTCATGTCTTGGCAATTCAGTATTTTAAACAGGTTTTTTTAACCTGCATGTCAGTATAACAATTGATATCTTAAAACTAAAAACTAAAACTAAATCTTATCTAAGTATAAAGGGAATTAATCGTTGCAATTGAGGATTGCAACGATTTTTGCCTGAAATTATTAATTATTTTGTAGGACATTTGTGCTAAAGTCTCAACATTCGAAATTCTATGTACTTCGGTAGTACTGTACCAGGGAGGCAACTTCAAAATCATTTTCAGAATTTTGTTCTGAATCCTTTGAAGTGCTTTTTTCCTGGTAGTGCAGCAACTAGACCATATTGGCACAGCGTAAAGCATGGCCGGTCTAAAAACTTGTTTAAATATTAGAAGTTTGTTCGTCAGGCAAAGTTTGGATTTCCTGTTTATAAGAGGATACAAACATTTTATATATTTGTTACATTTGGCTTGAATGCCCTCAATGTGATCTTTAAAAGTTAATTTTTGGTCAAGTATTAATCCAAGATATTTCACTTGGTTTGACCAGGAAATTGGAACTCCGTTCATAGTGACTATGTGACTACTACTAGGTTTCAAAAACGAAGCTCTAGGCTTATGTGGAAATATTATAAGTTGAGTTTTGGAAGCGTTGGGAGAAATCTTCCATTTTTGTAAATAAGAAGAGAAAATATCTAAACTTTTCTGCAGTCTGCTGCAAATAACACGAAGACTTCTTCCTTTAGCGGAAATGCCTGTGTCATCAGCGAACAAAGATTTGTGGCAACCCTGAGGCAAATCAGGGAGGTCCGAAGTGAAAATGTTATACAATATAGGCCCAAGAATGCTACCCTGAGGAACTCCTGCCCTAACAGGTAGTCGATTGGATTTGGAATTTTGATAATTTACTTGAAGAGTTCTGTCAGTTAAATAATTTTGAACTAATTTCATAATATAAAGTGGAAAATTAAACTTTTTCAATTTAGCAATCAAACCTTCATGCCAAACACTGTCGAATGCTTTTTCTATGTCTAGAAGAGCAACTCCAGTTGAGTGGCCTTCAGATTTGTTTGAACGAATTAAATTGTTAACTCTTAAGAGTTGATGAGTAGTTGAATGCCCATGGCGAAATCCAAACTGCTCATCTGCAAAAATTGAGTTCGTATTGATGTGAAGCATCATTCTATTCAAAATTATCTTTTCAAAAAGTTTACTTATTGAAGAAAGCAAACTTATTGGGCGGTAGCTAGAAGCTTCAGCTGGATTTTTATCCGGCTTCAAAATTGGAACAACTTTGGCATTTTTCCATTTATCAGGAAAGTATGCCAAATGGAAACATCTGTTAAATAATTTTACCAAGAAAGACAAGGTACTCTCTGGGAGTTTTTTGATGAGGATATAGAAAATTCCATCATCACCTGGAGCTTTCATATTTTGAAATTTTTTAGTTATAGACCTTACTTCGTCCAAATCAGTCCCCCAGGAATCATCAAAAATATTTTCCCGAGAGAAAATATTCAGAAAATCCCGAGCAACCTGATTCTCAATAGGACTAGTAAGACCCAAACTGAAATTATGGGAACTCTCGAATTGCTTAGCAAGTTTCTGAGCTTTTTCCAAATTTGTGATCAAAATTTTACCACCTTCTTTAAGCGCTGGAATAGGCTTTTGAGGTTTTTTCAAAATTTTTGTGAGTTTCCAAAAGGGTTTGGAACTCGGGTCTAATTTAGAAATATTATTTTCAAAAGTTTTGTTCCTCAGGGCAGAGAATCGCTTTTTAATTTGTTTTTGCAAATCCCGCCAGATAACTTTCATGGCAGGATCGCGTGTTCTTTGATATTGTCTCCTACGGACATTTTTAAGACGGATCAAGAGCTGAAGATCATCGTCTATTATAATTGAATCGAATTTAACCTCGCATTTTGGTACTGAGGCAGCTCTTGCTTCAACTATAGAAGTAGTCAGGGATTCAAGAGCATAATTAATTTCATCTTTGGTTTGCAAAGGAATGTTTGGATCGAAGTTATATTCCATAAATGTTCGATATTGCTCCCAATCAGCTCTATGGTAATTGAAAGTAGAGCTGTTGGGATTACAAATTATTTCTTGGGATATTTCAAAAGTTACTGGAAGGTGATCAGAACCGAAGTCAGCATGGGTAACCAATTGGCTACAAAGTTGACATGAATCAGTTAAGACCAAATCAATAGTGGAGGGATTTCTTATAGAAGAAAAGCATGTTGGGCTGTTTGGATATTGAATAGTGTAATAACCTGCAGAACAATCATCAAACAGAATATTACCATTGGAATTGCTTTGAGCATTATTCCATGAGCGGTGTTTTGCATTAAAATCACCAATAATGAAGAATTTAGACCTATGACGGGTAAGTTTCTGGAGGTCACCCTTGAGAAAATTCTTTTGCTGGCCTACGCATTGGAATGGCAAATAGGCAGCTATAAACGTAAGTTGTCCAAATTTTGTTTCAACAGAAACTCCCAAAGTTTCAAAAACTTTGGTTTCAAATGAAGACAGAATTTTATGTTTGATTCGTCTATGAATAATGATGGCAACGCCACCACAGGGTCCATCAAGACGATCATTTCTATAAATCAAGTAGTTTGCGTCCTTCTTAACCTTATGGGCAGGTTTAAGGAACGTTTCAGTTATAACGGCAATATGCACGTTATGAACTCTTAAAAAGTTAAATAGCTCGTCTTCATTATCTTTAAGAGATCGAGCATTCCAATTTACAATATTTAATGCTTTAAAATCCATTACTGAATTTTAAAGTCATGACAATATTATTTGCAAATTTTACTCCAGTTTGAATAGCATCAAACATGGAGTTAGATTTAAGCATATCAGAAATCATGTCAATTAATGAATTCTGTAAAAATTCCATTTTGGGGGCAGTAATGCTTCCTAAGTCAAAATTGTCAAAATTTCCGTTAGAACGTTGGTTAGTATTTTGATTTCTACCCGCTGCAATAGCAGCATAGGTAGCTCCATTAACTCGCTGAACATTGTTAGCAGCGAGGGGAGTAGGTACAGATGAAACATTTGAAGCAGGGGAGATATTTGTACCTACGGGTACGAATGTAGAATTTGTTCCTCGCTGACCGTTGTTAACAGCAGAGGAATTTGTACCTGGTCGGAAACGTGGAGCGTTTCCTACCTGACGGTTAGAACGAGATTGTAGGATCGCTTTGCGAGTCTTACATTCCCAAAAATTGGATTTGTGGTTTTCACCACAATTTGAACATTTAAATTTCTTAGGATCTTCCTTCACAGGACAGTCGTCCTTTGCGTGAGAGGAATCACCACAATTCATGCATTTAGCTGGCATGTAGCAATTTTTAGTTCCGTGACCCCATCCCTGGCACTTACGGCACTGGGTGAGGTTTTGGAAATTTCCTCCAGTCTTCCTGAAGTGTTCCCACTTCACTCGGACATGGAGCATAAGGCTAGCTTTTTCTAAGGCCTTAAGGTTGTTTAGTTCACTAGACTTGAAGTGAACTAAATAAAAATCATTAGAAATCCCGTTGCGCGAATCGCCAGGACGGGATTTCATTTTCATTTTGATTACTTGGAGTGGCACAACTCCAAGTAATTTTGCCAGTTCATCTTTGATCTGATCCAGGGATTCACCACTGGGCAGTCCTTTCATGACAACCTTGAACACACGTTCAGTTTTGGTGTCGTAAGTAAAAAAATTGTGCTTCTTCTCAGTAAGATACTTGAGAAGACATTTAAATCCGTCCAAGGTTTCAGCCAATACACGGCATTCACCCCGACGTCCAATTTGTAGTGAAAACTTAACTTTCACGAAATTCAAAAGTTCCATGCGAAGAGCATGGAAATCGGTAGTGGTTATCACAATAGGGGGAATCTTTTCCTTCTTGGCATTAAGCCGGGAAAGTTTACTAGAATTTTTCTTGGATGATGGATCATTCTCATCATCCGTGAGCAAATCAAATTGATTACTCAAATTAATTTCATCAGAAGTGGGGTCAAGAGTTTGCCCCTTTCTTTTGCGTTTAGGCGCCATGGCGGCAGTAAATTTTTATCCAATTCGACTTCCAAGCAGATTACTATAAGAATCTGAAGGATCGAAGAGGAATTTTCCAAATCGATATCCAAGAAGGATTACCTCGGGTAGGGTCCAAACAAGGATCGAAGAGGAATAAGAGTTGGAACAAGGTAGAAAATTTTTACAGGTTGAGCACTGAAAAGTGCTGTTTAAATTTGTTGTAGCTTTAGGTAGTAGTAACACTTCCTTCAGCAAAAAGCAAATAGATCCGCACGGCAAGAGAGCACGATGCGGACTGTAATTTTGATTCTTTCAGTTCAGTTACTCAAGCTGATTTGAAAATAACCGATCATGAAACTTTAGTAATTAATGTATTAGACAGTGTTAACGATAACGATAATTTTGTAAAATTGAAGTGCTGGAGGAAATATTCGAAGCAAGCTGTTTCGAATCTTGTTGAGAGAAGCGTGGATTTTCCATTAGTTACCGGAACTTTAGATGAAGATGCAGCTGTTCTTACTAACGTTTTGAAAACTTGTACCAATAAATTAGTTGAACTAAACTTTGTTTCTTTGAAAAACTCGAACAGCTGGTACAATTTGGATCTTTTGCGTCTTAAACGTAAGAGGGACAAATGGTACAAAAAGTTTTGTAGATCTAATAGTGATAATCATTGGAATAGGTACACGGTCGTGCGTAATAAATATTCACAATCGATTAAGAAAACTCGATGTGAATATATTCAGAGGAAAATTGATCAGCATCAAAACAACAGCAAAGAGTTATGGAAAATTTTGAAATCTTTGATGAAGCCTAGTAATTGTAAATCGCGGACCATAACTTTTGATGGCATATTAGAACAGTCAGAACAAGTAATTGCTTCTAAGTTTAATGACTATTTCGTCGAGAGCGTTTCACTGATCAATCAATCTATTGAACTGATCAATGAACCGGACGAAATAAAACAGCCGATTAATAGTAATTGTAGATTTAATGGTTTTCACCCAATTACATTAGATGAACTTAAAAATATTTGCTTTTCATTAGGAAAAACGGCTGGAGTAGATAATGTTAATGCTAGAGTTATTCAAGATTGCTTTCATGTCATTCGACACACTCTGCGGTACCTTATTAATCAATCATTGCAATCTGGGCACGTGCCGCATATTTGGAAAGAATCTTTAGTTGTTCCTATACAAAAAGTTGCTGGGACGATTAAAGCCGAAGAGTTTCGTCCCATCAACATGTTGCACACATTAGAGAAAATTTTGGAACTTGTTGTAAAAGGCCAGCTGTTAGAATATTTAAATAGTAACTGTTTGTTGATACCGGAATAATCGGAATACCGGGAAGACCATTCTTGTGAAACCGCGTTAAACTTAGTGTTAGCTAAATGGAAAGAAAATTTGGAGCATAAAGATACGATTGTTGCTGTGTTTTTGGATCTAAAACGCGCTTTTGAGACAATTTCTAGGCCCTTATTGTTGAGAACAATCAAGCGCTTTGGAATTTCGGGTTCTGCATACAAATGGTTTGAAAACTATTTATCTGACAGAATACAAAGGACTGTTTTTAATGATTTTGTATCTTGTCCCGTTGACAATAACCTTGGAGTGCCTCAGGGAAGTGTATTAGGGCCCCTTTTATTTATTATGTATATTAATGACATGTGACGAGTTTTACGGTTTTGTGATATTAATCTTTTTGCTGACGATACTGTGTTATTCATTGCAGCTAAATATTTAGAAGAAGCCGTTTCACGCTTGAATGAAGATTTGCGTTCTCTAAGTAGATGGTTGAAGTATAAACAATTGAAATTGAATATAAGTAAAACTAAATTCATGGTAATTTCGCGGAATCGTGTAGATGATGACGTCTCTGTTGTTATTGATGATGAGACACTTGATCGCGTTCAGGAAATTAAATATCTTGGCGTGATTATTGATGACAAACTCAAGTTCAATTCTCATATTGACAATGTCATCAAGAAAATTGCCAAGAAGTATGGAATCCTATGTCGCTTGAAAAACGATTTAACTATTGGTAGTAAAATACAGTTATACAAATCAATCATCTCCCCTCATCTAGACTTTTGTCCTTCCATTTTATTTTTGGCCAATGAAACACAAATATCGAGATTACAGCGTTTGCAGAATAAAGTAATGCGTTTGATTTTAAGATGTAATAGATTCACTTCCTCAACTTTTATGCTGGACGCTTTGCAATGGCTGTCAGTGAAGCAAAGAATTGTGTTTTTGACTATGGTGTTCATTTTTAAAGTAGTTAACGGTTTGCTGCCTCGATATTTGTGTGATCGGATTGAAAAAGGAAGTGATTTTCATAGATATAACACTAGAAACGCGGATGAAGTAAGAACACCACATCTTTTGAATAATGCTTCACAAAATTCATTATTTTTCAAAGGTATAAATGTTTCGATGCCTAGACACATCAAGCGTGCAACTACACTTACAGAATTCAAGAGACGCTGCATTTCACATGTAAAAGCTGTTTATTGAGCAGTTAAATTTTTATGAATGGATAAATCATGTATCTTGACAAAGTTACCTCTAACGGATTATTTTGTATGGAGACTGTCATAAAGACATTTTAGTAATTGGTGTAGCATATACAAAAAACTACATTGTTTGCCTCGATGGTGATGATGGATTTTTAGTTTTTTGATTTTGTAGTAGTAATAATAAAAATAGCTTTGAGTAGTCTACAATGGTTTGAGCCTCGCGCGCGGAATACAGGTATAAATGACTAATACGTGGAAATTGTGGCAAAAGCCTTGAATTAGTAAAGGGTTGGCTGGAAGTCGTTTCCTTGGATATAGTGCTGGCACTGCGGAAGCTTAAACGTGTAAATCCCAGGTCACGTGTAAATGGAAGTATTGTCGAGGACTATACTTGGACTTTTGATAACTAGTTACAACTTTGAATGTTTTTGGTTGATGCCTATAGCATATTTAACAGGACATTTATATCTGTAATTGTAACCAGCTCGATTTTGTTTGCAAACCTGGTTAAAATGTTTATATTTAATTATCTTAAAGATAACTCGTCCAGCTCAAACCTTTGTAGGGGTAAGAGGTGGGACCATCATCATCATTATCCATTCATGCCTTTTCTACACATTGCAATGGCGACCAGAAAAATATTGCTTCATGCACTATCTAATGTTGACAAAGGTCAGTAACAATCATTCAATTATATGCTAGGGCCCGAATTATTAAAACAATTACATTTAGTATATTACATGAAAATTTGTCTGACGCCAATAAAATAATATGCTGAAATATATACATTAAAAATATTATACAAAATTGCATTCCGTTTACCCCTCGTGAAGATAATCAAATACATTGAGTATTTTTGGTGACAGAGGCGCTTGCCTAGCTAAAAATTCGGTTCGCCAGCTAAGCGAAACACTGGATCATATTGTTAATATAATACGCCTTTTTAGTACAAACTAAACGATCGATTCAACCTCTGGTGATGCATAGGAAAACGTCAAAAAGAGTGTTGTGAGCAGAAATTTCTACCGTGAGACAGGAAGCGGAACACTTTTTTACGTTTCCTGATAAATTGATTTATCAGAGTTGCTCCAAAACATGATCTACAGTTGAAAAATTTAATTCTGTAACGTTTTTGCAAAGATCCTGCTGGTGTTCAGCAATATTTTTGTTGAGAAAAATGGAAAATTAGAAAAGTGCCTGAGTGGTTATGATCTTTCGGATTTCTTGTGTGTGAATAGTTAAGGTACGAATCAGTTCAGATCTGTGGAAAATCGTACAATAAAACAATTACCGATGGGAATTGGCAAGATATTGAATTACAATTGCTTTAATTTGCGTTGTGAAAAATAGTTATTCTGATGTAAACAAACGGTTTGGTTAAAGTTTCTTCTCGAACTCGCGTGGCGCACTCTACGTTGGTGGTGCATTAAAAAGGCCTATATATTTGGTATGAGTATTGGCAAATCAAAGTTGGCACTCATGGAGAATAGATGAACTATGAAAGTGATGATGGTTTAAAATTTTTACACGGTGAGGTATACGAGTTCAATCTTAAAATGCCTTTATTTTGCAAATGGAGAATTTTATTTAAATCTGGTTAATGCTACGTTACGGGGCCTCATAGCCTAGTCAGTAAAGGCACGGTATTACCAAGCCGGAGGCGGCGGGTTCGATTCCCGGTCCGGTCGGGACGGGTTGGAAATTTTCTTGACTTCCCTGGGCATAGAGTATCATTGTGCTTGCCACGCAATATACAAATTCATGCATTGGTATTGGCATCAAAAGCTCTCAATTTAATAACTGTGGAAGTGCATTTAGTAGAACACTAAGTTGAGAGCACGCAATAAGCTAATATGCACTAAGCAATAAGCTTGAAATGCGAATAAGAAGAAGAAGTAATGCTACGTTAGTAGAAAACTTAAGGACTACTCAATAGATATATAATATAGAAAAAATAATTTTTTTTCTGATTTTTAGGTGTATGCATAGATTTCAGCTTTTCTACAACTGTAGCAACAACCAGATTTAAATACAATGCTCCATTTTCAAAATAACAGCATTTTAAGATTGCACTCGTATAGCTCTCCGTGGAAAATTTTGAAACCATCATCACTTTCATAGTTCGTCTATTATCCACGAGTACCAACTTTGATTTGCCAATATTCTGCACTTTAAAACTCAGGGAATCACAAAAAAGTCAAATATGGTAAAAAAATTGTGTCCTAGAAATAAAAATCATGTTTGGTGTACAGTGTTATGAAATATGCTTATCGACCATCAAGATTCAAGAAAATTTGCCTATCGAACGTATGCTTAATGTCATTATATCCATATCTAAAAATTAGCATTAATTACCGTACCCCCATTATAAGACCACCTGCAGTTATAGTCAGGAGCATAATCCCAGATTGATAATAAGACCCATTTGTGTTCTACGTTCTATGTGATCAGAACAAAAAGACTAATCATAAGCCATTGCTATTTGAGCACCCCTGAATCAATGATGCATAAATCCTGTTCAAGATCGTTACGATTCAGTGAAAAATCTTATAGGAATTTACTTTGCTTCCTCTACTGCTCCCTAGATGTCAGCATATAGCATACAATTAATCAATAATATGCATTCAACCCCTATCAACAGAAAGATACATATCAGAGTCTTAATGCAAAATATTGGTTACGTTTCCTCGCATAACCCACTAGAATTTAAACCGGAAGATTGATCAAACGGGGAATTTTCTAATAGTTTAGGTTATTCCTGAGAGATACATTCTGCGGTTAGTTCTACAAGTATTCCATCAAAGTGCTCATTTTTCAAACTAGACATAAATCATCCAATGTAATCACAGCGGGAATCATATCCAGCAGCCTGAACTCATTTCGCTAAACGGTTAAAACTCCTATGACAATAAAGTTGCATCTGCAAAATCTACCGGTCCGCTGCCAAATCAGCAGCAGACTATTTGCATTCGAATGACTTCATCTCATCAGTGGCCACATCAGCACAACAGTAATCAATTAATCATACGGTAGTTTGTAAATCCAATTTGTGTTCTACCTAGCTGGCAAATTTGGTCTACCATGCAGTGCTGCGTACAACCTCTTTGATGCATAATAATGTACAACCACAATAAAGCAAATTTCACCATTCGTAATGGTGAGGTGATGGTGGGTGATTCCTCCTGGGGATAGACGTGAACGACTTTCTCGCGCAATCAGTACCTGCCAGCTCTGAAACCGCAGGACATCAATACAATCGAACGCCGCATGTGGCAGCTTTCCAGTCAGTGAAGTGCTGTGATGATTGTACTCATCGTGGATAAGGATGGTGCTGTGGCTGTGTCAGGAATGCAAATTCTTCTTTACAATTTCCAAATCAGACTCATTTAAAAAAAGCGTATATCATAAACGATTAACACACACATTCCACTCAAATTACAGCCTAACACGAATCTCATTTAAACTTTCTTTTATGTTTGCCGTGGATTCCACCCCACCCCTAATTTTCACATTTCGGTCAGATTTTCGCGTACTCTCCGTTTCCGCCGTTCGTGTTTATTATTCTTCTCGTTACGAGCGGACCCGTTTTTACGTTTTTAACAATAACGAGGGAAGGATATTTGCATATTTGCGTAGGAATTATTCATTTTGCACTTCGGGGCTCTCTGTCTCTATGAGTAGATCGTTTATGGTGGGTATAAAGTTGATGATTGTGTTTCATACCCACGTAAGCGTTTCCCTTTTATTGGATTTAGCATCGGCTTTTCGCTTCAAGTGCCTACTGGAGCGAGCAAACACCAGCATCAGCATCAGCTCTGGTGACGGATGTTTGGTTGAGATTAGGATCTCCTACCTTCGGTCGCTTTTGTTTGGCCTATTTATTTCGATACACTCAGAGATTAAAGCATTTTCGAAGTCAAGAGCAGTTGGTAGGTACGTCGTCGTTAGGTTTTTAATGAAAAATTGCCACTTCAATTATGCAAATAAATGGTTAATCCCCTTCAGGGCAATATCGTTGCTATTTTTTTTTTGGATTTGCAAACTTTAATGGGTGGGCAGTCAAGTGACTATGAATTAATTTTTATGATTAGGCAAAACTTGTTTTGACCACTGAAGTGGATTATTTAAATCGAGGGTAGTTTAGTTTGTAGTTTGGGAAACGTGAAGATGGATCATTGATTTATGAAAAGAGTCGTAACTGTGTCTGGGTTAATTTAACTTCAATCATTTCCAAAGTAACGCTGCAAGTTTTATCGAGGTTTTAAAGCATTCTACAATTCTAAATCATGGTCTACAGAACCCTCACAAAATCACACTTGAAACTTGGGTTAGGCTCTTTGCAGTTATAAAAATCTCGCATAGATCAACCTCCTTTTTGCCTCATATCCATTCACTGCAGTAGGTATAGTGTGTGCCTCGTGTTGTCTGTTATTACTATTGCTGTATAACAGTCATCTACGGCATGGTATACCGTTCGTCTACTGAGTTGGTTATAGGGAGGGCCGTATGCACACACACAGAAAAAATAAACATAAAAAAGGATTCATCTCCCATGTATCGTATCATCACCTCGTTATCATCATAGGTTGAATTGATAGATACAGGGAGAAAATTGCTCAGACAAAAAACCATTAGAAAACAAAGGACACATGCATATGACAGCGATGCGATGTTCCGTTCTACTGGAGAAGAGAGGAACAATGGGAAATCGACCAAGCGGGTACCTACCTATACCATGCCATTTCATATTCAATGTGCGATCGATAGCCACAGGCGGTCACATTTCACTCGTTTGGTTTCAGAGAAAACTTGGTGAAAGGATGATGGTACTTGCTGTTAGGTTCAGGTTGCGCTAGGGCCGCTGTTTGAATTAAAAAGAACATAGTTTCGTTTCAATTAGTTGCGTGTGCGAGAGCCGCTATTAACGAAAAAACATAGTCTAAAAATAACTATACAATTCATGTGATACTGAGGTGAGCTCATATTGTATTGAAGACAATCCAACTTCAAGGAATAGCTACCCAAGATAATTATTTCTATCTCGTTGGAATCACTTCACAAGTTTTCATATCAAACCCTGAAGTAATTTTAATTAAGTATACTTAATTTCTTCCCAAGCAACACACATGTTCTATGAAAGTTTATATAACCTTTGTATACTGGTTTTAATTGTATAGCAGTTTGCTCAACATAATCTTATGAATTTGTTTTTTTTCCTCTGTTAGGGACCTAACACCACTGCGACCAGTAATTGATCTATTGTAGTATATCCCGTGTCTTTAGCTTAGTGCATGTCGTATTACTCCATCACTATTGATAAATGATGAAGTATTCGATTTTTTTTACAGTTGTCATTCTCGCATTTATCGCAAGGATCCGACTCTAATTGAAAGGTCTCGCTATTTATACTCTTCGGACTGTTGAAACACCTTCCAATGACACCGATAAAGACCAAGCATCAGAACTCGAATGCTTGAATACCGGTGGCTGCGGTTTCTGGGCATCACTAGCTTTCTCTTCAGAATTTTCTTCGGTCTCCGTGGTCGTCACGTCTATTTCTACTACTTCTTCATCAAGCACCTCTACTTCTTCTTCTGTAACTTTGTTGTTGTTGTCCATCAATGCAGTTGAGTGACTGAAACGTCAGTTTTCTTTCACTCCTTTTGAATGGAAAATATTTAGATTTTTTTTTTGCTCCCTGCCCTGTCAAAATGACGGGAAAACTTCCCCTCTTTCGAATGGTTATGTTTTCGGGAAATCCAATGTAGTTATTGTAACAAATACACCGTGTACCTAATCAAAAAGTTTGGAATGGAAAATTATCATCCCGTTAGAACGTCGATGGATCCAGGGTACACGACCTTGAACGAGGGAAGTAAGTAATTTCCCGACAAGACACTGCACAGTGGTTTCTCTTAGAACAAAAGTTGGCCAAAACCTCAAAATTGTTGCAAACAGGCAAAAAACAGATGAAATAGATGTTTTTTAGCTGTATGAATAAAACTTGACAATCAAGACGTAACAAGAAGAAGTATATTAGAACCAAAACCAATGCACAATGGTCCCAAAACCGTATTTAGAAAGATAAAAATGTTTGCACCCAAATCGTCAGTTTTAGGTAAATGGTTTCACAGGGAAAGTTGCTTCATATTTTTTGTATAAACTTTTTTTTTTATTATTTGAGATAGACCAAAGCAGTGTTCTAAACAGTTGTAGATCAATCAAATCAAAGCAACTTTGTTGCAGACACATCGTTTTTATCTCTTATGGTTCATGAGTTATGATTTTTTAAACAAGCAGGCTAGGGTGGCCACTTAAATCGATTTTCTTTGAATATCTTTTCATGCGTTAATTTCTCGTAAAAACATTGTTGAGATTACATTTAGAACTTTTGATGACGCATATTTTTGCTCAAGCAACTAGGTTACTATCTTTTTTGATTAGATAGTTAAATGCTATTTTCTTCGAAAAAATGGCTCTTTTCAATTGTCAATATTTCAAAATTGAGCAAACATCGTATTTTCTTTATTTTTGGTAAGCTTTTTCTGTTTAAAGCATTTAATTTAATAAAAAACAAGTAATATTTTTCTGCAAAACCTAGCCATAACTTTTCAAATAAAAGAGATAACAAATTAGCAAAAATATGCGTCAGTTCTTAAGGACAAGCTCACCGCTCCGAAAAAAATAATTACGTTTTGATTTTTCTAAAAATATTGGAAAAAGATATCAAAATTTTAAGAAAATCACATATTTTTTAATTTTTCAAAGAAAATTCACGTTCAAAAACATTTTTTATAAGTCATTATGGCATAAAGTTTGACTCAAAAAACCACAAAACATCGACTTTTCGGTTTTGCTGAGAGTCCAATTTTTTTTTCATGATGAGATAGAAAAAAAAAAATTTACATGTAATTTTTGACAAAAGCTAAGGAACAAACTGATTTTCTTTGATTTTTGATATTTTTTCCCAATATTTTTAAAGAAATAAAAATGTACCGAAAATATTTTTTTATTTTCGGGCCGGTAAGCTTCCCCTTAAAGTGTCTAGCATAAAAATTTCACGAGAAATGAACGTTTAAAAAGATATTTAAAGAATGCTGATTGTCTAGGGGTCACCCTAACCTGCTTGTTTAAAAAATCATAACTCATGAACCATAAGAGATAGATATATGGTGCGTGTGTGTATGTGTGTGCGTGTTGGTGTTCATTGAAAAAGGCATTAAGAAGCTTGCTACAGTATACACCGCAGATTATATAACTTAGAAACGGATATTTTCAAAAGAACCCTTGACTTGTTATTCCTAATTTCAACATCTTTCGCAAAAAATCGCAAAACAAATTAAAGCCTACTTTTTAACTTTTCTAGCTATCTTTTGGTAACTAAATGATAGTGGGCGGATGTGTCCGTCATATGTTTTGCTTAGTCTAAAGGTGAAAAAAGTATATTTTTGCTATTTTTTTTATTAGAAACTGTTCTTTAAAACAGTGCAGATACTCTTTTTTACCATTCACTTGACGTGAAATAAGCCGAGGACCATTTCTTCTGAAGCAACCAAGTTGATAAACACATTATTTTTTGCTATATTTGAGCAAAACTGTAACAAGAAATATTACGATTTTTTTTGAAAAATTTGTGTATCGCTACCTAGGGGAAGGACAGGTCCAAGTATCAGCATCAATATCGATGGTGGAAATATTAAATATTTTAATATGTGTGATATTTGCGATATTTACCTAGTCTGACAGTTGTTTTTTTTTGTTTTTGACTATTTTTGGTTTGAAGTGTACATTTGACATTCGTTTAATAAAAATGGATTTCACACCAGATGCAAGTCATTCTTTGATGATCTTGCTGGCCACCACCACCAAAATTCGCTAATTGTTCTAAAACATTCGGCATTATTTGTTAGCTGATCTCAGTGCAAATAATCGGTCGCACTTCTGTCCCAGAAAAAAGTCATTAATTTCCACGAATTCTTCATCGTCTGCGAACCAATGTGCTGTCCTCCGATGGAACGGGAATCGACAGACGACGCCTCCCCTGTAAACGGAGTCCCATAGTGATGGTTCCGTGGTCGTATTACACTCGATTTGCCATGAGCCTGCAACTAGCAAAATTTGCTGCTGGGGGAACGTTCAGTACCGTTTTTATCATGAAAAGTCGGAGTGGAAATCGATCAGAGCTATCGAAAACGAAAATCTAGGCAAAAATGAAAGCTGCAGTAAACATAAACAACAACGGTGAAACGTCATTGAGTGTAGGCGTTAAAGTTACACTGTTATTTTTTTTTACTTAGAAGCTGTCCGCTTGACAGTTAATATCATTAATATTTATACTAAAAATTATAATAATTACCAATTTGAGCAATTTGTACACCAAATATTACTTCAGACCAAGTTGTACTTCCCCTAGATCGCTACACTATAACAACCATAAAAAAATATGTAATCAGCAGAACTGCACAAATCGTTCAATTTAAGGTACTCTTAAAATGTAAAAATGATAAAAAATATTGAAATAAAAAATATCAACTTTATTTTTTGAGGTTTTGTCCAGCCAGGAACCACTGTGCACTGTCCTACACGCAGAAAAAAACGTAGGTGAATCAAATAAAGTTCGAGAAAGAAGCTTTAAACAAAATTTTGAATAGAATATGGATCAATAAAATTGATAGAGTAATTCAACAAAACATTGAGTTGAAATAATTCTACTAACTTTATTGAATTGATCATCGGTTATTATTGATTCAAACAAAATGTTTGCTTGTATCAAATTGAAGCATTTTTTGAAGCAATGTACGTTTTGTGTTGTCTTGAAACATAATTTTAATTATTTATGAATCGTTTTTTAATGCCCAGGTTGTCTTTATTGAAAAAAATATTGCAAATAATATGTAAAAGTAGTAATCATTGAAGTAACTTTTCGTTTGTTTGATTGAGACAATTAAGCAGTCACTGTTTGTCACGTTCGCTTAATTAAGTTGGCATTCTCGTCATATTCGCCATAGCCAGAGCCATTCTGTTGTTGATTCTGATGTTGTTGGTGTTAATGTTAACTATTTGTGTTGCTGGAAGCGAGTGCCTCTGCTGTAAGTGCAGTGATGGTGACGATGATGGTTTAACAAGAGATGGTTCTCTTAACTCTTCTGAGCCAGACGTTGTGGTTGGAAATTGGATGATTTCGCTCCTGGAAGTTTGGTGGAGCTATATTTTGGAGGAATAGTAAGGGTCACTATCTGATAGGAGAAAATTCATCTGGATGGACACATATTCAACGGTGGAGAAATTTTAATCAGCATCGGTAACCGTTGTTTGTCTCAGCTCCGATTGCTTGATGGAAGTTGGGCTTGTCCTAATTTTTTTTCCTTGTTGTTATGGTTTGTGTCCACTGAGCATATCCGCATCTCGAAATGTGAAATAATAGAAGATTCGTAAATGCTTATTTTGAAAGTTTCACCTTCCACCTACCTGGTTCTCCTGGTTGAGACACATTTGCCATTGATTTCGGCCTAGTAGTTTTCGGTATGCGTGGAATTGCCGAAACAAACTCTTCGTATAAAGAAATAACATGAAATAAATTAGGAATATTTACATAGTTGAAAAGATGTGGTGAAGATCTTCATGAAATGCATGCCGACACAGACTGACAGTTTGACACATGCATTTCAAACAATTTTATTAGTTTGATTTAAATGGAGTGCTGCATTTATTTAAAACATTTTTATGAATTGAATCAAACAGAAATATTGTAGTTAAAAATAACAAAATATTTTGTTAATTTACGCCTGAGTGTTTTTTCTTTTATTTCCCCTATCTGATGGTAGTGTGCATGCGTGGGCGAGCTACCAGTTACGCCAAATCGACGATCAAATGCATTGTTTACCAAAACTGATACGTCCCTTCGAAAAAGTAATCGAGATTTATGTTATGTTTAATATGACATATGAAATAATTATGTGTGTTTTTTTTATTATTGTAGTACCCGAGTGCAAGGCCATGTGGAGAAGCATGAGAGATGCTTTGAGATATAAGTGGAAAGCGGTTGTGAAAGGCAAATCCGGTGGTAGTGGAAATGAGGAACAATCCGAAGATGTTGAAAACGATGCCGAGGACCTTTAAACCACAAACATGCTATCTTTCCTCGCGTAATATTGAGAGCAGATGAGAAAAATGTCAATTTGCTGATGATTATGCCATCACTGGCTATGTATTATGCTTATTGTAAGACCATTGTTTCAGTCTTTCTTCTTACCATAGGCCATTGCGTGTACTTTTGCCCTGTTCCCACTTGTTTGGCTGCCAAATTCCATTTCCGCTTGAAATCGTTCAGGTCAATTGCAGTTCCACTCTTTTTCTTCAGTATGTGCTTCACAATTGACAGTATTCCTCAATTGGCCTTAGTTCCGGAGTATTGGCCGGATTCTTCTCCTCTTTGGGAACCACTGTGACGCCATTGGTGGAATTTGAGTAGTGGCAGCTTGCCAAATCCAGCCAGAATAGGTAATCCACCTCATGCTGCTCCAGAAAAGGCAGTAGTCTCTTCCGTAGGCACTCCTCCTGGTAAATTTGCTGGCTCATGGTCCCAGAAGTAAGGAAAGTAAGCCCTGGTGAAGAAATGATGATAAAAATGAACTTATCCTGACAGCCAATGTCTACTGTGATTATATACACTCTAAATTTGATTCAGAACAAATTGAAAAAAATGGCAGCGTTTTTAATGTGTCCCGATTTTTTCGTGTTCAACCTTTAAACAGAACCCACTTTGAAGTACACATTAAATTTATGTGTCAAATAAATAGTATGTGAGGTCACACATGGCTTAACATATTAAGTATGTGTTCGAAACATAAAGATTGTACTCGAAAAAAATCAAACACTTTCTTTTGTGTGTAACTTTTTATTGCAAGGGTAAAACTTGATAAAATGTTGAGTAAACCTAGTTTAGAGCGTAGTGTTTACATGTGCAAAATCACGTCACAATCTGTCAAGTGATTATCGAGATGGCTTCCAAGCAAGAAGTGCTTTGATAAAAAAATATGGGAGCGGTCGTGGAAAATCCAGGCCAGTCCCACAGGTGGATCGCGAAACAGTTTGGAATCGACAAATCGACCGTGTCCCGTGTGATAAAATCGTTCAAGACGACACAGCGGCGAGCTGGCAGCAGAAGAAAAGCGAAGACAACCGACCCCGTGAATGCATGGAAGGTGAGGGATTACTTCAAACGCAATCCGAACCTCTCGATTTGGGACGTGACCAAGAAGGTAATTTCTTCCGTCTGGTTCGTCCAGCAGATAATAAAGTGGGCTGGACTTCATGTCTTCAAGGTAAGGAAGGCGCCTAACCGAACCGATAAACAGAATACGGTGGCCAAATTCCGCGTCAGGAAGCTGTACCGCGAATGGTTGGTGCAGCCGAGATGTATCGTAATGGACGACGAGACGTACATTAAAGCGGGTGCCAAACAGATCCCCGGCCTGGAGTTTTTCGTCGGCAAGTCCTGCCTAAATGTTCCGGAGAAGTTTCGGAAGAAGAAGGTCGACAAATTTGCCAAGAAGTGTGGCAGGCGATCTGTGGGTGCGGTAAATTCAGCAAGCCATCAACGGTCAAATATATAAAGAAGAATTCCTCCAGAAGCGCCGGTGACACTCTGTTTTGGCCGGATCTGGCATCGTGCCATTATGCGAAACCGGTGATGGAGTGGTACGAAGCCAACGATGTTGTTTTTGTGCCGAAGGAGGCAAATCCGCCAAACTCGCCAGAACTTCGCCCAATAGAAAAATTCTGGGCGATTATCAAGGGCAAGCTCCAAAAACAGGGAAGGTCTTCAAAAACGACAAGGATTTGGGGTGTAAGAAAGATAACGCAAGTATTGCGCAGGATTTGATAGGTCCAAAGTGCAGGCATTTAGCCTAGGAGAGGAGGTTGAATAAACCAACTTTGCAAAAACATAGGTAATATGGGGGAAATGTCTCTACACCGTTCGAAAACTTCATGTAAATTTCTGCGAGATATAGCGCACATAAAATTAACGCTAGATTTGGCATAAATTTATGCGATATTTCGTGTTAATTTAAGCGCAATATTGCATAAATTAGCAATATTGTATGCAAGCTTGTAAACGATATCGCTGTTTGTGCCAAGTATAGCTCAAAATTAAACGAAGGGAGTTAAAATTCAGAATTTTTTTCTGTGTAATGTTGGCCTATGGATCTAAGATTGGGCCCATCGCTAAAAATCTGCTATTTATCAATTTTATCTAGATGAACGCGTTATTGGGACGTTACTCATGGATATTTTTGGTTGCTATTGAAAATTTAGTCGATTGCTATATTTATGTATGGGCCCAGATTAGGTACACTTAGGCCGACATTACCTGCATTTCCCCTGTGTTTATTTATTCCCTGAGAGTCTCAAAAATATCCTTGCTTGAATTAATCTAAATAACTTAGAAATGTAGATGTAAAAACCGCAATAGAATTATTCTCATGAGTGCTTGATCATTGGAAAATGACAAGAAAACTACACAGTTCGAAAAAGTAGTGTAAATTTCTGTTCAATATAATGCACATAAATGGAGCGTCACATATCATATACGTTTAAATTATATAGGGGAATTTACGTATTCTCGGCAACCTAAGCAGCGACCTTCTTTCTATAGCCTTTTTCTCTATGGAACGCACACATATGCAGTATTGGTTTGTTTACAATCTTTTGCTGCCAGCTGCTCTAACAATTTCAGTCGAAAGAATTGTCAAAAACTGTTTTGAAACGCTTTTACAAAGCTCCAATCTTCTCTAGTGAGAGCGAGTATTGTCGGCAACCAGTTTTTCTTCGGCAACCGTTCCATTTGAACTGCATGTAAATCTGCTGTTCTATTATCGGCAACTCGAAATCAGCTACAATTTGTAGTGCGTGTGTTTCATTTCAAGAAAACCTTGCTAGATTGCTTTTTCTCAGTGGTAAAAATATAGTCAAATTGAAGCTGAAAGCATAAAGAATCGTTTGCATGCATTCAGCGAAGTGTTTTCGTAAGAAAATCCAGTGAAAATAGTGTTTCAATTTGGGTTGCCGAAAATAGTCTGTCATGCCGAAGCCGTCATTTCCCCTATCATGTAATGTTCTGACACATTTCATGCAATATAGAAAATATCGAATACAAAAGCCCATCTTTGTACACAACATTGTTTACAAGTTGCTCGGTTGCGTGAGATGAAATACAAATTTACGTGAATGAATGTTTACATCACAATTAAAATTCAGAATTTTTATCTGTGTAATGATAGGTAGTTTCGTCTCGTGAGGGGCTGTTCATAAACAACTTAGACAGTTTTCTTGGAATTCTTGACCTCTTCCTGCGTAGACAATTGTCCATACAAAATTTTTTAAATTTGTATGGTTCGTGGATAATTGTCAAAACCCCCTCCTAAACTGTCTACTACGTAGTTTATGAACAACCCCTGATAGTGAGAGGACCTGTTTTCTCATTCTAACATGATGGCCGTGATATTTACCAGCTCTGATCAGAGTCACAATTGTCAATTCAGCATAATAAAAACTAGCATCATAGGACAGATAATTTGATATTTTTTCATGAGGATTTTTGATGCGATTTAATCTTGCGCTGAGTCCCTTGCTAATATTGCAAATAATTTTGATGAATGATCCGCTTGAATTAATTGATGGTTAAGACGAACGAAATTGATGTCAATTATACAATGTGTGAAATGAAGAAATGTTTAGTAGTGTTTGTCTTTCATCACAATGTTAATCTTTCTCACGAAACAGCTGTTTTCTGTGACGACACGTCTGCCGTTCGCAGTATGGAATGTTGTGCTGCTGTGACATCGTTATTCGCTTGCTCAGCAATGTTTTACAACATTTTTACTTCTAACACCAGCAAGTTGCCTGTTGATGATTGATATAAAATGGAATAGCATTTTAGTTCGCAGTACGGCTCTTCTACGGAGTTCTCAGGTTTGCCAAATTGAAATCTGTATTAGCTCAATACAATCTTTTCATTTTCGCTATTTCTTACAGAACATAAATCAAGCTGCATTCCTCGTTCTGCTAGCGAATGAGCAACATCAGGGTCTGTTGTCTCGTCACAAGGCATAGCTTTGAAAGTGTTTTTTTCACCGCGAAACGTTATTTTCCGGAAAAAGTTTTTGTGCCTCAGGTGACTCGCGCATTTCTGGAGGAAGCAGCCGATCCTGGCGAAGCCTACGGTCGGACTGTCCACCTTTAAAACCCGCTTCGAAGATATCGAAATTCGGCATACGGCAAAACACACGGACGGTGTGTACAACTGGAAACAATAACCAGCAGAAAGCAGTGAGCCACCGCACGGACGGTGTGTACGACCGGCATCTATTGTGGCAGAGCAGCAACAATATAAGCAGTAGAAACGGTAAGGGCAAATAGTAGCACGTATCTGTTTTTTTTTGTATACCCATTCCTCTGACTGTTTGCTTGTGAATCGTCTGTCTCTCCCCCAGTAAACGATTCCGCATAGGGTGGTTCGTAAATCAAAAAAAGTAAAAATAAAATTATTTACTTCCTAACGAAAGTTTTAAATTTCGTATGGATGATGCACAGGGGGGCGTCAAGCCTCCCAATGATAAAGTTAGAAAGCGTCATTACCAGGCGTCTTCTGCTTCGCCTTGGGTTGTCTACTTTCGGCAGAAAGAGAAAGCCCTAAACTTCTTAGGGATTAAAAGAACGTTGACGCGTCGTTTCCCGGGGACCGAATTTCATCAGGTCAATCGGAACAAACTGCGTATAACTGCACTCACATATAAAGTCGCAAATGACATTGCTGACGACGAGGGTTATAATGAAGAGTATTACGTCTACATCCCATCTCGAGATGTGGAGATAGACGGCGTGGTCTCTGCAGTGAGCCTGACGTGTGATGACGTCATGGAAGGTATGGGGCGCCTTCAAAATGCTGCAACATCTACCGTGGATGTTCTGGGTTGCAGGATATTGTATTCAGCGACCACGGTAGATGGTCAAAAGACTTATTCCCCTTCAGGCTCACTACAGGTGTCTTTCGCTGGATCGGTTCTCCCAAAGTTTTTAGAAATTGAAAATGTTTTTTTCCCGGTGCGACTTTTTGTACCAAGGGTATACAATTGTACCAACTGCAAAAAGTTGGGACACACAGCTGCTTTTTGTGACAACAAGCCCCGTTGTGGCAAATGTAGCCAAGACCACATGGAGGGTGCTTGCCAACAGGAAGCAACTAAATGTGCTTACTGTGGCAAAGAACCTCTTCATGCTTTGCAGGACTGCCCCGCGTACAAGAAGCGTACCAATAATGTGAAGCGTTCAATAAAAGAACGCTCCAAGCTGACGTTTGCAGAAATGGTTAAGTTGCAAAATGGAACCTCTGCTTCGTTGGCATCAGCCGCTCAAAATGAAAACACTTTTGAGATTTTGTCTTCCGATGAACTGGACTCTGACATAGCAGATGAGAGTGAGTCTCCGGAGGTACACGCCCCTGGTAAAGCGCCGGAGTGCGCCGGAAAAAAATAAAACCACTCTCAAAAGCATGCAAAAATCTGAAGGTAGCGGGGATTCATTGAAAAAGCCGAACAAATCGGTAATTGCTGCTCCATCTGATCCTTGCTGCAGCTTTTCCACCCCGCCGCTACCTAATAAAGGTAATCGTAAGAGATTACCAAAAATAAACACTACGTCTACTCGCAATTCAAAGAAAACTCTCCCGTCCAAGCGAGGAAAGATTAAATTTAAGGACATTGTGGATAACATTTTGAATGCCCTCGGCTTTCTCGACGAATCGCCACTTCGAGGGCTTATTGACCTGCTTGTTCCTATAGTCGGAAACTACTTCAAGCAATTGACTGCATCATGGCGCCTCATTGGTGAATTCATATCTTTCGATGGATAATTCATCGAGTGAGGATCAAGATATGATCACTTTATTACAATGGAACTGTCGTAGTTTAATACCTAAATTAGACTCGTTCAAGTATTTGATTCACAATTCTGATTGTGATATATTTGCACTCTGTGAAACTTGGCTTTCTTCTGAAGATGAACTAAACTTCCACGATTTTAACATTATCCGCCTGGACCGAGATGATTCATATGGTGGCGTACTTTTGGGGATCAAAAAGTGCTACTCCTTCTATAAAATCTCAATCCCAATAATTTCAGGCATTGAAATTGTCGCTTGCCAAATAAATGTGAAGAACAAAGATCTTTGCATAGCTTCTGTATATGTCCCTCCAAGGACTTCCATAAACCGCCGTCAGCTTTGGAGTTCAGTTAATATCCTTCCATCTCCAGTTCTAATACTGGGCGATATGAACTCACACGGTACTGGTTGGGGCGAATCATACGATGACAATAGAGCGGGTATTTTCTATGATTTGTGCGACGATTTCAACTTGACTATCTTGAACACTGGTGAAGCAACACGTATAGCAAACCCTCCTGCTCGAGAGAGCCGTCTTGACATTTCTTTGTGCTCTAACTCACTATCATTAGATTGTCTGTGGAAGGTTATCAATGATCCCCATGGTAGTGATCACTTGCCAATTATTATTTCAATCAAAAGTGGTCTTCTAAAAACAGATCAGTCAATTCAAGTTCCTTTTGACCTCACGAGGAACATTGATTGGCAACAATTTGTATCGGCGGTAACTCTTGGTATTGATTCTACCGATCCTCTACCACCACTGGAAGAGTATCGTTTCTTTACCGAGCTAATCTACAAAAGCGCATTAGAAGCTCAGAAACGACGTGTTCCAAGTGCATCCCTCAAAAGAAGACCCGCCACCCCTGGCTGGGATGACGAATGCACAAAGTTGTATCTTGAGAAATCCAATGCCTTTAAAGATTATCGTAGACATGAAAGATCTGAGCTTTTTGAAAAGTATCTAAAGCTTGAAAAAAAGCTTAAAAACTTACTAAAAGCAAAGAAACGAAACTACTGGCGTACTTTTATCGAGGGACTTTCTAGAGAAACCTCGATAACAACGCTTTGGAAAAAGGCTCGCTATATGCGAAACCGCTCATCTTCCAATGAGAGTGAAGAATACTCCTCCCAATGGATATTCGACTTCGCTAAAAAGGTTTGTCCAGATTCTGTTCCAGCACAACCAACTTTACGGGATACAGTCCGAAGTAACGGTTCTCTGGATGAACCATTCACAATACTGGAATTTTCAATGGCACTTCTTTCATCGAATAACTCTGCTCCGGGAAGCGATATGATCAAATTCGACCTTCTAAAAAACCTCCCCGATATCGCTAAAAGACGATTACTTAACCTATATAATTCATTTATGGAATTCAATATAGTTCCACCAGCATGGAGACAGGTTAAAGTAATAGCTATTCAAAAGCCTGGGAAACCAGCGTCTGATCACAATTCTTACCGTCCGATCTCTATGTTATCATGCCTGAGGAAATTATTAGAAAAAATGATCCTATTAAGACTTGACCATTGGGTTGAATCAAACAATCTACTTTCAAATACGCAATTTGGTTTCCGGAAGAGTAAAGGAACAAACGATTGTCTAGCGATGCTTTCATCTGATATTCAACTGGCCTTTGCGCACAAGGAGCAATTGGCTTCAGTCTTTTTGGATATTAAGGGCGCATTTGATTCGGTTTCCATAGACATACTGTCAGACAATTTGCACAGTAGTGGATTACCCGGTATTTTGAATAATTTCTTGTATAATTTGCTGTCAGAAAAACAAATGACCTTCAATCTAGGTCAACTGACAACTTCTAGAATTAGCTACATGGGCTTACCCCAAGGTTCATGTTTAAGTCCCTTGCTTTATAATTTCTATGTCAAAGATATTGATAACTGCTTAGATAATCTATGCACGCTTAGACAGCTTGCAGACGATGCCGTGGTTTCCACGAGAGGTCCACGTGCAGAAATCTTGCAAAGACCATTGCAAAATTCCCTAAATAATCTGTCTCTCTGGGCAAGAAATTTAGGGATCGAGTTTTCACCGCAAAAAACTGAATTGGTAGTGTTTACAAGGAAGCGGTTTCCAGCCCAACTGCGTCTAAATCTTTTGGGCAGAGACATTACCCAATCTTTAACCTTCAAATACCTTGGAGTCTGGTTTGATTCAAAATGCACTTGGGGTACCCACATTACGTATTTGAAACAAAAGTGTCAACAAAGGATCAACTTTCTACGATCAATTTCCGGGACATGGTGGGGTGCTCACCCGGAAGACCTCATTAAACTATATAAAACGACTATTCTTTCAGTTCTTGAGTATGGCTCTTTTTGCTTCCTCTCGGCAAGAAAAACCCACCTAATTAAAATGGAACGCATTCAATATCGTTGTTTACGTATTGCCCTTGGCTGTATGCATTCAACACACAATATGAGCCTAGAGGTACTAGCGGGCGTAAAACCCCTGCAGAACCGTTTCTGGGAGCTCTCATTAAGAATATTGATTAAATGTAGTGTCAGTAACAACCTTGTGATTGAAAACTTCGAAGAAATGCTCGAATTGAGCATCCAGTCTAGATTCGTGCGAATCTATCTTAATTATATGTCATCGGATATTAGCCTTCCTTGCTATAACCCCTCTCGTGTATGCTTTACTAACTACAGTTCCCCCATTGGCTATGATCTCTCCATGAAACAGGCTATTCAAGGAGTTCCAGATCAACTTCGACCTATCTCAATTCCCCGCATTTTTGCTGAAAAGTATCAACAAGTCAATTGCAATAGAAGATTTTTCACTGATGGATCACGCATTGATGGATCCACTGGCTTCGGCGTCTTCAATGAATACTCAACCGCCTTTCGGAAACTTCAGGAACCTTGTTCCGTTTATGTTGCTGAGCTAGCAGCAATCAACTTCGCATTGGGGATGATTTCCGATATGCCCATAGACCATTACTTCATCTTCTCGGATAGTCTCAGTTCGATTGAGGCTATTCGGTTGATGAAACAAGGTAGGCACTCATCTTATTTCCTTTCAAAGGTAAGGGAACAGATGAGTTTGCTGGTCGAAAGATCATATATGATTACCTTTGTATGGGTCCCCTCACATTGCTCAATCCCAGGCAATGAGAAGGCAGACTCTCTCGCAAAGGTGGGCGCACAACAAGGCGAGATTTATGATAGAAGAATTTCACATGATGAATTTTTCCCATTAGTACGTCAGAGTTCTCTTTTAAGTTGGCAAAACGATTGGACAAATAATTCTCTTGGGCGGTGGTTACATTCCATTATTCCAAATGTTTCTTCGAGAGCGTGGTTCAAAGGTCTGGATGTAAGTCGAGGATTCATTCGAGTGATGTCAAGACTTATGTCCAACCACTACTCGCTAGACGCACATCTCTATAGAATAAACCTCGTTGACAGCAATATATGTAGGTGCAGAACCGGTTATGATGACATCGATCACGCAGTTTGGTATTGCCCGGGTAATGACGCCTCCAGAGCACGACTATTGGATACCCTAGTGGCCCGAGGTAGACAACCCTTCCGTGAAGTAAGAGATGTATTGGGAACACGTGATCTTCCCTACATGCAAGCGATCTACGAATTCCTTTGTTTGTCTGATGTTAGAGTTTGATGTGACTATCCCCTCCTTTCCAAACAATTTCCCGCCATTGTGTCCCAGTCTTATTATCCTCCTGTTCCTGTGCTACTTGCCCCTGCCCAGCCAGGATTTAGTCAACCGTCCGAGAGTAGTATCTGAAGGAGGCTTCAGAAACCAGTTTCCTACCTAGATCCTTCCAATTGAAATTGTTACCTATTAACCTCAAGCCCGCCACGAGTAATTGGTACCCAATACTAACCTAGAAATACTGCTATTTAAAATGTAAATCAAACATTACTGATTTTGGCTCCGCAAAGTGTCACACACGACTGAGCCTAGTAAATAAACGAACTAGTAAAAAAAAAATAAATAAATCAAGCTGAACATTGCATTAGGTCCTAAATAACATTGATCGATTCTCTTCATCGACTTTCTCTTTCGTAAATGACTTGACCACATAACCGTTTTTTGTTGTGTTTGTCGTAGTAGATGCTAGATAAAAGCTTCTTTTATCGATATGTGTACTGAAAATACCTGGGAATGTCTTTACATGGCCGTGGGAATACAAAGAGAAAGTCGAAGAAGAGAATTTGTCAATGTTACTTAGGACCTAATGCAATGTTCAGCTTGAAATATGTAATGATATCTGTGTTGAGCCAAGCAAATGCGATGAAGCGACATGCTCGCAGATCGCATTTGCTTTCTCCTGTGGGGTGATTCAGAGCCGATCGTCATCATTTTCGATTCTGACAGGTGGAACGGGTTTAGAACAGTGTTGGGAAAATAGCAAAAAATCAAATCTCACCAACGCCCAAGATCACGCTTGATTTTCGTAGACAAAAATCAACCAGCAAACAACTGCGGTTGATTTTGCAAGCTGTGATATCGCAGCTCGGAATATCAAGCTAACAAAACTCACCAAATGCAACCAGAACTTCCATAATGGCTTGCAGCAGTCCCTTCGCGTCTGCCATCGGTGAAGATTAAAAAGAGATAGCAAACTATGCTTTCTCTTTCTAAGGAAACGATGTGCAATGGAATCATGTTTGTGTCGAGTCCGAGTCAACTCTCAGCTTGATTTTTGCATGTTGTGAATAGTCTCGCAATATCAAAGGAGCTTGTAAAATCAATATCAAGCATGATATTTTGTTCCAATATCACGCGTGATATTGCAAGCGCATGATAGCGGAAAAATATCAATTGATTTCTGATTTTGCCAACACTGGTTTTCAAGACCTTTTCTGAGTCGATCGTCATCATTTTCGATTCTGAGAGGTGGAACGGGTTTAGAATGAGTTTTCAAGACCTTGACAAGAAAACTAATGATAGGTAGTTTCGTCTCATGAGGGGCTGTTTATAAACAACGTAGACAGTTTTTTTTGGGATTCTGGTCCCCCTCCCCCTGCGTAGACAATTTTCCATACAAAAATTTTAAAATTTGTATGGGTCGTGGATAATTGTCAACCCCCCCTCCTAAACTGGCTACGTAGTTTACGAACAACCCTTGATAGTGAGAGGACCTGTTTTCTCATTTTCACATGACGGCCGGGATATTAGTATATTCCAGAATGGTCTGGAGCGGTCCTCCAGATTCTAGACAACACGTCCAAAACTTTCATTTCGGAGTGAGTCCATTCTGGAAGCAATTTCGGCCATTTCCAGTCCTCTGAAACTGGCGTCTACGCATCTTTCTCACCCGAATCAGTAATTGGGTATGGGCATCAATAGCAACAAACTTACCCCTCACAGGAACTTGTCGAGCGGTGGATTTTCTTCGATGTTTCTGTCCACCATTCGTCCGTACTGTAGTCAGTTGACAGGGTGGTAGTCTTTTCGCATGCAGCTTCTAGCAGCAACTACGTTGGCACCGACTTCAAACACCACTGGTTGGTGGTCGGAGCTGAGATCGTTGTGCGCCTCCGGCTTGAAGAGTCCGATGTTCGATAGGAAAAAGTCCAGGGTGGAGGGATTACCTGCCGGAGAGATGAAAGTTGGTTCGTCCGGAAACTGTACATTGTACAGTCCATGTTGTGCGTGGTCGAACAAAAGACCACCGTACTGGTTCCGCTGGTAGTTCCGCCAAGCTTCATGGCAGGCATTCAGGTTGCTTCCAATGATGAATCGGGAGCTAGTACGAGTGATGATAGTCAATGAACTTGCTTACTAATCCGTTGTTGACGGCACATTGCTGAGGACAGTAAACAGCGATGAACCGGAGACCAGGCTTGCCTAAACTCCTCGAACTCAGATTATGCCGTAGAGATGCTCATTCATCGTGAGCTAGTTCATCCCTCACATATAAAGAGCCAAGGTGTCAAATCCAAAGAGCGCAAAAGAGCTCGAGCTCAGATTGATGCTCAAGCTGGACTTCCACAAACACGCATCACGATGAGTGATGTGGGGTTCGTTCTTGAGTGAGGCGTGATTTACATCGGCTCTGCTCACCAAACAACATTTTGAACTTCGGGATGAACTCGGTGAAACTGTAAATATAGAGCTTCGTTATGCATTCGGAGAGAGCACGCACGGCCTTTGATTTATGCACGGTTTTTCCATTCAATATTATGATACACAACAATACTATACTAATACTATAGGATCATTCCCAGAGAACGTAACGTTTTGAGAGATTGATGTTTTTTTTAACTCGCGGACCACTTTTTGGATTACTCAAACTCAGTCACAAAAATCTTTGATCATTTTTTCCGCTAAGTGCTTTATGAGTTCATAAACGAAATTATATTTCTGACCTAGAATGTACGAGGGAAAAACTAGTAAAAGCACTAATTACTCCGTTTATGGATTATCCCTTGCTGCTGTCTTCGTATTCTCCTGTTGCCTTTTAGGGAGTATCCATAAATGACGTAGCACATTTTTGATCAATTTTAGACCCCTCCTCCCCCTTCGTAGCGTATTTTGCTATACCCAATACATGGCCGGTCACAAATTCTGAAACCCCCACCTCCCTCTCAAATGCTACGTCATTTATGCATGTTCCCTTAACATGTTCATTCATTCAATTCGCTACCCTCGCTGCACACACGGTAGCTCGGAAATCTTTCTGGACCAACAATTGAAATAGGCAGAACAACCAAACGTAAGAAATGGGCCATTTCAAATGGCTTTAAACACAAACTTCTTGAGAATCAAAACACTACCACGTAAACTAAAATTTCCATTTGATAAAGGAAGTTTACTCTATCAGATGATGGCGTTAGATTGTTTGGATGTGCTTTGATTTTCGAAGAATTTATGTTTAAAGCCATTGTTTACATTTTGTTGTTCCGCCTATTTGAATTGTTGGTCTAGCGTTGTTTAAATCAGGTGGAGTCTGAATCAGCGCTGCCATTTATACAGATTTATCTGTATTATACAGATTTTTTAATCTTAATACAGACCCGATACAGAATACAGATTTATCACAGATTTTTTAATTACAATACAGATTTATACAGATTTTTATAAAATGATGCATACGGAGCTGGTAGTAATCGATTTGAGATTGTATGGGGATTTACAGCATTAATTGAATATTTCCAAAATAATCATATATGTTAAATACAAGAAAAGTGCCCGAGCACCTTAAAATGGTACAAATACAAGTACTCGTAAACATTTTACTTGCATTGAAAATGTATTTCGTAAGAAATTGCGGATTTTCTGATATTCTCCATACTGCAAAAATGATTTAACCAGCACTGGCGGGGCGACATCTCTCGACTTTTCGGTGTAACTACCACACAAATGATGTAATTAATTGTATTCATCTATATTAAAAATATCAAATAGTAATGAACTCGTGCACTTTTTTGCATTTAAAACTGCTTATCAGGAAGATAATGAATAGAAACTTAAATCTCCATACATTTTCAAACGGCTTCATATCACTCTTATAAATAAGTACGGACGATATCACAAATGGCGCAATTATATCCCGTATGGTTAGTACGATAGCCCGAATAGGTGGTTAAGCACTTTTTATGGTTATTTTGTATGCACTGTATTTGTAAAACAACAAAACATGATTAATTAAGAAAAAAATCGTCAATACAGAAAATACAGATTTTTTAATAGAGTGGATACAGATTTTTTATAAAACCACCTGGCAGCTCTGGTCTGAATCGATTTATTCATAACCTTCAGTTGGTTGCAAGATGTCGCAGAAACGCATTCGGAAAAAGTTGCCCCAGCTATGCTCAACTTAACAGAAAACGGCCCGAAAATGACACAACCGGCGGAACCCCACTGTATCAACTTCACCCCGACGGGTCCCCGCATACATAAATACGAAAAAATGCAAAATACACATTTTCAAGTCGGGTAGATGAATCGAAAATACTCAAGTTGACAGCCCCTCGCCGAAAATAAGCAGGGATTTAGATGCCCTGCCCGAAGATCTTTTTTATTTTCATTTCTTTGCAATCCGTTTTATTTTGCTTGACCCTGCACTCAAATACTAAAATAATTTCAAAATATGTTTATTTTGTTCGCATAGCTGTCAAACCAAACAAAAACCAATACATTTATTTTCAACACGAATATATAGAATAGAATATAGACACTTTTGCGTGACGGAATGTATGCATACGTTCCATAATGTTTTTTTTTTCATTTCTTGGTTGTGCACTTCTTTCTCGAATACAATACAAAATCACTCATTCATGCGCTCTGGGAGATGCCATCAAGAGCCATGCTCTCTACGAATACATCACGAAGCTCCAAGTTTACTGCTTTGCGCGAGCGCATCAAAATTTCTGCTCGACAGGCAGAGAACGAGCTCCGCATCCCTCACAAAGATGCGGGTTGGCAAGAGCCCAGCTTGAGCATCAAGTATAGCTCCGTGAGAGCAAAATATTTCATCATCAAAATATGCTGGAGCTCAGCTTATTGATGACTCTTGATGGAGCTTTTGGCAAGCCTGCCGGAGACATTTCCAGTTGGCGATTCGACCTCTACACAAAGAGCCTCTATGATAGAAGTGCAGATGTGAGGCAGGGTGTAATTTCTTTCTTGACGACGACCGCAACACTGGTGTGATCAAGCCAGTTAATTTTGTGGCCAGGCTACCAGAAGCTGTTACCGGACTTTACGTGGGTCTCGGTTAAAAGGCCCAAGTCAATGTTATATTTTTGCTCTTATAGAGCAAGCATTCCAGGTGACGATAGTTAGCGGTTTAGTTTAGACTCCATACTGGATGATGAACTTACCGAGTACGTGGATCTGCTCGGGCTTATTGCGGCACTTACGAAGAGCACTGGTCATGTTGACGAACATTTACATCAGTTCATCCGCTCAGAACAGATCGGGATTGCTGTTTTTCACTGTTGGTTGCCTCCAGAATCCAGGGGGTGGAGATGATTGTCCAGCAGAACCACCGGCAGCTTATCCTTTCTTCGTCCTGGTTGATTGTTGGTGGACGCCTGTTTTCGGATGCGCTTGAAATCCTCGTGTTTAGGACACTGTTGTCGGATCTTTGGTGAGCACCACCACAGTTGACGCATTTGATATATTTTCTGTCGACGGCGGCGTCACGCCGTTTGCTTTCGGTGGCGGCGGCGTGGGTCGGCGTGAGCTTGTTTTTAATGATTTAGAAAAAATACTTTCCAAACCAATCGCACATGGCCAAAAAATGTTACCCACATTTGAGTTCAGATTATTCAAAACCGCTTAAACGTAGGTCACATAGTTAGAGTAAATTTTCCGATACTTTTCCGGGATAAACTTACTCATTCTATGAGTGACCAACGTTTTCGCGAATTTGAGTAACTTGGACTCAAATATGAGTAACTTTTACTCAATTTTGAATTGTTCTCATTGGCCGTGCATGCAGAATTTGTTTAGAAAGTTTTCACCATTAAAGAAAATCCAAAAGAAAATCTGTGGAAATTATCGTCTGTATCAAAGATTTTTATCAAAATAAATGTTTGAAAATGTATAAGCTTTTTTCGATGAATGACGTTTTGAGATATGCCTGAAAAACTGATGTCGGCCTAAATGCCTCTAATTTGGGCCCATACATAAATTTAGCAAAATTTTCAATAGCAACCAAAAACATCCATTAGTACCGTCCCGATGACGCGTTCATATAGATAAAATTGATAAATAGCAGATTTTTAGCGATGGGCCCAATGTTAGATCCATATGCCAACATTAGAGCCATATCTCCTATTGTGTAAAAAATCGGACGCAAGTGTATTCACAATGTTTATTCTGCAGGAAGCCAACTTTACGTAAGTTCTTAATTACTCAAAAATTTCAATTCATCACTTCCAAGACCTTTGACACTAAAACAAATTTTATACATCCACAGGACTACTCATGGATAAGGTAGTGTACAACAACGTTCAAGCATATTACTGTAATCCCTTCGAAATATATGACCACAAAGGAGTGAGGAAATCTTTGCGGTGTGCTACTCAGAACAATATGTTTTAGTTACATTCGAAAGGCATGCAATGGGTACCGGATAAAATGAAACTTTGTACATCTTGTCGGCTAAAGTTGTCACACAGCAACGAGGATGAGGATTTAGTGACAGTACATACAGGTCAGCTAGTTTCGCCAACGTTGTCGCCAGCTGCTACGAGAGACGCTCCTTCGTCGGTAGGATCCGGCCAACACGCTTCACCACTATTTTCACCAGCTTCAACGGTGGAAACTGCGTCTTCCATTGAATCTGTTAAGCTTTTGTTAAACTTGGAAAGAATAGAAGCACTGATCGCATTTTCGGGAATATTGTCACGACTGAATCCTTCAAGTAGTAATTACGTTGGTTCCATAGTTGGCGAAATGTATTAAAAAAATGTGGGCACTATAAAGAAATGGTTTCCCGATGAGGTTACTGATGCAAACAAAGATTTTGAATCTGTCTAGTTGAATTTAAAATCCTTTTTTTCAAATATCGGATGCAGTACAACAAAAAATTTAAATCCTCAAATTGTTGCCAAAAAGTTGGTCATTTACCAAAATACAATCACATTTTGAAGAAGCCACTCGTCACATGATAACTTAACCAAAAACAAATGTAATAGGACTGCAGCGTATATCAAAAGCCGGACGACCTTCATATAGTGCAGATGTGCATGGTAAGATAGTTAATTTTTATCTTAGAGATGACATCAGTCGACCATTTCCTGGATTGAAAGACATAATTTCTATAGAGTTGTCAAACGGAGCACGACAGAATTATCAAAAAATCCTGTTGCTGGCTTCGAAAAGTGAACTATAAATATAAACAGTTTTCAGATTTATGTGATAGTGAACAGCAGGTTTGAAAACTTCAACCAAAACAATGAGAACTAAAGATTCATCGGCATTGAATGTTTGCGGTTTGCATGATTCATGAAAACAGTGCACTATTTAAAAGCAATCGGTTGCTTTACGTAAAATTTTAATGAGCCATAGGAATTCTTTCATTTATTGAGCATTACACGTTATTAATATGATGTTAGCGATAAATGCTATGCTTGTATTACTCTGATACATATTTGAATGTACACGCATTGCAGTCATATTACTTTTTGTTTATGTATTTGAAGATGATGTATTTCGGATATAACATAGAATCCCGCACAACTTGGACCTGTAAGAGGTCAAATATCAACGTGTGGTTAATAATAGTCACTTATTAACCTTTATTTAAATCCGATCCGAATGATTCATTCCTTCGTGCTAGATCGAGAAAGTACGAACAAACGTCAAAAAAACTAGATGACAATCGCTGCATCACACACAAGTTCTAATTTCAACGCGTTCAAGATCCATTTTACTGAAAAGGTGCTGCGGATTTTTCATCGGCGTGACGTAAATTTATTCGGCGGTGTGAAAGATTTTAATGCGGCGGCGCGCCGGCTCAATTTCATCGGCGGCGGCGGTGACGTATAAAAATCGTCGGCGGCAGCGGCGTGATGTGGCGGCCCACAGGCCTTTTTTGGACGCCACAGCTTCATCCGCAGCACATTTGGAGGTGGTGTAGTCTTAAGCGCAATTGCTACAGCGTGGCTTAATGTTGCAGTTGCGGGTACTGTGTCCAAAGTTCAGGCACCCAGTGGACGATGATGGAATTGATGGAGCGGATGGCTTTCAACGCGTTGAGCGTCACCGTTCCCTTCTGGTAGTGTACCAGGAAAACGCAATCCGGATATGCCTTCACATTCTCTTTCCTCCTTGTCATCCGATAAACGGCACAGATTGGGGTCAGCTGGTGATAGATTGCTTTCAATAGTTTGTAGAAGCATCTGGAGCACGTCTAAATCTTCAATAAACAGTCGACTTGAAACTTGGAGCAGGATTTCCGTCACCAGAGGAGTTTATCGTCAATGATGAAATAAACATTCTTGGAGTGTTGTATAAAAATACATTCGAAGACACAGTTGCAGTAAACTGGGCGAAGGTAAGACGAGGCGTAGCTTCATTAACTATTATGGTTAAATCATGCCAGACTTCTAAACATCAAAAAGCCGGTTTGGCTTATATACACGCACATTTGCTCCAAACTGTGGTATGTTACTTCTATCCTGCCATTATCTATAGATATTGGAAAGCAACTGAAACAACAAATCACCAAATTTATTTGGACTGGAATTCCACATAGAGTTCGCTATGAACCAATAATAAAAACAAAAGCCAAGGGTGGCCTTGGTTTTAACTGCCCGATCAGACAATCTAAATCTCTCATGGTTAATAGACTTCAACAGACCAGGGGTGTGCTTCCATACCAACAGGACTACGTTAATGGAGTAAGGAGACGCAGAGATCTATGCACAATTCTAGAAGAAATGCCACATTTTAAGTAGGTCATCGGAGAACTGCCCAAGCTACCGAGTTGAATAACCGAGGAGTCAACAGCACACAAAATCTAAGCTCACAACCTGGATCTACTACCAGAAAATAGAATCGAGAGCTCGGTGCAGAGAGATTAGATAAGAATATGGAAAAAACGTAGATCATAAAGCTCTCACTTCGGATGGGAAGGCTGTATGCTATTTACTTTGCAACGACAAATTGGATCATAACTTTTTGTGGTTTAGAGAGAATTCCATAACAACACCGGCATGCGATGTATGCCAAGCTGAGAAAACAATAAGATACAAGTTTTTGACATGTCCAACTGTAGAATCTCTGTGGAGAGTCAGAAGAAACCTACTATTCAGCACACTATAATCTCCGGAGCTACGAGGAGTTAATCAGCGTGCCATAAGTAGAGCTATAAAAGTATTTGTCAGATACATAATATTTATTAAATGAAACCCCAATTGAAAACCTTAATGTACAAATTTTAGAATTCTAAATGATTAAAAAACAAGTCTGCAAATTATCTTCATAAAAGCCGCATTAAAATGTTTTACATTTATTAGCGATTTCATGAAAGCAAAACAGCTTTTTCACAAATGGCCTATGGAAAATTAATGTTAATGCGATCGCCATATTGTTATTATTCCATTTGATTTTTTGCAATCTTCGCTTTTCCAGATGTTTTTCCTTGACAATAAATTTATTCTCATCAGTTTATCAATGAACAGTAATAGAGATTACGAAAATTACGATTATGGTAAACTAATCCACAATATGAGAACTATTTTGATGATGAGAATTTTTTACAGTTTCATTTCCGATCAGTTTCTTTTTGCTGCAATCAATTTATAATGATTGTGTTTATCGGTTGATACTTATAAATTCCTTTTCATCATAATTGATGTTTTACAGTGAACTTAGCAAGCGCCTATGGCAAATGGCACAATTTTGGCTTTTATGTATGCCAATTTGCTTTTATTTTAGTTAAAATATGGGTTTCAAATGGTTCTCAATGCATATAACCTTTTTTCAGTAAGTCAATCTTGAAGTGTCTCGAAAGCAAACTCTTAAGAACCTTCTTCAGGTTGGGCTAACTAGACAGATTCTAGTCTAGCTGAATGGAAAATCAGGTCTGTCAAGTCTTAAATTTACCCAAAACTTTCACTGTGGTGAGCCAACCATGAATCAAGAAATATTAAATTGAATCGAGAAATGTTACGTCTGATTGTCTGCGATTTCATTATTATTAATTACAAAATCTTATCAATATCTTTACAACTTGTCAAATTACAGCGAAATCCCCACTTCACATATGTTGAATCATATCCTTATTTTGAATTTCCCCATTACCTTCGGACCACTCAATAGTGACTCACATTCCAAATCTGCACAATGCACGATTGTTGTTTGAAATTAATGGCTCAAAGCGCAGTATTTCAGATGTTTCAATTGTCGAGAAAACAACCTCGAGCTGTGGCACGAGACCCACTATTTGGAACCGTAAACGAAAAAAAAGGGTCACATGCGCACAATGGCAATCTGCTACTGTTTTAAATTTGTAGCATTTATGATATTTACAGTTCAACCCGTACGCTACCGTTGCGTCGTCGGCTGGCAGGACAAATGCGCGACAAAAGCCATTGCACTCGCACTATGTCGAACCCCCTGTGTGTAAATTGCGCGATGCAGTTTTGTTCGACCGTCAATACGCTCAGCTTTGGACAAATGAATGCATACAAAAAGCGGCTCATTGTAGCCCTCTCTGACATCATTAATTTAATTACAGCCAATAATATAAAGTCCAGAAACGCGTGCGCTCAGCAATTATTATCCCATTTTTTGTCCTTTCTGTTGGCGCTTTGCGGTTGTGACGGACGAACGAACGGGCGGCAGCGCTATATCCTCAGCGCTCAAATTTCGAACCATAATGCTCGGGTTTGTGAAGGTTATGATTATAAGGTAGTTTTGCTTTTCTACATGGAACTATGTGACATATGACACATTTTTTACTCACTCAGTTGAAACTAATTTTTCAATAATGATTTTTTTTTTCGGGTGGATCCCTTCAGAATACATTAGCTACCCATCCAACCGCAATTGAAGCCACTTACATGAGGGTGCATAGAACGTGAATTAATAGTGCTCATGTAAACAAATATGATCCTGTTGCCATATGGCACGTGATGCCTCAAATTCAACAATGGAATAATGATCGTTTTCCATAACTCATACGGCCAATTTGATGAACTTTCATCAACTTCCACCTTCTTGCGTAACATTTCTGTTATTCCAAGAGTTGTGGCCTTCAAACGTTACGCTTTTTTTTTCCTTACACGCTTCTTGGAACGTGTCTCGTCTCTTTTAATGATACATCTTGCTAATTTGACGAAAAGTGGCGTGTAAAAGGACTTCCGTCCCAACGTGTCTCACAAGGACAGTCGCTGTTGTTGTCTTAATAAAACAAATTACCCTGTGGCAGTAGCATCGTCCTTCTTATACAAACGATGATGAGGCAGTTGTCCATTTCACCGAATCGAGGTCAAATGACCACAGGTGTAGGCATCTTGCGGTTTCTATGGTTTTGACACTTTCATCACGAGTAGAACGAGTTGTCGAGTTGTCGGCATGAAGATGAAGACGGTAATCGCACCTGGCAAGGTGTTTAAACTTTAAATGCTCTTGCGGTTGTTGGTTGGAGCAATTTTCCAACTGCAACAGCATAATCTCACGGTCACGGCGGCAGTGGTAGCGTACATATTACAGTTGGTTGCAACGGTTTTCTATTTGTCCTTGCGCGAAAATTGTCAGGAAGCTGAACAACAAACCGTTTGCGCTCTGCTGTTAATACGCTTCACTGAATTGTGGATTAATTTGGCATTTTCGAGTTTTTCGGTTTCCAGCGTTGCACTATGGGGCATTTTCATACAACCAGGCGGTCAAAAATATTTCTACCATTTTTTCACAATTTCTGCTATTATTCTTGCTTTGTTTCATCAATATAAGGTGTGCGTTATCACTTTTCAACATTTTCACGACCAACTTTTGAAAAGGGCCTAACTTTTGATTAATTAAAATTTAATTTTTACGATTTTATTACGGTTACAGTTTCAAGCTTGTTTTCAGAGAAAAAAATCTATTGAACAAAGACAACCTACCATGATTTTATTGGGGGGAATACCGTAAAAAATAAAAAAATAAACCTTTTTTTTGGAAATATGTTTATTTTTTTCAACAAATCTGTAAAAAAATACAAAAAGCCATGATACAATAATCAAAATCAAATATGTTTCAACGAATTTCTTTTTATTCCTCTGTTACAATATCATCATGAACAAATTCTTCTTCAATTTCATCGACTGCTTTCATAAGTTCCTCCAAGGCATTGAAGTTATTAGTATCGACTACTGAATCACTTACAGAATTTTCTGCTGCCTCTTCCGCTAACGAACCAAGTGGTGCTGGTGAATGTATGATTATTTCTCCGGCATGAGCGAGAACTTTATGCACGGTTGCAGGAATTTTGTACCAATCATACAATTTAAGATAGAGCCAATATGTTTCCTTGCAATATGCATCAAATGTTTCCGGTTTTATTGGCTCTTGACAGTTAAAAGCAATTAATATATTCCGGAGTCTGAAAATTAACTCTTCATCAATGTTCAGCTTGGGATTTCCAAATGCTCTTCGACAAACGTTTCCTGTAGTACTGGTACCTGCTCCACCCGATCGTGGTTGATCTACTCTTACTCCAAATTTTTCGTAAAGCTGTGTCGTCACATGTTTTTTTCTTTGTTCATATAGTTCTTTGAACGGTTTCGTTACCTTCCATTTTTTTATATCCATTCTGTATGCAATATGCAAAAGGCATTCGAAAAATCTTATCCAAGCATGAAGTGGAGATATGCCATAATGCAAGGCTTCTTTGTTTGATATAAATCCTTCCTCGAATTTCTCTGCATCATTCATTACATTTGGTGTTGCCCCACATATTGGACAATTCTGCATCGACGAATTTCCAGTGATATAAGTTAAGACTTTTCCGTCTGTCATACTGAGGACAAAATCAAAATCAACAAGTATAGTGTAGTACAAGAATTTAAGCTAGAATGGGGTACGTTAATCGATTTGCTTGGGACCAACAGGCTAGTCAAGTAGTGAGCCTATTTAAAAATTTTAGTTTCCACCGGTTGAAGATACTATCAAGCTTTGTGTGAAGAGAAGGCGGCTCGCTGGTACTGTGGTGGAGTGAAGAGCTAAGACAAAGTCCGCTAGATTCCATGCTCATATTTTCACATATTATAGGAGTAAAGAGTTGCAGAGTCATCGTCTACGTCAATGCTTACTGAGTAGAGATGGTTGGGTACGGGTATTTTTAAACCGAAACCCGACCCGAACCGACGAGTTCGGGTCGGGTACGGGTATTTAAAAAATAAATTTTCGGGTTCGGGTATCCAAAAAAATATATGTCGGGTTCGGGTCGGGTACGGGTTTTTGAAAATTTAATGAGTCGGGTTCGGGTATTGAAATTTTCATACCCGACCATCTCTAGTGAACTTGGTGTGTCTCGAATGGAAGAATTTGTAGCAGAAAATTTCGATGTGGCTAAATTTTGGCAAAAGCAAAGTGAAACTTGCTATTCCAGCTTCATCCACTTCGGATGAGTGAACTTTTTCAGTGACAGGAGCCACATTAAAACACACCTTACACCGGGAACTTTGAGTACATTGACATTCGTTCACATTAATAAGCGTTTTTGGCCTACCGGTAATTAATGTTTACTCTCATATTCACTCCTTTATTCTGTAAAATACTGAATACGAATGATGACTCGAAAATAAATATGTTCAGAGTTGGTTGGAAATGCTAACATGAAGCTTTAGTGTAATGATTTATTAGCTAGAGAATGATCTTTAGAAGAGGGTAGGTGGATAGTTCCGATAGAGTACGGCAGTATGAAAATTGAATAGAAGTTGAAAATGAGCGAAGGGCCATTAATGCGTCAGTTTTTCAAGATAGACGCACATTTTTGCCTAACCCCTATGATGTACGCGGGGACTTGAAGTATGTCTTGAATAAATATGTTGTTAAATAGTTTTAATTTTTGAACAGCATATCGAAAATTTCAGTTTTAGCTGAATATTTTGGATCGGGTTCGCGTTTATGATTTGTTGGGTTCGGGTCGGGTACAGGTTTTATAAAATTTAATCGATCGGGTTCGGGTCGGGTACGGGTTCTTGAAAATTTAATGAGTCGGGTACGGGTTGGGTTCGAGTATTGAAATTTCCATACCCGACCATCTCTACTACTGATCATGCAATCATATATCAGCTTTTCTTTCATAAGAGTCAATGTCGCAAACGTAAACAATGACTTTTTCCACGAATTACTTGAGAATGGAAGTTAAATAGGATACAAGGGTTTAATTGTATCCTTGTTTATGCCTCATAATTTCAAAACTGTCAAAAGGAAATTGACAGTCCAAAGTGTACACTCTCAGGTATACTACTACTTGTTCTCTACCCGTTTTTTAATAGGTAGGCAGATTTTTAATCGATTAGTATACCTAACGGCACCTTCCACTACCTTGACCAGATGCAAAAGGTACCTAGATGACTGATTTAATCATATTAATAGCTATATTTGGCTTTACGACCATCATTCTAAGCTAGTCTTCTTTCTCGTATGGAAGTGTCTTACATTGTCTCAGTCTCTCTCATAAATATTGCCTGGTATATCTGTTACATTTTCATAAATGCTATTCTGAATTTTCTATTACGTCTATGAGCAATCAGCGAGTTTTTTCCGTTCAAGATATTTGACCTTTAAATTCTTCGTGATCTTCCACGTTTTAAAGGGTGATACGGTCAAAATTTGGTCAAGGGAAAACGCGTGTAAATCGGTGAAATCGTTTATTTAAAAAATCAAATTAAATTTCTTTTTCAAGTTCAATTAGTATAAAATTCAGGAAAAATATTCAGTTAGGCTTCCGCTTTTCCAAATCCGAATTGCCGGGCCTTACGCTTGACCCCTGCCATCAGATTTTGTACAGCCACCTTGTCCACCTTCTTCGCCGCAGAAAGCCAGTTTGCCTTGAACTGCTGCTCGCCCTTAGCAGTTTTTTTGGTCTTCTTTAGGTTCCGCTTGACAATAGCCCAGTATTTCTCAATTGGGCGGAGCTCTGGCGTGTTGGGAGGGTTTTTGTCCTTGGGAACCACCTGCACGTTGTTGGCGGCGTACCACTCCATGGCCTTTTTACCGTAATGGCAAGATGCCAAATCCGGCCAAAACAGTACGGAACAACCGTGTTTCTTCAGGAAAAGCAGCAGACGTTTATTCAAACACTCTTTCACGTAAATTTCTTGGTTGACAGTCCCGGAAGATATGAAAATGCTGCTTTTCAAGCCACAGGTACAGATGGCTTGCAAAACCAGATATTTCTTTGCGAACTTTGACAGTTTCATGTGCTTGAAAACATCTGCTACCTTTCCCCTTCCTTTTGCCGTATAAAACTCCTGTCCCGGAAGCTGCTTGTAGTCGGCTTTGACGTAGGTTTCGTCGTCCATTGCCACGCAGTCAAACTTCGTCAGCATCGTCGTGTACAGCCTCCGGGATCGTGCTTTGGCCGTCGTATTTTGTTTATCATCGCGATTTGGAGTCACTACCTTCTTGTAAGTCGATAGTCCGGCTCGTTTTTTGGCTCGATGCACGGTTGTAGACGATACACCCAGCTTATTTGCGGCATCTCGGAGAGAGAGGTTAGGGTTTCGCTTGAAACTACCGGCAACTCTCTTTGTCATCTCAGCGACTTCCGGTTTTCGATTTCCCCCCGATCCAGACTTCTTGGCTGTCGACAAACGTTCCCAAAACACTTTAATTACATTTGTAACGGTTGATTTGGCAACTTTTAGCGATTTTGCCAACTTTGCGTGCGAGTAGCTCGGATTGCGCGATGCGCGAGCAAAATTTTGATACGCTGCTCTTCTTGCTTGGACGGCATTTTGACAACTGAAGAGTGAATTCCAAAATCAAAATAGGAGCAACATTCTACACACACACACCTTCAAAATGAGGGGTGTTCAGGTTTTTTAAATGCAAAATTGAAAGAAATACTTCAAGTTGATATTGACCAAATTTTGACCGTATCACCCTTTAATTTCCATCCTATAGGAAATATGTAATAAACACTCAAAAAATCGCATCCAAGCGTGCAGTGGAGATATGCCGTAATGCAGAGCATCTTCGTTCGGATCGTATCCTGCTTCAAACTTCTGTAAAGGATAAAAAAAAAACATTGTTATTTTTATGGCCCTTAAAATTTGAAAAAAAAAAAAACAAATATTACCTCTATATCACTCATTGCATTCGGAGTAGCTCCACAAATTGGACAGTTGGATATGGAAGATGTATCAGTTACATAATTAAGAACTTTGCCGTTGATCATACTCATAACGAAAATAAAATCAACCAAAACATATTCACCATTCGATAATTGGATTTTTACTGGAACAAGCTGACTTATTTGATTTTCAATATATCTCTTGGTGTTAAGCACCATCTCTTTTGACTCTTTGATAAATTCCAGCATAATTGGCTTACAGAACCGAATGCTTTGGGGTGTTAAATTATGCCACAAAATGTTTTTCTTGTTGTTCTTATAATAAAGTTGTATAGGAGTAGTTGTCACTGAAAAGACGTCACTGTCACCTTTTTGATTTGGCGTTGATAGCGCTTGGTTGTATTGTGAATAGCCTGTTGAGCCATCCATACCCCAGCTGCTTAAAAGCACTAGCACGATTTCCGCATCGATGATTTGAATGATTCTTTCTGTTGTATGATTCATGAGTGCCTGTAATTTGACCTGAAAAGAAAGAAACATTTAAAGTTGGTGTGTGGAAAAATATGTAGATATTTATGTCTACCTGAATTTTTGATGATGACTCTTCGATTGACTCGGCTAAAGGTGAGCATACTTTTTTCATACTCTTAATTACATTGTAGCTCGGAAATCTTGATGGGTTCTTCTTCACTGTTTGCTCATATGCATATTTAGAAAAATCGCAGTCTAAAAAAATATTCGAACGCCTTTTCAGGTGACATCATTCCATGCGAATCTTTGTGAGTCGTAAACATTTTAAATGCACTTTCTCGATTTTTGAGAACATGGCCAATCAAATTCACCTTTTTTGAATCCCCATACGCAATTTGTCTTGTGACTTGTGAGTAAAAGAGCCCTTTCTATAGTGTTACCGCCAAATATTTCATCGGTTTTCCTTCGCTTACTTCTATCACCAAGCTCATCAAACTATTTTTGTGGACGTCCGCGTCCATCGTGGCCAGTTGACGTTGAAGGTGTTTCTGCGATGTACTCTGCAAGTTCCAAATGACTATCGAGCCGATCCTTATTGTATTTCTCAAAGCGCTCTTGTAGGCGGTGAGCCTTTTGCCACGCATTGTAAAAATGTTGTGCTACGTACTTCAACTTTTTAAGAAGTTGTTCTTCTTTGGCAAGATCAATATTATATTTTTTTTGATATATTCAAATGCTTTTGTTGCATTGACTACTTGAGATTCTTTTGGATTAAAAAGTAACACGATGCTACTATGTTCCATATTATCACAAACAATTGTTTTCAGATTTTCGATTAAACTACTGCACAATATTGTTGTTAGCACGCACACGTTGTTAGCGTTAAAGCCGAAAACAAACTCATGATTTGAAAATATTGTCCTCGTCTTTTAAATGCAAGTAGGTAACATCAATAATAGTTCTACCTAAGTTTAGTGGGTAGAAATTGTAAAATGGCACTCGAACAGGTAATTTCCTTTTGGTAGTGGTCTTTTTTTTCCGTTGGTTATTATGTATTGAAAATATCAAAAGGTTATCGTGAAAACATTAAAAACTTTTTAGTCCAGTTGGGTAGATACGGTTTCTATATGTAATGTTAATTTTCGGTCTGTTTTTACCCATTTTTAACAACAATAATAATTAAGTGTGTAACATTTTTAAGACCAAATTTGACATTTAATAGTTCCACTTTTCAACCAGTGTTTAATTTGTACGATTTTTTTGGTTAATGCTCGTATAATCGATATATGTAATTAACAAAAAAAAAACATTTAAAAAATCATTTTTACGACTTTGTGCCAAAATGACGCTCATACGCAGCTATACGCAGCTGGGTCCTTGTTCCGCAGATAGTATAGACCCTAAACTAAAACGTAGTGGTGGTCTCTTGAGACTGCTCGGCCCTGCTCGTTAAATAAAGTCCAACTTAGGCAAAAAAACATTTTTTTTCAATAATTGCCCATTTTTAACCAATTTTAATTAAACGTGTAACCTTATCAACATACCCTTTTTAAAGTTTAGATAATTAGCTTTCCAACGGTGTACTAAATTCAATGTTTAAACCGTTATTCGCTGAGAAAATTGCATTTGTTTCAAATGCATTTTCTCTACAATTTTCAAAATTTTCTTAAGTCTGATGTCTGTGGCGCAATGAGTTTTCATCACAGAGGGCTGAAATTTTGGGCATCTAGGTTTGAACTATCTGGCTATCAAATGGTTTACAAGATACGTCATTCAAAGCAAGTCAATTTTTCGATTTTTGGCCACCACTTTCCCCATAGTGCGTTGGCTGGCCCATTGTGGGACGTTCATTAACGTACCTTTTTTAATCGTTGGAATATGGTAGGTAAAGTCTTTAAATGTAAACGGATTTTAATTTCCTCTGCGAAATGGATGTGACGTCTCTAGTTTTTATTTACAGAATGAATGTTTACGCTTCACCACTCACAGTAAAAAGAAATGAGTTATTTTCATATTTTGGAAGACTCTGATCATAGTCATATCGATTTATAGAAAATTTTTATTGAGATTTATTGATGTTTTGAAAAAAAAAACAACAACAAGGGACAGCCCTATGGGGTTGTACGCAATGGTGACGAAGGTCTACGTGGTCTTAAATAATAAATGTTATTTGTTAACTCCAGCAGGAGCTTGATTTTTGTGTAGGAATAAGAATTTGAGCGGGGTTCTCTCTTTTTATACCCTTTAGTATGACGCGTATGATCTATATCAAGATGGCCCACAGCGACTCAGGAAGAGCTACTGATTCCGATCAATTGCGCTGCAGCTTCTTCCTCCTTCTATGGATGCTCATGTGGGCTGCAGCTCGCTGCTAGCAGGCAGCCTTTCGTTTTATACTGGAGAACACCATCACTCACCATGCGGATGGAATTCATCTTTGAAATCTGTGTTAAAGAAATCGCAGGCAATTGGTGATAATTTTAATTATCATAGCAACAGTTGCACATTCGTGCAATTTTCAATAGTGACATTTTGAAAAATGATAAAGTCTTAATTTTAACAGATTTGTAGAAAAAAAATCCTATCGATTGGCGTATTAAGAATTAAAATCCATCATCTCTGGTCAAAATCAGATCACTTTCATGCCGCGACCGACTTTGGTTTTTGAAATTGCACCTCCAATGTAGCCTTCAAGAACGTGGTGGTTTCAAGAACGTAAATTCAATGCTTATTTTTATGTGTCCCACACATGAATTTTTGCAATATGATAAACAAATTATATATATGTGACGGACACATACTTCTTATGTGTACACATAAAGTTCATGTGTAACCACACATATTATTCATTCGACTCATAAATTTCATGTGGATTTTGTTTTTGTGTGGACACATGAAAATCATGTGGAATTTTATGAGCGTTGCAGTCAATGTTTGCAAAGCTGTTACGCCCTAATTCCAGCTCTATCTTGGTATGGGAACTAATATCCGATTGGTGACCTTGACAAATGTCCAAAAATACTCTATTTCAAATTTATGGTGGTGAATTTTGTCGTGATGGTTGAGTAATGCTATTAGGGTGTTAAACAGATGAGGCTGGTGAGCTGTATGCTGTTTGGAATGAGGGTGACGCGCTTGGCATAGATGGGCCACAGCGACTCACGAAAAGCTACTGATTCCTATCAATAGCGGTGCGGCTTCTTCCACCTTCTATGGATGCTCGAGTTTTGTTGTGTACTGTAGAACAATGTTCAACGCCAGCACTGCTGCTGCTGCTGCTGCTGATGATGCCGACGACCGGACACCACCACACACGGTGTTTGGAACTGAATCCGATCAGCGGTTGAGGCCAGCCTTGGTAGCTAGCTGCTTGCGGGAAAAATTTCGTTGTGTACTGGAGAACACCACCATTCACCACGTGGTGATTGAATAGACACCGTTTGGTGAAACCGGATGGAATTCAACTTTACAATCTGTGTTAGGGAATCGCTTTTCGCAGGCAATCGGTGATAATTTTAATAATCATAGCAACAGTTGCACATTCGAGCAATTTTCAAGAGTGCAATTTCGAAAAATAATACAGTCTTGAATTTATCAGATGCGTAGAAATATTTATGATCGATTTGTGATAAAAATAATTGAAATTGGTCCAGGGGCAGCTGAGTTATTAACGTTCAAAATTTTTCATAATTTTGTTACATGTTCCAGTTTTGGTTTTCACAAAAGGTATCCCCATATAGAGATCACAGACGTAGTCCTACGTCAAAATACTGTCAGAACTGGAGAATTGCGAAATATATACGAAAACTGCCAAAAATTACCATACACTGGAGTCGCTTTTTACGCGGGTGATATGTCCCGCGTAAAAAAAAACCGCGTAAAAAAAACCGCGTAAATTCCGGAATCCGCGTAAAAAAAAACCGCGTAAATTCCGAAATCCGCGTAAAAAAAAACCGAGTAAAAAAAGACCGTGTAAGAAAAAACCGCGTAAAAAGCGACTCCAGTGTAATTTAAAAAAAATCTAAATTTAAACCGATACATCTAGAAAACGGTGTTCTTTTCTTTATTTAACGTCGGTCTCTGTTCCGCAATCTAGTGCCAATCACCGACGGACATCGATTGCCATCCATTGACGGCAATTGAATGTGCAGGAAGGCAGCTTCCACACCTGCGTAGGATATCGCACCCATTCAAACACACATGGGCCGGGACCAACGGCTTTACTTCCCTTCCGAAGGATGACCAGAGATTGTTATGCCTCAGAAAAATCCCACCGACCTCGGCTGGGATTGAACCCAGACCCATCGGGCTGTTAGAAAGCAGTCACGCTTACCACTACTCCACCGGCGCTGTAGAAAACGGTGTGATTCAGTAAAATTTTATTTAAATGCTTTTTTATTGTACAGCAACTCCTCCACGTGGTGTACCGTACACGCACCGCTATTTCTCAGCTGTCCTTTAACTTCTTTTACGCTGATTTTTTGTATATGATTAGTGTAAATCATAAACTAGTTATCTACAGAAAATCAGCTCAGTTGGATATAGGACAACCAAGAAACAGTGCTGGGTTGATGGTACCATCCACCGTGCATATGGAGAGAATACTGCACTTTCATTATATCAAGTTGAAAAAAAAAAATTGGACCAAGTTTTACATATTTTTTACCAAAAACTTAAGTTTCTTAATAATCATAACTTGCTTGTCCATCATTACTCCGTCTTGACCTATGGTGCAATAGATGCCATTGATTGTCTCCTAAAACAATTCAAAAACTGAAAGTATAAAAAATCGGTTTCGAGAAAAAATATTTTTTAAATTTAAGTTTTACGTTGTTTTTTTCTTTTTATTTCTACTACTATTGTATCACTTTCACTAATTCACTAATTCACTTCATAGACTAGACACTAAAAGAAGTTTGCAAATAGTAATCGAAATACGTATCTGTTATAGTTCAAAGTGATAGGGAAAGTAAATAGTGAAAGTAAGTTAGTGAAAGTGAACTAGTGAAATTGAATTATAGACTGTTCCGTTAATTATAAATACACGTTTTTAGTCTTCTTCTTTCCTTTATTTAACGTCGGTCTCTGTTCCGCAATCTAGTGCCAATCACCGACGGACATCGATTGCCATTTATTGTTAGTGAATTAAATAAAACTAGTGTGAGGTTTTAGGCCATTTTATTTTCAAATTTTGTTTATTATCATGTTTTCTTTCAAACATAAATTCAATTTGCAGGATTTCATTGAGAGTAGCCGAGTTTTCTAACTTTTCCATTGACACTGCTCATTAGCTTTTGCTTCGTTAACACACTTTGACAGACAAAGTATTCGGGCAAATTGTTGGTTACAGGTTGAGTTTGTCGCAGACTGTTGGTTTTCTTCATTGAGCAACATGGTTGTCGTTTTGTTGTGCTTAGTGAATATCTATCGAAGAAAACAGTGGTTTCGGGCATCCTTTTTTGTCAAAGGAAGGGACTTCAAAGTTTCGCGGGAATTACGCAGGAGTGCTGCAAGATCACCGGCTATGAATATTAGTGGTTGTGCATATTTCCAGAGATCTGGTGCCTTAAATTCTGGTATTTGACTAGGAATGATGCATTCGAAGCTACTATATCGCGTGATACGTAAAATCATGCGTGCATAACCGAGGTGAATATTATAATACAAATAAAACAGTAGCCACCATCCAGGATTTGATCCTGGTGCTCCGGAAGTCATCATGAACTAACGGCCGTAGCTAAAGTATTTCAAAGAGTATGACCATCCGCGGTCTGATCCAGGATCTCTGGAAGCATAGTGATAAAAATGAGGGCCTAACTATAAGAAACAACTTTGTAGAAGAAACTTTTAGTCTAAAGTTTCAATTTCAGGCTCAAAACATATCATTCCACCTAAATATGCATTCTGGACCACTGTGCAATGGTTGCATATTTCATTTTAATATGGTTTTTTTTTTCATAAAACGAAAACTTTTGATCTAATCTAGATGACATCTGTGAAGAATTTGTAGGTAGTTGAATTATCTTTAAGGAAAAAAAATACTGAAATAAGAAACTTAGCAAATTAATATTAAAAAACCCGAATTTATCCACCTATGGTGTGATCAGACCCTTCTTACTTATTCAAGTTTATTTATTCTATTGTCATTATCAGTGACCAAGCCCCCCACCCCCGTGTCATCCAGTGACGCTACGTCACTGCCTGGGGGTACCCGGAATATATCCGGGTGTAGTCTATTTGGTGAGGCTACCAATCACCTTATCATCGTATTTTAATGTGATTTAATGGGTTTTAATTCAATTCATATTCAAGCAACTTCCCCGGGGTACCCAGAACATGTCCAAGTGTGTCCAATGTGGTCTGGAACACTTAACACGACTTGCATTGATCTTATTTTTGAATTCTGTAGTAATTTGATGTGTCGCATGATGGTTTTGATACGTTTTCCGTTAAAACCAGCGTGAAGGCCCATATTCACCGGATCTTATTCCGGCCATATCTCCGGAACCGGTTCACCGATTTCAAAACCGTTCAATAGCGTTCAATGGGACCCCAAGACCTATCATTTGGCGCCGAGTTTGTCCAAATCGGTTGAGCGGTTGCTGAGAAACGTGACCGCATTCTTTCGTTACATACACACACACAAACACACATACACACAAACACACATACACACGTACACACACACACACACACACACACACACACACACACACACACACACACACACACACACACACACACACACACACACACACACACACACACACACACACACACACACACACACACACACACACACACACACACACACACACACACACACACACACACACACACACACACACACACACACACACACACACACACACACACACACACACACACACACACACACACACACACACACACATACATGTTCCTATCTCGTCGAGCTGAGTCGAATGGTATATGACACTCGGCCTTCCGGGCCTCGGATCGATAGTCGGTTTTTCAAGTGATATCTATACCCTTCTTTGTAAGAAGGGTAAAAACGTAGAACGTTGATTATCTCAAAACACACCCCCTTCCATCATAAAAAAATATAAAAAAACAGAAAAAATGTTCTAAAACTTGGTAGGCTTGTTACTTTAGCTAGATTAAAAAAAAAAACATTTTTTTTTAAATTTATTGTTAATTTTTGAAGTTTATTAAAGTGCAAATAATAATTTATTTGAGTTTTTCGCAAAATAAATTTAAAAAATTAAATTTTCAATAAATTTGTGCACAATATCTTTTTTCCCAAGTCCAGCCGTTCTAAGTTAATGCGATTTTATAATAATAGTAATAATAATTTTCAACATTTTATACCATTTTCAAATGTTAGTCGTGATGTCCAGAAGAAAGATGTGTTGTCATGATTGTATATTACAAAACAAACAATTCATTCTCAGATATGGTAGCTGTCAGACTTACCCGTTTCTATTTAGACGCAGCGTAAGAGAAACAAGATTATAAGTAAATACTCTCCAATATACCAAAATAATCAACAAACCCCCTAACGTGCCTTTTTTTCAGTCCTCTATTAGTTGTATGCCTGGGTAGAATTGTGTATGTCATAACAGAGGCAAACAAATATTATCAGTTAAACTAATATTACATTAATGCTGTATTTGAGATAAATTCTCTATGTACATCTCTGACGTTTACAATATTTTGTACACTTAGAAAAATTGATGTAAATTTAGGTGCTCTGAGACTGACATATACGAGCGTCAATTTTGACATAAAATTGAGTCATAATAGACGCAAAATTCAGCTCAATCAAACGTACTTCGAACTTTTCAGTCTCGGAGCGCTTAATTTTACATGGCATGTTTGTTTACTTTATGTCATAGATGGATTCCGTCACATGTAAGATTAGGTATTTCTAAGTGTGTGCCTAAGGAGCTCATCCCATAGAGATCTCCTAGTACAATCTCACCAACACTAAATTCCAACGTCTATTTATGATAAAATAATAAGAAGACCACGCCAGGCATCCCGAGATAACACAACTACTTTAAAAGGAACCCCGTGGAGGCTTATAACACTCACACCTAAAAAAGTTTGCTATAATCAATTGTACCTAATAAAGATAGGTATAATGTCAACATTGTATATTGGGAAGTCCTTCACCTTGTTCCATTTAGATTATCTCTCTTAGCGTTTCTGAACCTGGATAACAATTTCAAGTGTTGTAAACCTCTTCCTAAATCAAAGAAGCGTTGCTCAGAAACAAGAAACTTGTCAGATGGAGTTATAGAAAAATTAAAATGTTTTGGTTGTAAAATACCTCAGGATAATTCTTTGAAAATATGTAGTCGATGCCGTTTTCAAGTTCATCGTTTGCCATCAAACAGAACGCCTTCGAATGACGGAATGCAGCAAGATGTGCAACAACCTTCTACCAGTAGTGTACGCTCAATATCACCCGTAGATATCGAGAGTGAATCCATTGTGAATATCATCCCATCTGGCTTCATAGACTTCAGCAGATTCTGTTGTCAATAGAATCAGTTTGTCCCATAATATTGAGACATTCAACCAAGACATCTTAACGAAAATGATAACTCGGCTCTGTAAAGTTTATTCAATTGAGCCTGTACAAATAAAGTAATAAATAAAAAAAAAACCAAGGCATCATGGGTATGTATGTATCACCTATTACGACAAAGAGGCTGAGAAGTGCGTGTTATCCTCAACAGAAAACCAAAGAAATCGTAAAAGCTTATATTCCACTACATGAATTTAAGCTTGTAACTAATGAGAAACGATACATTAGTCACCAAGCAAATGCAATGCATTGTTCTTTTGCATACCATAAACTTACTCCATGTTCTATCCAGCTGCATCACATTGACCGAATCCATTCTATTCCAAAAAATTACATATAGCCACATTGTTCGTTAATCATTTTCATTAACTTCGCTACCTGGCACCGGATCCTGCGTCCAACTTCATCAAACAAAACCTAATCCTTTCACTTTGCTGCAAATCATGCTTCCACAGTTTTTCGTTACACGAGATTTAACGCTCTTATGCACTTTGTCCATTGTTTTGGTGACAGCAGCTAGCAGCGCATACCCAACAAAACTTCCACTATTTTCAAACCTTTCCTCGTCATCCTTTGAACTCCTCAAAAAAAAAAAATAAAAATAAAATTGGGACGTCACCCTCTTTCCGCCACGTGAGCTAATGGTATCACAAATGCTACAGCAACAGCAACAGCAACAACAGCAGTTGCTCATACCGTTATAATGAAATTTGTTTATCATACCCAGCAGCAGTTCGCTGGATGCAGCGGCAAAAGGGTTGAAACAGTTGGACGATAGTACTAGCCTGAAACAAACAGCAAAGTCATGTTTACATTTCAATAATTACTATTTGCATGGCAGTCCTCAGTGCCATGCAGATTGCCGATGCAGTTTAGGGATGGGCTCGGGGTGGACATCAACGCTAACGGGGCTCCTGCTGAGTGTGAGCATAGCAGGATCCTACCGGAACCCAGTGATATACAGCGGGAAAATTATGTACAAATGTACCTACACATGCAGATAGGTAGTTGATTTGAGATATAGCACGTGTGTCCACGCGAATTCCTCCAGGACATTTTCGGGATAAACAAACAGGCGGCATACAAATAACGAACCGGTAAGTGACCCTCACTCAGCGGGGTTTCTGCTGCTATAGCTATTCTTCTGTTCGGAAGGGCGGATGAAAGCAATGTTAATTAGAAACTGATGATAGTTAAAAATCAACGGATTTATTCTCGACTGCCACGCCTAAAACCAAGTATCCACGTAAATGCAACAGTCGTCCCCAACAAACGTTAATTCGAAAGATGATTGACGTTAGACAATGTAATGTGATGCAGTGAATTCTCTACACCCAACCGCGAATTGTAAGATTCTATTTCAGATTTGCATGAAAAGTATGCAGAATTTGCAATGTTTCTCGATATGAACAGATTCTGTATTGTAGTCGCCATATGGTGATGGAGGCGAACCAACCTCAGACTGAAAGCCTCCTAAATCAATCAATCAATCGCCGGATGGTTTTTAATTTTGTTTTGTAATTTTTGTGTTAGCTTTTTTTCGAACAAAGTTTGTTTCCCCAAACGCATTGTGTCTACAAAACTCGTGAAGGTTTGATACAAATATATGCATTTTGGAATAACTTGCTTGTATGTTACAGTCTATAGCAAGAACTGTCATTACATTTGTTGTTTGAAACATACGCAGAGGATGTAATAAATCCAACCTTACATTGGATTAAAGTGAATTTTGTTTTGTTTGTACAATTCCATTCTGTAGGGACCTTCGAGTTATAGTATTATCATTATCAAGATACGTAAACACATTCTTCTTCTTCTTCTTCTCATTTGAAGCTTATCGCTTATAGCATATTAGCTTATTGCGTGCTCTCAACTTAGTGTCCTAAATGTACTTCCACAGTTATTGATTGAAAGCTTTCAAAGACAATACCTATGCACAAATATTGTGTGGCAAGCAAAGTGATACCACAAACAAAGCGGCAGACGACTAACTGGCGAAGAAATCAATTGAAATAATGTGGTTCGTTGTAACAGAATTTTCTTAGAAGCTTGTACCATCAGCAACCAGATGGGCTAGTATTTTTGTTTTGATTTGAAGAAAGTTGATTTTGTGTGCAATGATCTTTGACAGTGTACAAAGAGTGTATCGTTTTGGCATTTTTTATGCATTTCAGTTTTGAGTAGAGTGAGGAGATAGAACCAAAACATTCTAATACATTTGGTGAAAATGCTAGCACAATCCAGTAGTAGCAACCCGTGGAAACTAACGATTTTAAATTGGCTCACACTGGACTATCCTATCGGTTCCAAGTAAACCGATTAAAGTACCCATTCCAGTCAAAATTTTAGTACTACACCATGTTTGTTTTGATTCGCTATTAAAGTTTGACAGATAATATGAGAGGTTCGTAGATTTTCTTATGTTTCGAGGGGTGTATCGATTAGCTTAGGACCGAAGAGAGTACCAGAGCTGAGCGAAGAAGTTGAGTACATTTCTTCAGGACCTTCTGGTCTAAGTGTTACCATAGAGGTCCCGAAGAAACGAGCTCAACTTTTTGGCTCAGCTCTAGTACTATCTTCGGTCCCAAGCTAATCGATACACCCCTCGAAACATAGGAAAATTCACGAACCCCTCATTTTGTCTGTCAAACTTTCATAGCGAATCAAAACAAACATAGTGTAGTACTGGAATTTATACTAGAAAGGGGTACATTAATCGATTTGCTTGGGACCAATAGGCTAGTCAAGTAGTGAGCCAATTTAAAATCGTTAGTTTCGTATTGATTGTTGGTGTTACCTCTATGGTAGTAGCAACAATCAATACAAAACTAACGATTTTAAATTGGCTCACTACTTGACTAGTCTATTGGTCCCAAGCTAACGATTAACGTACTCCATTCTAGTCGAAATTCTAGTACGACGCAATGTTTGATTTGATTCGCTAGGAAAGTTTGACAGATAAAATGAGGGGTTAGTGGATTTTCCTATGTTTCGAGGGGTGAATCGATTAGCTTGGGACTGAATAGAGTACCAGAGCTGACCCAAAAAGTTGAGCATGTTATTTCGGGACCTTCTAGTCTTAGAGTTACCTCTATGGTAGTAGCATAGAGGTTACTCTAAGACTAGAAGGTCCCGAAGAAACGCCGCCTCCGGAACAACAATCCCATAGGAAATCACCATTTTAAACTAAGGTTCTATAGCTCAATATCGAGTTATTGGACATCGATTTGTGGCGACTTTACTGTAACAACGTAAAAAATAACGTTCTAGTCAGACTTTAGATGAAATCATTAACACTAAGCTCTTTTCAAATGGAGGTTTTTATTCTCCCCGCAAGTTTGAATAAAACAGATCAACGGCGCTGGTGGAGCAGTTGTAGGCTTGATTACCACTCACCCCAGCAGGCCTGGGTTCAATCCCAGTCGGCGCCGCCGGGATGTTCTGAGGCATAACATCTCTGATCACGCCTTCCTTCGGAAGGGAAGTAAAGCCGTTGGTCCCCGGTTCATGAGTTGATGGGTCGATAGGTAGGGTCCAGGTGTGGGAGCTGCCTCCCTGGCATTGGTAGCATTGGTGCTCAGCACGGAAAACAACTCAAGTTAAAAAAATAAAATAAATCAGATAGGTATGACTGTCGCAACAACTCGTTGCGCCGCACCACACATCCAACTGCAGCGATGGTACGTACCTTAAAAATGTTAATACATTGTCCGCTCTGACGTACCCCACTATCGGTGAGTCACTGTGACAAAACGCCAGGCAGACAGACAGACAGACAAGCACAGATCAAAAGAAAGGCCGTAATCGAATAAAAAGTTGTTAATAAAATTCGATATAATTCCTACTTATTGCTAGTGAAAATTATTTAAAATTTGCTTATCCTATTTAAATTAGTGAATATAATGCATTTAGTAATAAAAGTGAACTAGAACTAATAGTACGGTGAAATAGTACGGTCGTAAGCGTAGGTTAGTTTATGCAGTGATGATGCAGAAAATGAATTTATAAAACTAAACTAAACCTAGAATCACTTATTATATAGCTGCTACTCGAGAATCTACGGGACTTTCACGCATATTTAAAACAGACACAAAGCAAATTGAAAGCAGGTAAAATTTCATAATTGTAACCTAAATTTGTTGAAAATTTGTTTCTAATTTACAGTGATCCCATCACCGATCGAACAACTAAACACAAAAAGGGACACTAAACGTAAGTCTCTTTATACACAAACCAGTAAACTTACCTAATTATCGTCTAAGAATAATCTAAAATTACTATGTACAACAGAAACAAAAACTTATACTATTGTACATTTCAATTTTCATTCGTTAGGAATTTTTTAACGTTATCACTAGAAATACAACGTTCAGAAAATCGGAAAAATTGTCTCCTTCGTTGCAATCGCAACATTCTTAAAAAATTCGTTTAATTGCGATCGGGGAAGCTGTTTGAAATATGCCGAGAGTGCATCGGAGAAAAGGTCCCAAGCCGGGTGTGAGTTGTGTAGTGTGTGAAGATGCGGACAATAGCCGGATGGTCTGCTGTCACGACTGTGGTCTGTGGTACCACTTCAAGTGCGTGGGCGTTGATGAAGGAATCGTGGAGAAGGATTGGAGCTGTTCAGCATGTGAAGCTAAAAGTGCAGTCCAGAACCCATCGATCATCATCACGGAACCTGTATCGAGTGGAGAGGATCAAACGTTGGAGAGCAAACAAAAGCAGAGCGATCAACTCAAGGAGTTCCAAAAAAGAATGGATCAGATGCGGGCTAGGTTCGATAATCAGCAGCAGGCGTACGAGAAATTACTTCAAGAAAAGGATCGTGAGATGCAGCATACGATTGAAGATTTGCAGTACCAATTCCAGCATCGTTTGGAGAAAAGGGAACAGCAAATTCGAGATGAGTTGAATGTTCCAACCGGTGTTCCTGTACCGAATGCAAATTCAACAACGCTGGGAGGTGAACATCTTGCAGCTGGTGACATGTGCAAAGCGTTCGAGCGGATGGAAAGGCAGCTTGAAGAGATGGCAAGAAAGCAGGACATCGAAACGAAGCGGCTTGCAGAACGTTTGAGGGTGATGGAAACCAGCGTAAGAGAACCGGTCCGAACAAGGAATGATGACTTTAACGAGACTCATGAACTCAGCAGGAGTCAAATCGCCGCGCGGCACGCAGTGGCTAAGGAACTACCCACTTTCTCGGGCCACCCGGAAGAGTGGCCTTTATTCATCGCCACTTATGAGAGTACCACCAGAATGTGCGGTTTCAGTGAGGAGGAAAACCTACTTCGCCTCCAGCGTAGCTTGAGGGGGAAAGCTCTTGAAGCAGTGCGGAGTCGTTTGTTGTATCCAGCAGGGCTCGAAGGCGTTATCAACACGCTACGTACGTTGTTTGGCCGGCCAGAAGTAATCGTCCACTCGCTAGTCTGCAAGATTCGGGAAATGCCAGCACCGAAGACGGAGAAGTTAGGAACTCTGATCGATTTTGGTGTTGCAGTCCAGAATATGTGCGCGACGATCGTAGCCTGTGGATTGAACGAGCATCTATGTAACGTGGCACTCCTGCAAGAACTTGTTGAGAGACTGCCACCAACTGTGAAGCTCGACTGGGCAAGGCATCGTCAAACACTGACAGCGGTCACATTATCGGACTTCAGTACATGGTTGGGTACGCTCGTGGAAGCAGCATGCGTTGTAACGGTTCCGTCGACGATCGGCACGTACATTGGTAAACCTGAGAAGCGTGCTCGAAAGGAGGAAGTACATGTGCATGTCGAGTCAAGCCATAGTTCAGCATCTAGCTACAGTCCAGCATCATCAAGCTCAGTGGATCTTCAGAGGGCTACTCCAAAGCCAGTCAACAAGCAGTGCATTATCTGCCAGGGAAGATGCAGCAGTGTAGGATCGTGTAAGAAGTTTCAAGAACTGGACGTCGGAGCACGATGGGAAGCGCTGAAGCAGAACAAATTGTGCCGGAAGTGTTTGACGAAGCATTTCGGAGCGTGTGTGGTAAAGCAAGCTTGCGGAAGGAATGGTTGTGCATACATGCATAATCGGCTGCTACACGATGATTCCAGATACCAGCGAACGGGGAATCCTCGAACGCCGATTCCACCGACCGGTGCAGAAACAACGACCGAAACCTGTAACACTCACGTCAGCAATATTAACAAGGTTCTCTTCCGATACGTTCCAGTTCTCCTTCACGGACGAGGAAAGTCTGTACGCGTATTTGCCTTTTTGGACGACGGTTCATCGGTGACGTTGATGGAACACAGTTTGCTTAGGGAACTGGATCTTGAAGGTGAATCGTATCCCTTGTGTCTGAGCTGGACAGCAGATCATCAACGCCAGGAAATGGACTCCGTGATGCTTGCGTTAGAGATTTCTGGAGTGCATGATGCGAATACGCACTGGATTCCAAAAGTTCACACCGTGGATGATTTAGCTCTACCGCGGCAAACACTTGCGATGGAAGAATTAGCGCGGAACTATCACCATTTGGAAGGCCTGCCGGTTGATGCCTATCATAACGTCCGACCGCGGATGCTCATTGGAATGGATAACTACCGCTTGGGTCATGCGCTGGACAGCAGGGAAGGACGTAAGGAGGAACCGATCACTACAAGAACACGTTTGGGCTGGATAGTGTTCGGACCTTGCTCTTTAGGATCCCAACCAGCGACGAACTTCACAGCACATCACAGCTTCCACGTGTGCCCATGTTGCGAGCGGAGTGACGCAGAGCTCCATATGCGGTTAAAGCTTACTTTTCATTGGACAGTATTGGAGTAACGAGCCCTGTGAAACCACTTTTATCGAAAGACGATGAACGAGCGGAACAGTTGCTGAAGTCCATGACCCAATTGAAGGAAAGGCGGTATGAAACAGGATTACTTTGGCGGTACGATGATGTTCGACTGCCGGACAGCAAGCCGATGGCGATGAGACGTCTGATTTGCTTAGAAAAGAGAATGCAACGTGACCCTAAACTAGCTGAAGCATTGAAGGAGAAAATACGGGATTACGAGCGAATCGGGTACATCGAGAAGCTGACGGATAACCAACTCGCCGAGAAATTCACACGCGTCTGGTACCTTCCAATATTTCCTGTGGTTAACCCAAATAAACCGGGGAAGATGCGTATTGTTTGGGACGCCGCCGCAAAGGTAGCGGGAGTATCGCTGAATTCATACCTGCTTACTGGACCGGATCTACTCACTTGTCTTGTATCCGTCCTACACCGTTTCCGGGAATACCGAATTGCCATTACGGGTGACATTCGAGAAATGTTCCTTCAGGTGTTGATGAACTGGCTCGATCAACAATGCCTAAGATTCCTATGGCGGAACGGAGAACTAAACCGTAGTCCAGATGTTTATGTGATGAAAGTAATGGCATTCGGAGCAACGTGTTCACCAAGCTGTGCGCAGTATGTAAAGAACCACAATGCGCAACGGTTCCAGGATCAGTTTCCAAGGGCAGCTGAAGCGATAGTGAAACAACATTACGTTGATGATATGCTCTCTAGTGTCGAGACGGAACAAGAGGCGATAAAGCTAGCGAAAGATGTCCGGTTTGTTCACGCACAGGCAGGGTTCGAAATACGTAATTGGTTGTCGAACTCAAGTCGAGTGCTGCGAGAACTAGAAGCAATGCCAGGAGAGAAAAGCCTTAGTATGCCGAGCGAGATGGGAACGGAAAAAGTCCTTGGCTTGTGGTGGTGCACTGCTACCGATACCTTTACCTTCAAATTATCGTCAAGGATTAACGCCGAGTTACTTCAGGGTCTCATCGTACCAACAAAAAGGCAGATCCTAAGTACACTGATGATGATCTACGACCCTCTGGGACTACTGGCGCACTTCCTAATGTTCCTGAAAATACTACTTCAGGAAATTTGGCGTAGCGGTGTTAATTGGGACGATCCTATCAAGAACGAGCAGTGGGAGAAATGGCAAACGTGGTTACGAGTTCTTCCGCAAGTGGAGACTGTCAGCGTGCCTAGATGTTACCGGATGAAGACGAGCACAGGCGAACGGAATGTGATTCAGCTCCATGTGTTCGTGGATGCATCTGAAAACGGGGTTGCTGCAGTTGCCTACCTGCGATTTGAAGAAGATGGCGTAGTGGAATGTGCGCTCGTCGGCGCGAAGACACGGGTAGCTCCATTGCGATTCGTGTCAAATCCCAGACTAGAACTTCAGGCAGCCGTAATCGGAGCCCGCTTGGCGAACGACATTCTAGAGTCACAAAAGCTGAAACCTACAGAACGTTTCTTTTGGTCAGATTCACGCGACGTTCTTTGCTGGCTGAACTCAGATCACCGCAAATATAGCCAATTCGTAGCGGTGCGAATAAGCGAGATGTTGAAATTGACAGAACCAAAAGAATGGAACTGGATCCCATCAAAGCTGAATGTTGCTGACGATGCCACGAAATGGCAGAGGTTACCGGATCTTTCGCCTGCAAGTCGTTGGTACCGTGGTCCTGAATTCCTCTGGGTATTGAGAGAGCATTGGCCAGTTGCTATGTCGAGATTCGGTAGCACCGCGGAAGAAAAACGTCCACATGTACTACACCACTCCGTCGAACGTGCACTGTTCAGGTGGGAAGACTTTTCCAGATGGAAACGTTTGCTGCGCCATGTGGCCTTCGTAAAGCGATATCCATCGAATCTACGCAAAAGACTATCGAAGGAGCCTATTGTCACCGGTCCGCTAACTCAAGAGGAACTGAGAGTGGCGGAACTGTTGATTCTGAAGTCAGTGCAAAATGCTGAGTTCACCGCGGAAATAGCCCAGTTGATGAAACCAAATCCAGAGCCATGGAAGAACGCATTATCTAGAAGTAGTCCACTGTATGGACTTAGTCCGTTTCTGGATGAAAGTGGACTGCTACGAATGAAGGGCCGCATAGACGCTTGCGAAAGTGTGGACGAGTGTACGAAGCGCCCGATACTGTTGCCAAAGCGTCATCCAGTTACAGACCTTATTATAGCCAGTATTCACCAGCAGTTCTGTCACATGAACCACCAGACTACGCTCAACCAAATCAGACGTAGATTCTACGTACCTCAGCTACGATCGACATACAATCGTGTGCGATCACAATGTCAGCACTGCAAGAATCGCCAGGCAAAGCCAATAGCCCCAGAAATGGCCGCTCTACCCCCCACGCGTCTGAAAGCATTCTGTCGTCCCTTCTCCTATGTCGGTATCGACTATTTCGGTCCAATGTCCGTAGTCATCGGTCGGAGAACCGAAAAAAGATGGGGTGTATTGATCACCTGCCTCACTGTGCGAGCAATACATCTCGAGGTTGCCCACAGCCTCACAACAGATTCGTGCATCCTCGCCATCCGAAACTTCATCGCCAGGAGAGGTACCCCTCTGGAAATAGTTAGCGATCGCGGCACCAACTTCATCGGAGCCAGTCGAGAACTAAAGGAAACGCTGCAGCAAGTTAACCAGGACAAGCTGATGGAACATTTTGTTACCACTGACACCAAATGGTCATTCAACCCACCTGCTTCTCCACACTTCGGCGGATCCTGGGAACGCCTCGTACAATCTGTCAAGAAGGCCCTGAAGCACCTCCAACTCACACGCACACCCACTGATGAGCTACTAAAGAACATGTTAGCCGAAATCGAACTAATCGTCAATTCTCGGCCGTTAACTGAATTACCGCTAGACGATGAGCTGTCTTCACCGCTTACCCCGAATCATTTCTTACTCGGGTCATCAGACGGTTCAAAGCCCCCAATCGCATTCGATGACTGTAACTACACGCTGAAGCACACCTGGAAGATGTCGCAGGTCTACGCAAACAGATTTTGGCGACGCTGGGTCACTGAATATCTGCCAACCCTCACGCGTAGGACGAAGTGGTATCATCGCGTCAAACCAGTCGGGGAGGGAGACATTGTCGTCGTCGTGGACGAAACGCTGCCGAGGAACTGCTGGCCGAAAGGTCGGGGGTGGTCCATGCAATCCGGTCCAAGGATGGACAGGTCCGTCGAGCTCTGGTGCAGACAGCGACTGGAGTTCTAGAGAGACCAGCCGTGAAAATCGCAGTGTTGGACGTCGGTGCAACCGTGAGTACGTCGGACCAATGACGTCGAAGTACTGGGGGGAGTGTCGCAACAACTCGTTGCGCCGCACCACACATCCAACTGCAGCGATGGTACGTACCTTAAAAATGTTAATACATTGTCCGCTCTGACGTACCCCACTATCGGTGAGTCACTGTGACAAAACGCCAGGCAGACAGACAGACAGACAAGCACAGATCAAAAGAAAGGCCGTAATCGAATAAAAAGTTGTTAATAAAATTCGATATAATTCCTACTTATTGCTAGTGAAAATTATTTAAAATTTGCTTATCCTATTTAAATTAGTGAATATAATGCATTTAGTAATAAAAGTGAACTAGAACTAATAGTACGGTGAAATAGTACGGTCGTAAGCGTAGGTTAGTTTATGCAGTGATGATGCAGAAAATGAATTTATAAAACTAAACTAAACCTAGAATCACTTATTATATAGCTGCTACTCGAGAATCTACGGGACTTTCACGCATATTTAAAACAGACACAAAGCAAATTGAAAGCAGGTAAAATTTCATAATTGTAACCTAAATTTGTTGAAAATTTGTTTCTAATTTACAGTGATCCCATCACCGATCGAACAACTAAACACAAAAAGGGACACTAAACGTAAGTCTCTTTATACACAAACCAGTAAACTTACCTAATTATCGTCTAAGAATAATCTAAAATTACTATGTACAACAGAAACAAAAACTTATACTATTGTACATTTCAATTTTCATTCGTTAGGAATTTTTTAACGTTATCACTAGAAATACAACGTTCAGAAAATCGGAAAAATTGTCTCCTTCGTTGCAATCGCAACAATGACCTTTATCCGTAGTCGTAAAGATTAAAATCTGAAAACAAACAACGAAAAGTTCCGTTCTTTCGTTTCTATTTCAAAATTGTAAACAAACTCTCTGAACTGTCAGAAAAGTGAGGATAAATTATTTAATGCAATGATCTGCACGACTAAACAAGACATCTCAACAGTTCAGTTCTTTAAACTTACTATTCAGGTGGTAAATCGTTTGTTGTGAACAACGAAAAGAGCAAAACAACCTAACGGGGGTCTTTCGTGCGCCACGTTAACGTTGAGTAAGTTGTATACAGCTTAATAGTATACACACTTAGAAATAACTATTTTTCCACGTGGCGTAATTCATCTTTGACGTAAATCATGGAACGTAAACACAGACTTCATGTAAAATCTGGCATAACATATGATAACGACACAAAAGCATTTGTAAACAAACTTTCTAATGCCCTTTACACGCGATCCAAAGTACGCCCACGCAAACCAACAACATCATCGGATAGGTGCAACTATCACCTTTTCGAAAGGGGTATTGGTTTGCGTGGGCGTACTTTGGTTCGGGTGTAAAGGGCCTTAGAAAGTTTGTTTACAAATGCTTTTGTGCCGTTATCAAATGTTATGCCTGAAATTAAGTGTTCCTAAACCGAAGCATACGCAAAACGACGAAAAGTGCGTTTGGTTAACTTGATTTTCTCGTTTCTTTCAACTGATTCTTATGTCATTAGGGCTGCTTGAATGTGTCGGTTTCAGGGAACCAAAATTGACATGACTTTTTCGTAGTGTGTGGATACTATAGATTCCACAGATAAGTGGAGGCACAAAAAGTTGTTTTGGCAACCATGAAAAATAAATGATCTTTCTGGCATCCGTGAATAATGTTCAGGTGATCATAGAGCTCTTCGTTGTGCAGTTTTGTTTTGTTTCCTGCGAAAAAGTTCAAAATGACGTGCAAAGCATATCTTCGCAACAGTGAATCGAGGAGTGGTTTGAGTTTTATTTACTTCTTCCATTTCCGCGAAATAAATCAGAATGTGGAGCATGGAAAGCGTTTGGTACTCATAGTATTACAATACATCTTCCGCAAATAAAAACATGATGCCGTCATGCTCGCTTGGCTACACTAGCTCACAGTTCGTTTGGCTACATTCTACTTTGTGTCTATACTTAATACTGGGTAGTTTGAATTTGACTTTGGGGAAAAAAACTTATAAAGAAGTAGTCTGTTTACATGCAAAGTATTTTTAAAATTTACTTCACCAGATTCTACTGCCGTTCTGCCTCAATGAGTTTTATTCCACGAATCATCGATGCTATTGTTCACACTTGGTTCATTGGATCTTTTCACATGTTGTGTCAGAATTTGCCTGCCGGAAATTTTGGATTTGGTTAAATCTTTAATGCAAATCCCTTTTTCTATTGCTGTTAGCTGAAAAATACGTCTCGTTATTATTCTACATATCAACAAACTTGAACGAGTAAAATTACAATTTTGATTTATTTTACGTCATGTAAAAATACTAACGGACGCAAGTGTATGCCATTTGAGGCACTCACACGTGTCGGTCTTAGGAGACTTAAAATTACATGACGTTTTCGAAGTGTGTAGGAACGAGAAAAAAAAAATCTTGAAACTTGGAGACATGACCTAGCATTTTTAAATATTCTGGTGCTTGTTACTTTAAATATATTGGTGTGCACTGAACACCAGCGTGAAAAAATAATTTCAGTGCCTAACTAGTAAAAAGAGGTTGGAGCGAAATAGATTCTTAAATATCCTGGTTGGGTGCACTCCCTGAAACGTTCAATCGCTCGTTTTCTCAAGCACACACTCAATCTCCCACTGAAGCTATTTAATCCTCTTTCGCAGAAGTTCTCATCGTGAGCGATAGTTCTTTGTTTTTTTTTTTTATAACAATCGTAGTCTACTATTCCTCATCCACTTCTAACGCAATGTCATCGTTGCAACAAAAGCTTTTCATCATATCTTTTGCTTTCAGATGAGCCCAATTTTCTACAGCCTGATGATTATGCAAGTTTGGTTATTTCAATATGTACCAGTAAAAAAACTGAACAAAAGTCAGGGAAATACCATAAATATAGATGTATCACCAAATGCGGAAAAGAATTATGTCATCAGGTCCGGTACTCCGCTCTTCAACTGCAAGACCCTTTCTTCCTCCCTTTTGCTCATTCATCTAAGCAAGCATTGGACCGTAGGTTTATTAATTCCGGCTGCATGTCGGTGGCGTTTCCACAAGGAAGAAAAGGACGAAAATGAATCCTTGCGGGACACCATGTAGGACATGAAAGGATCATACACGTATAAAATGTGTCACCGAACTACCGACGATGGATGACATCAAGAAGCAGCTGTCATCTCGGCCAGGATCACTAACTGAGAGGGGCTACAGATTTGAACTGATTCTGAAGAGGTTTCATCCAAATTTGACCACAATTGTGCTGCAGCTTGTGCGTGACTTTTGCGTAGAATTTCATATCCTAATGGTCGCCCTCATGTTTGACCGAAGAAGGAAAAGTGCTGCATCAGAAATAGAAATCCCCTGAAGAGTTCATTAACTTTCAAGCGTTTCCATATGCAATCCATCTAGCTTTAGAGAAAGATGTTGGTTTCACATTGTGTCACTTATGACAGTTCTATGACAGAAAATAATTACTGGTCACGTGGTGGAGGCATTGTCTTCTCAAGAAATCACTTGTGGGTTGAAATAGGATGAAAGCCAACTGAATGATTGCTATGAAATTCACTAATCTAATCCCAGTTACTTTCATTTCCATTCGATAGAAACGGGAAGTCAGACCAGCTTGCATATGGTCAGAATCGAAAAGCTCATATCGCTTCTGTTTACACAATTGATTGCCTGGCTGGACAATTGAAGTAGGGTACCGACTTGATGGTTTTCGCGTAACATTCACATTGCACACGTTGCTGGTTTGCTAAATTTGTTGCAAACGAGGGTTGAAATCAGAATAAGGTGAAAAGGTCAACCTGACCCTACGAGTTTGTTTTCAATCTTCAGAATACCAAAGGATATATTTCTCATCATCAATCGACAGTTCGAGCGGAAAATAAGAGACTGATTCCCATAGTTGCTTTGGCTATTCATGATGGAAAAACGATATCGTTGTGAATGATGTGATGACTTTCTGTTCCCTTTTGTATGAAATGGGATTTTGCATATTTATTTTTGCTATTATGCTTGGAGAATATTATTGTAAGTTTAGATCGTTTACTGAATAAAGGACCAATTTTTGGTGAGCCACGACCAAAAAATGTATTAGTAGATGCCTATGATGAGATTCATGTGTTAATATATTGTTCGAATGTAGTTTTCAACAATTTTGTTGGAATATTTTACTATTGCAATTTACAACAATTCTAGATAGAGCTGAAATTAGGGCGTAACAGCCTTTGTAAACAATGACTTCTCTTGTTGACTACACGGAATTCAAGGCACACCTACACAAACCATTACACTGATAGGCAAAATAAAGTGCCCACCCCATCATTTTTGAAATTTCTCTCATTTATTTGGTTCAAATTCAAATAAACACACCGTAGTCTGTTTCGATGTCTTACCTTTATTATTCTTTTAAAGTTACACCTATGGAATACTGAAAATATAAAGTTTTACTTGAAGTAAAAGAAAATCAATTTGGATTGAAAAAGAAAACAGTGACAAAAAAAAGTGCCCACTTCAAAAATCGGTATGTTTTCGATAAGTTTCCATCGGAAAACCCCTCGATTGTTTTTGTTTTGAAAGTTTGACATGTATTGAAGCAAACGGGTGGAACTGGTGCATTTGTACACGTGATCGCATTTGAATCAGTTGAAAAAAATGGAGGACGTAGTGATTTCGAAAGCAATTCCCGTGTGTATCCGAAAATTGGTTGTTCGTGATGTGCAAAACGGTGAATCGCACCGGTCTGTCGCTAGGAAGTACAATATCAGCAAAACAGCGGTCGGGAAAATTCTGCAGAAAATGAAATCGTTCGGATCAGTGGTGGATCGCCCTGGCAGAGGCAGGATGCGCAAAACGGATGCGAGAACGGACACCAAGATCATGCGTGAAGTGAAGAAGAACCCGAAGGTAACTGTCCGCGAGATCCAGGAGGCTCTTCAGCTAACAGTTTCCAGTCGAACTGTTCGTCGCCGTCTCGTAGCACAGGGGTTGAACAGCAAAGTTGCTCGGAAGCGCCCATTTATCAGCAAGGCAAACAAAGTCAAACGGCTTAAGTTTGCTAAGGAGCATGCTGATAAGCCCCTAGAGTTCTGGAAAACGGTTCTCTGGACGGACGAATCAAAATTCGAACTGTTCAACCGGAAGCGACGGGTTCGTGTGTGGTGTAGATCGGGTGAGGAGCTTCAGGAGCGCCACATACAAGGCACGGTGAAGCATGGAGGAGGAAATGTGATGGTCTGGGGGTGCTTTTCGTGGGGTGGAGTGGGAAGCCTGGTGAAAATCGACGGGATAATGACGGCAGATTCCTACATCGACATCCTGCGGGAAAATCTGGAAGTTTCGCTGATCCAGACGGGCCTTGAGGAGAAATTCGTATTCCAGCAGGACAACGATCCGAAGCATACTGCCAAGAAGACTAAGTCTTTCTTCCGGTCATGTCGAATTAAACCACTGGAATGGCCTCCACAAAGCCCGGACCTCAACCCCATCGAGAATTTGTGGGCGATTCTCGATGCCAGGGTTGACAAAACTGGTGTTACCAATAAAAATAACTATTTTGAAGCCCTGGAGCGCGCCTGGGAAGAACTAGATCCACAGCACCTGAAGAATCTAGTGGAGAGCATGCCGAAGCGCCTGCAGCTGGTCCTGAAGGCCAAAGGAGGACACATTAACTATTAGGCTGGTATTCTTTTACTTTATTTTATGTTTTCTGGAGTTAAAATGCAGTGGGCACTTTTTTTTGTCACTGTTCTTTTTTACACCCATTTTGATTTTTTTTTCTTCGAGTCAGTCTCTTCTTTTTATCTGGTATTCTATAAGTGAAACTTAAAAAGAATATAAAGAATAAGATATAAAAAATACTACAGTGTATTTACTTTAATTTGAACCAAATAAATGAGAGAAATTCAAAAAATGATGGGGTGGGCACTTTATTTTGCCTATCAGTGTATATCCATCGAGTAGGAGAAGTCTTCCTCTACTTGATGGTGACGTCGATTTTCCAGGGAGAGCCATGGCTTCCGAGAAATCATCAAGAGAAGTCACTGTTTACAAAAGCTGTTACGTCTTAATTCCAGCTCTATCGAGAATTTACTAAAGCCTTAGCCAACGATCATGTTCAGATATCAGAATACTAACTTTTCCATTTCACGCTTCAATTCAATATGGATTGCCATCAACCTAATTTTGATGCAATCGATTTAAACACCGTTACCACCCAAAACGCAGTGCTCGCTTCATTCTCCTACAGCGCCAATAAATTTGCATAAATAGGTAACCGTTTTCCCGGGTTTCAATTTGTCGTAAAAAAAATGCATGCATTTGTTGCTGCTGTGTCGAAATCCGAATCATATCCTTCTGATTACCAATCACCGTAAAGCTGCCCAATAAAATTTCGTACATTTTATCGTTACGCGTAACAAATTTTTATTTACTTTACATAATTGGATGTCATCTTACTCTTGCACTACAGTGCTTGGATGTCATTTCGTGATGCCCGTATCGAATCGTGATCGAGATTTCTGCATTTTTCGATCAATGCAATACATCTATAAATTATCCTTTGCATCCCGATTGAACCCTTGGATCGAAATTTCACGCTTTCCGAAATGAGTGACCGTTGCGAATTCCTGTGACCGTTTCCGTTTGAATTTCGGTGAGCGAAATCTTGAATCGGTATGGTTCTCTAAGCAGCTGTTATTTCTTGCACGGTGAAGGTCTGAAGATGTTTGTGGGAAAGCTGCTCTCAAAGATCATGCCGTATACATTGCATGACAAACAAAATCCCAACATTGTTCATCGTTGAAAAGCAAAAAGAGTGCATACATATGGAAGCGTTGCATTTAATGGGCCAAAACCAAGTCAATAAAAACATTATGTGACCACACATTACGCAAATTTATTGCTTCATTTGGACTGTGCAAATTAATAAAAAATAGCCCTATTTTATGTCTCGTTATATTCTCTTAATTCGGAGTGGAATTAGTGTGCTACTTTTTATTGTTCTTCAAATAAAGTAGGGGAAAGTCGATAACAGTGAAATAGTGAGACTTTATGTATGGATGTGACATACGTGAGATTGAATTTACCATGAAGACAAAGAGATAGAAGCTACCACTACCTTGATTCAATTTCAATTGATTTTAAAGCACAACCTAAACGCAAAACAAATGGCATGAACATAAAATGTAAGGGTAGAGTTCTTGCATCCTGTGCAATTTGTTTTCTGATGAATGCGTACATTTTGGCGTTTAAGTGTGTTAAGATGATATTCATAATTTTATCTTTCGCATCTTTTGGAATATGCACCTGAAGTTTTTCTTAAGGTGCAGCTATACTTCAGAAAACTAGCTATTTTTATTTCATCAGATAGATAATCATCTAAGAAAAGTTGTAATCTAAAAAAATATGAATTGTTTCATTCATTAGGCGAAAATTATTGATGAATGTGGGCGTCTTAGTGCAGACTTCTCCAGTGTCTTGCAGTCGAGTATTAGTACAAGACACTGAAGAACATTATAGACGAAATACGCGTATCTGTCAAGAATAAGCAAATAAGGTAGGTGAATTAAATGGAAATTACTAATCCTTCTCTCTCTCTTTATACGAAAATTATTAATGTTTATGTCCAAATATCAAATACTTGTAATGGGTCAAACTAGATGAATGTCATTTTGATACCCACCGACATTGTCAAATATGAGGGCCGTTCATAAATAATGAGACAATTTTAAAGAGACCGGGTCTAATAAAAAATGACGTCCGCACGGCAACTTAAAAAGTTGGAGGGTGCTGTACAAGACACGACCGCATTTTTGACGTAGGGCTACGACATTCTTGTTCGTTTTTCTAGTTTGTTGCTTCGGATATTGTTTTGAAATATAGTGAAATTCATAACTCAACTCTTTACATGAGTGTTCGTTGCGTTGTACATTGAACATGAATCTTACTCAGAGAGTGAGTCATTTTTACTCATTCATTCATTATGAAGAAAATTTTAAAATTTTTAAACATCGCTTAGTATAAAACAGAAATCTATCTTAGATTTCAAATGAATCATAACATTGAATATGAAACGAAAATTCCTCAGTAGTATAAAAAGATTGGCGCGCGCTTCATCATTCTGGATTAGTTTTTTTTTAAAAGTGGTAGCAATCGTTCCGTTCTACAAGATCAGTAAGTTATTATAAATTAATTAAAACGATCAGCTGAAGGCGAACCAGCCCAAGGTTGAAAGCCTCCATAAAGAAAACCTGACCTAACCTAAAACTATCTTCGACTTAATAAAATATTCCACACAGAGTGCAAATAGCCTTGATTGGATCTTTCTTTACATCACAGTACATTACAGTATTCAAGCAGGTAGAGCAGGAAGTTTACCTACAACGCATGGTATCAAATATGGTCTTGGATACTCTACTAACCGTAAGATCGAGAAAATCCTACTAAGGCACGGTAGTTAATACCCCTGTTCACGCACATAAAAGCGATGGTAATCGCCGGTGTCTCACGCACTTAGTTCCAACACGCAGTGATATCGTCACTATGAAGCACCTTTAATCGCGGTTAGAGATTACACTTTTATTTCACAATAATACAACGTTTATTTTCCGTCCGCCGATCGCGGGGATGGTTTATTTACTACTATTTACTCTGACTGATCATCTGTTCTGCCTGCATGTAGTAGGAACAATACACGACCACCGTTCGACCGTACACTAAAGCCTTTCCTATTCACTCTACACAGCTGGTTGTATGGTGCACAATAGCGTACGGGAGATAAAATTGAGAGTGAGTGATCGCGTATTAGAGTGGCTCTCGCAACATAAATACATGTAATCATTATACGTTTGGCGCGATCATAAGCCGGCCGCCTTGAAACCTGCTGGATTTCAATTCTGAGCATGAGCATGAGCATGATTGACCGCCCACGGTTGCTACTCTGTTATTGCCAGACCAGCTGTAATTACACAGAGAACCAATAGACGATGCTTGGGACTAGCAATCATCCACAATGTGTGAAAACTGGTGATCTCAAACTAGGCAACACCAGCGCCGGCCGCGCCCGAACACACGTCAAGAAAGGAAGGGGTAGGAATGTGTTGACGTGACACTCGCTTTGATGTAAGCCGAGAACACCACTGCACTTCCACGAGGAATCACTGGGATATCAGGTAATAGGGTTGGGTTTGCAGCAGGGTTCGTTTTGGTAAACGAAATGCTGAATTGATGTCCTAACAATCATATAACGCGAAGGAGCTTGGGATTGAACCCACGGTCTTCTGCTCAGTAAGCAAAAACGTTTGCCACTAGGCAGACGAGCTCCTTTTTAATCATCGAGTTGCTCTTATTACCATGTAGTCATGTTAACAAATAAAACGATTGACGAATCTTGAATGTGGATGGGCTTGAGATTAGACTAATGATGTTCTGCTCAGTAAGCAAAACCGGTTGTGCTAAGGCCACCGAGCTCCTCATATCACATTATAGCGTTACTCAAGTTTTTATGACTATTCAGACCCGGCACCGACGACAACGAAAAGTTTTGAAACCTGCTGGATTTCAATTCTACCTTCTAACTAATTCCTAATCTAAACTTATCTAAAGAATTCAAATTATTGTATTAGTCCACTTTTTCTTCTTCTTCTTCTTGCTGCTGATACTGTTCATCGATGACTGCTTTCTCGACGACGTGGGACGGACGCCTGCGTCGGGATGCCGTGTGGCATGCGATACAGTTTCATCACGGCCGGTGTAATTCTTCTTCGTGTCGCTTCTGTGATTCTTCCTGCTGTTATTCGGTACGTCGACTTGATCGGTACGGATTGCATGTCAGTGCGTTAGTAGTGTGCCTTCGGGGTTCGATCGATTCCTTGAACATCAATCGACGGTAGGAGATCTTTCTGATTGTCCTGCGGTTGTCTTCGATGACGGTGTGCACGGGCATCATTCGTTGCTAGAAAAAATAGGGTGATTTTTGACTTAAATTTGTGAATTATAAATCAACTTGCCTGGAGCGGAGGCTCTCGTGGCCTCCGCGACCGCTCTCAGTGGTGATGACGATGCCCCAACGGAATTCAGTATGGTACTGATTGCTCTTAATGACTCACGAGGTAGGATCCTGACGGTAGCGGTGAGTTCTTACCGCTTCAAGGGCTGATTCTTTTGCTGTAGTGACAGTCGTAGAGTTGGCCAAACTCCATTCTAGACACTAGTGCAGGTTACTGGACCACGGGTTGCTGTTAGGATTGACCTCGACAAAATGGAAGTGGTTATTTTCATGCAAATAAGCAGATGGACCCAGAGACAAACTGGCTACTCCATTGATTGCTTGACTAGGGACTTCACAGAACTTCTTGACTGGACGATCACACATCTACCTTCACCAACGCATGCTTGTACTTCGGAAATAGAACTCAAGTGGACAAGGGCTTGGGCTCAAATTCGAAAGTTGGCTCTGTGCGGTTAAACGTTCTGGGGGCCCGGGACCGGGGTAGAACAGCGGCTATGGGCATGAAACTTCTTTTAACTTTTTGAAATACTGATATAATACAAAACTTAACTGGTTCGCACAGACATCCACTGGTGCTTTAGCACCACCGATTGAGAAGCACTAGTGCTCGTCGTTGGTAGATGTTGAGTTGTCCCGAATTGGAAGCACGCAAATCTTCGAGATGGCCCATTGCTTGTGCGCACTGCTACTACCCGGATGTTGTCGTCAGAGCCTCGGAATACTTCGGTGACTCGACCAAGATTCCACTTCAGCGGTGGTAACCGCTCATCCATCAGCAAGACCATAGATCCTACTGTGATTTTGTCAGAGTAGTCCATTTTTTCCACAGCATCTGGAAGTAGCTCTGCGATCTTTGCCAAACTGAGAGCCGATTAGCAGAAAGATGCTCCAGGTTCGGCTCAGCGATTGCTGTCAGCGGTCGTTGAACTAGAAAATGACCTGGTGTGAGCGCTTCGAAGTCTCCAGGATCGTTACTAACTGGAGTGAGGGGTCTGGAGTTCAAAACCGCTTCGATCTGTACGAGTACTGTCTGCATCTCGTCGTAAAGCAGAGTTCTTGTTCCGATGCTTTTCTTGAAGGCGTTCTTGAAGCATTTTACGGCAGCTTCCCATAAACCTCCGAAGTTTGGTGATCTTGCCGGGATGAATTTGAACTCGATTCTCTCCGATGCGGCGTTACTGGATACTTCGTTCTGGAACTGCTGACGTTCGAACAGCTTCAACAATTCCCGTAGTTCTCGATTAGCTCCTACAAAGTTCTTGGCGTTGTCGCACATTAACAACGCTGGACGTTCACAACGAGCGGTGAAGCGTTTCAGTGCTGCTTGAAATGCTTCCGTGGTGAAATGGCGACAAGTTCAATGTGTACTGCCTTGGTGACGAGGCACACGAATACAGAAATATAGCACTTCACGGGAGGACTACGACGTTGTGGATAGGTGACCAGGAACGGGCCGCAGTAATCCACACCCACCTTCATGAATGGTGGTGCTGGAGTTACTCTTTCCGGTGGAAGCTCGGCCATCAACTGTTGTTGACATCGAGGATTGTTTCGAAAGCAGGTGATATATTCGTGCAGGATTTGTCGTGCAATCTTGCGGATGTTCGTGATCCAAAACCTTTCTCGTGTGAATGCAACCAGAACTTGTTGCCCGGAGTGAAGTATCTTCAAGTGGTAATGCCGAATTACCAGTGTAGCGAGAGGATGGCGATGGTCGAGTATCATCGGATACTTCCGACTCTCCGAAACCGGCGTGATCAGAGGGGAGAGGGATTGGGATTGAACCCACGCCTGCTGGGGTGAGAGGTTATCCCGCTTACCACTACACCACCGATGAAAAAAGTCAAAGGTGTCATTAAAAAAAAAGATCCGAAATGGCCGAAAAGTTACCCATAACACATTTTTTTTCCTCTGTTCGGGACATAAAACCACTGCTACCAATAATTTGATCTATTGTAGTATATACCGTGTCCTTAGTTTAGTGCATGTCGTATTACTCCATCACTATTGAAAAATGATGAAGTTTTCGGTTTTGATACAGTTGTCATTCTTTCCTTCATCACAAGGAATCGATTCTAATCTATCTAAAGTCCCATTATTCATACCCGTCGAAGAGTGAGCACACCCTCCAAAGGCGCACCCCTTTGTCAGTCAAAATTGGATTCCTTGGCAACACAATTAAGGAATGACATTGATAATGACCATGCATCAGAACCCTAGTATTAACCCCTTCAAACTAGAGAACAACGAATAGAAGATAAGGAATTACATAGATGAATACTATCTAACTCATTTTCCTTGTTTCAATACCATCCTCGATGGACAAAACCAAGTCTTTTCACTATCAACAAGGCATAAAAAGTAACAAGGACTAAGATGTGTTCCTTTGATTATTGAAAAATCCTGTTCCCCTAGTTTGAACTAGTCAGGACTAGGAATCGGTGTTAGATTTAACATCCCGTAATGTACCACGAAAAGGTGACCTACCCATGTTACGGTGCTAACATATAATGAGCCTTAAATTTTTATTTGTTCATCCTATATGGTCTGGAACTGGTCACTTGCAATTCTGTGAAGAAGTGTTTCAGGATCTTTAGAATAATACTAAATAAACCTTTACATTTTCCATGACTTTGAAAAAATCGATGGTTCCTTTACTTCTACAAATGAAGCCCTCTGAACTTCTTCCCAATCCATTTAACTTATCCCTTAGCTACTATGTAGTTCACTAAATTTGTAGAAAGCTCTGCGAATTAAATAAATCAGCAAAAAAGGCTATTTAATTAACTTTGGTATCCACTACAGATAAAAACCTATACACCTCTCGGGGCCTACCTTAGCTCTGTCGGTAAAGGTGCAGCTACAAAGCAAGACCATGCTGGAGGTGGCTGGGTTCGATTCCCGGTCCGGTCTAGGAATTTTTCGGGTTGGAAAATTTCATGACTTCCCTGGGGAATATAGTATGATTGTACTTGCCACACAATTATACTAATGCAAAAATGGTACCGGCATCGAAAGCTCTCAGTTAATAACTGTCGAAGTGTATCTTGAACACTATGTTGAGAGCATGCAATAAGCTAACATGCGATAAACAATAAGCTTGAAATGCGAAGAAGAAGAATGTTTGCGAAATTGAGACTATATGAGACACACCCTAAGGGCTCAACCAAGACTCCTGGATAACTAGTTGAGGCCGATGTTATTTGACCGCAATGGCGGTCCGTGGCTTGATCAGTCTGTCGACAATGGCGGATCGGTTTCTTCGGCTGGTCTGGAAGATGGCTCCTGGTGACTGGACCTGTGGTCACAAAAATGGCGGATTGGAAGGCTTGGGTTTGCACGGTGCGATGGCGGATTGCAACCTGAGAATGTAGCGATCCCTGTGCTGCTACCGAAGTAGCCTTTTCTGGTCAAAACTTGTCGATCGTGAGGATCTGTACGTGGAACATAAAAAAGGTCATGAAGGTCAATTTGGTCAAACTCAGTTCCCTGAACGAACACCAGGAATAGAAAAATGTCGTTCACTGCACTTTGAGGCACTTTGAGCCCTCCTTTTCCAATCCAGTTTTCCATCCGTTCCTTATTTCCTCCATTTTTCCTCCTTGTAGCTTATCACCACCCATCCATACCATCTCCTTCTCCTATTCAGTGTTCCTACCACAGTTGATCACAACACCCTTTCGATCCTGTCTCGCCCAATTATGGTTATAAAAATATCGATTTCAAACTAATCCTACCAACACAAATTTATACATTTTTCCGTTACAACAATTTTACCAACAATCCTACTAATCTTACTAACCCAATACTGACACTAAAAACACTATGATTTCCTAAAACAACCACCACAAATTAAAATCTAGGACATTGTAACTAAACGGTTACAAAACATAGAAAAAATATTAGACATGAATGCACTATGCAAGTGTAAAATGTCTCTAATAAAAAAATAATAAAAAAAAAAAAATAGAAAAAATATAAAATAACAAAAATGAAATCATAACTTTCAGAGGTTTTGTCCGGGCTCCGGCCACTGTCCATCGGTAGGGTTTATGGTTGTCAGCTAAGACTAGCCACCCTCCCCCATTTTACCTATGTATACTGGCTCTAAGTCTCTGTGGCTTTCCGTTGTCATGTGGTTTCGAAAGTGAGTAGGAACTTCCATCGAACTCGTGACGTCCCATCGATCTTCGAGTTTGTGTCAAGGAGCTGCAAGTTGCAGCGCTAAACCATACAACCAAACCTCCATTGTGTTGCTAGATCCGAGTTATCCGCATCCCTCAGGGCCCGAGGAAAACAACCTATGCGGCCGGTTAGAGACATCTTGGCGAGCCGAGATCTCGACTATTGCAATTTAATTTATGTGTTTTTAAAATGGATAGATCTGAGGATTTAGTAGTTAGTGTCAAGTTGTTAGCTGCCCATCGGTGTACCCCCATATTTGTCTTTTTTATCAGTTTGTCACTTAGTTCGAGATCAAGAGCATATTGCTCTCTAAATCTTGTGTTCTCAATTCCTACCCTGCCATCCATTTGTTACAATTTGTTACCCCTAACCTCGAAATAGCCGTGAGTAATCGAACCCCACTTTACTAACTTTAGTTTTAACAAATTTTGTAATCTTAACAATGAATATCGGCTTCGCAAAGCTACGGCAAATGAGCCTGGAAAAATAAACGCATTATTAAAAAAAACTGTTCAGCAGGCAACAATGGTGTTTCTGGCGTGAAGAATAGAGGACAAAAATCATGGCTACTACGTCACAATGCAGAGTACAGTGTTGACCACAATACAGTTGCTTATTATCAATCTCTTAAATAATTAATAACTATTTAGTTTGACGCTTGACTGAAAAACGATTTTCTGCTCAGTTGAAGCTGATAAAATTTACCATAAGAATAGTAATAGAAAATGTTAACAGTATGGAAAAAGGCTAGAAGACAATGAACAAATAGTTTGGATTTCCCATAGTAATTTCTATATGAACTTCAAATGGTTTGTGCCAAGCCAGTTTCTTATAAAATGAGTTTAAACTTTCGGAGGCTAATCAGGACCCGATTTGGAACTGATTGAGCACTGTGGAGCAAACATTTCAAATTTTGCATCAGTCTAGTAACCAATCAACGTGTTTTCTAACGGAAGGTGTTGAGTACCATCTACGGTGGATTGCAGATGGAAGACGGAACGTGGTGGAGGTGAATGGTTTGCGAATTGCACTTGCTGTTGCCTACGGTGGACTGGGTACATGAAATGTCGGACGTCAACCTGGTGAAAATTGTTCTGGTTAACCACCCGAGTGGAACTAAACGAAGAGGTGCGCAGAGGGCAACGTGGATTTATCAGATGGAAGGACACAGACAGCGTGAGTGGCGACTTGCAGCCAGCGTTGCCAGGTCATTTTCAGAAAAATCAAGACCAGTTAAAACATAAAATCTGAAATGCTCTAAAAAGTCCTGTTTTTAACATAATGCTATTGAAATCGAATTGATGTGCCAATCTCCCATAAAATGACCGATTTTTATGTTTAATCATCTGGAATTTATAGAAAGTACCATAATTTTTATGAATTACATGCTTAAATAAATTATTTAAAGCAAATAACTTGTTAGCATCAAAAAGTTAGGAAAAGTATTGTGCCCAAAAAGTTTAAATATCCATTACACAGAATTTCAAAAATTGAGTTAAATTTCGAGTAAAATACTGCAGAAAATATTTTTACACTTTTTTTTTAAAAGTATGAGAAGCAAACAATCAAGCAACTTTGATGTGATGATTTTTTTTTGAATAATAGTCGATGTACACACCAAATTTAAGGATTCATTATCAGTCAAACAAATTGCTGGATCATGATCAGCATGCTTTATTGAAAAACAGCAAACGATACCCAAAAAATCAGCAAACATAAACTAACACCCAGTCAAAGAGCTGTCAAACTGTTAGCATCACAGTCGCAAGTATTTTGCATTTCTACACCTACGGTCAAACCGCAGGAGGAGGAAGAGGTAAAAAACTACAAATTAATTTAATTATGTAAGGACATTGCATTGGCTCGGACACTGGTTATATTTAATAAATGATACTGATTTTATCTTTATTATTCGTATATTTGTATCAACGATCTTTTACACAAGCTGGAAGCTCATATAATGAAAACAAATTCAATTTACTGAATTCAATAGTTTTATGAGCAAAATGCTGCCAAATGTCAGAATTTTGAATTGCACAAGCACAGATAAATTCTATTCCAACTCTTTACTGATGTAAGCTTGATGGCCGTTTTATTCAAGAGGACATCCATGGCCAGGGATCGACTAAAAACTCAGAGTGGTGGAAAAAACACTGGTGCTACTCTAAAATAAGGGAGCGCGTCTCTTATATTTGGAAGGAGAAAGAGACTAAGGAGAGAGAGATTTCATATTTAGGAGAGAGTAGTTGCACAGCTCAGGTGCTACTTGCGTATAGCGCAATCGAGTAGTGCACGGTGTTATGACGGGAGTAGCACTTTTCAATGGGGAGAGACGTGGCTTAGAGATTACAAGAATGGCTCCATATTTTAAGGCTGGGTGCAGAATATTTTTACACTCATATAATATATGTTGCAGTGACTATATGGTATTCAAAAGCGTAGGAAAATGCAAATTTTGATGCTTTTCCTAAAGAGATTTTTTAAAGATCGATGTGTAATTTTCTTCACAAGGGGGCCTGGTCGACATTCCGGCGAAAAATATAAACCAACCCGACACCAACATGACTTCTATCAAACCCCTAACCCGATGCTGACCCGACATTGACCCGACATTGACCCGACATAAACCCCAAATTAACCCGACAACAACACACCATTGGGTCGACATCAACCTTAAATTAGCCTTACATTGATCCAACATCGGGTCGACTTGTCTGTTCGGGACCATTTTGATGGGTTTCTTCCACACTCCACTGTCGTATATCAAATGATAGTGGGTGACTTAATTGACAGTGACAATGAGCTTCGAATGAGGAAGGGGCTCTTCAAATGATGGGCACGAGATTTTTTTTCACCGAATCGATTTAATAGTTGTATTGGTTCATTTTCAATCGAACGCTACCGTTATAGAGAAAATACACTGTCGGAGAAACAAAGAGAGAGAGAAAGTGATTTAACACCGTTGGAGCGGCAGCTCTCCAACACAAGAAAAATTATTTATGCTGCACAATTTAAAATGCTCTTTCACGTCTCTTTGGAAATGAAAGTGCAGTCTCACGACAGCGTGCGTTTTACTCGGAAAAAATTGAGTAGCACCCGATCCCTGTCCATGACCACTTACGCTTGGCGTTTTTAGTGTAGGTGACAGCATGACGGACCTCATTTTCCAGGAACACCTTCAGCACACCTCGTAGATCAGACCGGAGATACGTTTGACACCACCACGGCGAGCCAGACGACCTATGGCGGTTATCTTGAAGAACTTTGCGATGACGCTTGGTGCCTCCTTTACCAGACCTTTTCCTCCTTTGCCACGACCAGTCAATTGTTGCTTGTTAGGTGTGAAGAAGTGGACTAGCCACCACCTTCCTACTGTTGCTATTGCTGTTCACCACGCCGTCCGAAGCGAAAACAAGGATGCCAGATGATTTTTTCAAAAATCTGTATGAGTGTCAAAAAATATGTCTGTATTTGTCTGTATTCTAGAAAAATCACCGCATTGCAGATTTCGTATTTCCCACATGTATTTTGGCTATAAAATTGCTCGCCACATACTAAACTAAATAAATAAGCATTTTTAAACTTAAAAAAGTCCGTTTTAGCGTTTTTTTTAATTTTTATTCTTAGTGCAAAAAAAAAAAAAATACGAAGCCAAAACTTAAAAAGCATTTTGCTGTTTAAAATCACGAGATTAAAAATTCCAAAAACCTTAAGCAAAGCTCCTTCATAGGGTTCTCCAAGATAGCGCTAATTTCTTTCATCTTCTCGGCATCAAGTCCACATTCGAATTAGTATAATTTAAGTATACTCTGAGAGCTGGAAGTCTTTCTAGCATCCGTTTCACCACCTGCTCTAATGACAACCAGTGTGTGGCAGCCGGGTGGAGCATTTTCAATGGTTTCAAGTCCATAATTGCTTGAAGCTGTTCAAATTTCGAAAATAATTTTGTTTATTTTATGTTAAATTTCAGGAACCAACTGGTAAAAATCTGTATTAAGTTTCAAATATCTGTATAATGTCTGTAGTCCTTATTGGGTCTGTACGAACCATCAAATATCTGTATAAATACAGACATATCTGTATATTTGGCACCGCTGAGCGAAAATGAGCTAATGCCATACAGCAGCGCTCTTTTATATCTTTTCAGGTTAAAGCAGAATGATGTGCAACCAAGTGGTATAAAAGCTACAAAGACTCCTCCCATTATGAGTAGTTTGCTATCAAGTAGTGACACTGGCTCTTTCCTTTTGCGTACACGGCGAATGAGAACGACCCAAATTTGAGTTTAGTTCACTCATAATCGCCAAAAGTACAGGAGCTCAGCGATGAGTAAATTTGTCTCATGGTTTCCTGTCCAAAACCTTATAAAATCTGCCAGAAAATGAGGAAATTGACTAAAATTTTATTCAGCCTCGGAGTAGTACCAATAGACTGAGTGAATCCAATCTTTACTTTTCTCAAATTCGGGAATTTTTCCCTGGCAAATCCTGGAAAAACCTGGGAAAACATGAGGCAAATTTACACATCGCTGAGCTCCTGCACTTTATTTCTTATTTCTGAGATAACTAAACTCAAATTTGGGTCGATCTCATTCGCCGTGATATCACCTGCAGGCCTGGGTCCAATATCAGTCGGCGCCACCGGCATGTTCTAAGGCATAACATCTCTGATCACGCCTTCCTTCGGGAAGTAAAGCCGTTAGTTCCCGGTTGAGTTGATGGGTCGATTGGTAGGGTCCAGGTGTGGGAGCTCCCTCCCTGGCGTCGGTACACACTAAAAAAAATCTGAATTTTACTGGTGATGTAAACATCCATGCATGCAAACATTCATGCATGTAAACTTCCTTTTCACGTAAACTAGCAGCTTGCAAGAAATGTTGCAAACAAAGGTGGAAAGTTGCATACAATATATGGAATATTGCATGACATGTCTCATAAATTAACACGATTTATAATGTAAATTTATATGATTTATGACGCTCCATTTATGTGCATCATAGTAACGGAAATTTACACTACTTTTTTTTAGCTGTGTAGCATTGGAGCTCAGTACGGAATATAAATCTCGCGTCACTTTTCAATAGGTCCTATCTACATTGATCGATTCTCTTCATCGACACTCTCTTTCGTAAATAACTCGGCTTCACAAATGTTTCCTGCCGTCTTCGTCGAATTAGATGCTAGATTGTTGCTTCTTCCATCGAAACTATTCGGCCGTGGCGATTCAAAGTTGATCAAGGTTGATCAAAATAATTTGTACCCCTGCTTCCAGATTGATTACATGAGCATTTTGTGTGGTCGTTGGTTCTGAATATGGACAAACAGGCAGATGAATTCTATTCCTACTCTTTACTGTAATAAGCTTGGTAGCCCTGAAAAGTGCCGTTTTGTTGCCAAAATAGGTGATGATTTAACCTCCGGAACCAAACAGAGTGCGTCTCTGTCACTTCAAAACGTAGATGACATCCATGGCCGCTTACGCTTGGCGTGTTTAGTGTAGGTGACAGCATCACGGATCTCATTTTTCAGGAACACCTTCAGCACACCTCGTAAATCATCTCGAAGAATTTGCGTTTGATTCTGAATATGGCGATGAGTGTGCAACATACTACGCAATTCCATTCTCCCTATTTGCACGCGCCCGAGTATCGGAGGCGAATGCCACTTCGACTTGTGTCGTCTACTAACTACTCTCTGACGACTGTGCTGGGGAAGCAGCATATGCATGTAGGTAATTGGCGGATTTGTTAGTTAATTTGACGCATTTAGACAATGCTGAACATTTACCAGTTTTTCAATAGTTTCTTGTTGAAAATCAACATTCGTTATCTATGCGTAGCCATATTTCTGATCGATTGGTGATAAAATTATTGAAATTGGACCAGGGGCAGCTGAGTTATTAACGTTCAAAATCTTTCCTAATTTGTTACATGTTCCATTTTCGGTTTTCACAAAGTGTACCCCCCCAAAATCTGGAAATTTACGTGGTTTGTCTGTGTATCTGGCAAGATGACTGAAAAACTGAAAAATCCAGATAAATCTGGAATACTGGCAACGCTGCTTGCAGCCATTGAGCGAAGACATTGCGGAAAATACTGATTCGTATGTACAGGTGATCATTTCACAAGAAATATATTTTTAAAAGTCAATACACAATTACATAGCTCTTAAGCTTAAGCTCATTGACCGGATCGAGATTCAAACCCTCCGCCTTCGAGCGTGACAATGTGAATGCCGTCGATTTACTACACATCATATCTTCTTTTCTCACTCAAGTTTAGGATACCACTAAGCTCCCCCCATGATCTACGGGAATAACCCTTCTTATTACTTATTGCTACACATTCCATTGAAATGGATACTGTATGATAGCGACCATCAACCCATCGACGTCATCATTTATTACTGCCCTAATTAATAAAATCAGCAAGTGTTAATACCGATCATAAATTATATTCTCGCTGATCGCCGTTGCTCCCGAATCCATTAGAATAATTCAAACCGCTAAACGGGTTACATCTACGAAAGTGCGCTAATAAAATAATGAAAATAAATTAAAACAACATCATTCACCATATCGAAACGCAACAACCTGTTACCAACTCAAAGGGAAAAAAATGGGGAAAACTTTTTTCAAGCTATCTCATCCCGTGGATGGCACCTCACTGAACGTAGCTGCTATTACAGAACCGGGAATGGTTTCGAAAATTTATTCCAATTATGTCTCGGAGCTCGGAAAGCGAGTTCTGTTTCGCTGGAGATAGAAGTGAAAGAACGAAAAACAGAGGTGGAATTGGACAAATTAATTGCTTTTGCCTTTAATTAGTCGAGTCAGATCCTAGTTTCTGCGTTTTTATACAGGGGCTTCTCCATAGTAACGATTTGCAAGCAATTTAGTGGATTTTTTGAGTTATAATAAACTAGAGTCTAACTCATTCAGGCTGATTGGTCTTTTGATTGAAACATTATCTCGTTCTCAAAAATGTGCAACTGCCACGGTCTTTGCAAATAAGTTCTTCATTTGACAGGACCGTGGCAGTTGCAATTTCAAATATTCTCAAGACTGGATTTATAACATTAAAACATCATTATTCTGCTTATTACCACTCAAAAATAGCTTCCCATTGTTCAGTATAAAAGACATCATCTTTAAAGACAAATGCAAAAAAAAAAAATGTAGGAAAACGCAAAAATCGTATCCCCTGCTGATTGATTGAATCCCTAGAGAAACAGCGACAACAGAAAAAGGAAGGCAAAAAACCTATTTAGTTTTTGAAAAATGACTCAATCCAACTCACTGCTTCTATTCTTAAAGAGAAAACTGACACGCTTGACATAAATTGATCTGATTTTTGGAATATTTTATGATGATTAGGGTGATCTCCGTCCATGTCATTTATTTACGCTTCTTTTTTATAGGGGACGTGCACCAGTATTGGCCATAGGTTCCTATTTTGGCCACACCTCAGAAAACCGATTGAATTACAATATTCGTGCATTTTGTGGTCTCAATGTTTATGTACACCGATGAATATGATTTGTACCAACAAACTGAACGCAACAGAACATCTCAAAATTGTAAACAACGTGAAATATGGTCAAAAGGTGGCCAAAATAGGAACATGGCCAATACTGGAGCGTTTCCCCTAGTATAGAAAAATCATCGCTATCGAGTGTGCTTATGTGAAAGCATTTATTTATTTTAATTAGGAATATCAATCATTGTACTATTCCTGTCCGGGCCATACCACCGATTCAATCCAATCAAGGAAGTGGGAAACACGATTGAATACCTCGACGTTCACTGTGCAATCGTCGATGTGCACCGTTGGTAGACCAACCACATAAACGGTGCTTCCCAGTGTCATCAACAACGGTCCGGACGAGCGAGGATCGCAGAATCGGGTAAGAGAAGCATTATGAGAATCTCGAACGCACAGCTGAGAATCAAGGAGACCTTTGGTCAGCTCCGGAGTCGGTCGCTTCATTTTGGCTAGCTCTGCGTTGCACTCCTTCCGGGTGGTGAACGGTAGATCCAACCAACGGAAGGATGGATTTTGCTCCGGTTGAAATTCGAACCATTCTCCGAGCACGGCATTTGGATTTTTGAAATACTTGTCTGGGTACAGACATGCCACGTGGCTACGGCCGGTGGCATCCCGATCGTATCTACTGATATGACGATGATCAGATTGAGCATGTAAGGGAAAGTTTTTGATTTTGAATACTCACACAGAATTTCGCAGCTTGACCACGGCTACATTGTAGTAGGCAGGCTCCTCTTCAAATTTTGGATGGAGGAATACCTTGCTGACGTAGCGGCGTCCATGCTCGTAGAAAAACACCTCTTCGCGTTCGATCATGGCAAACATGTGGTTCGAAGGATGTTCCTCATTGTGTTGCATCATTTTTATACACAGAGCAGAAGTTAGCAGCGAATCTTGGCTGACGAAAACGGCCGCGCAAAAGTACGGTTCTTCCGTAGAGAAGATTTTCAGCTGAATTAAAAAGTTTGAACCGATAATCAGGTGATTTGGAAAAATTCGTCATCAGAAATTTGAACTTACCGGATATATGAAGTTGAACGAGTTACATTCTGTGAAAAAAAAGATCGTTACATCGATTGTAAGATTTGGACTCACGTACAATTACACTTACTTTTAACAGCCAATCGTTTCCTAGTGGGATGATCATTGTTGAAGAGTTGGAGGGCGTGATATCTAACTGGATCAACGGTTGTAATATTAACCGAATTGAACGATTGACTTACTTCACAAATCGCGCTTCCAGCGAAAAAGGCACCCAACAATACCAGACCAACAATATTGGTCATTTTGAAGCTTTTGATGATCTAATGGTATGTAATCAGGTCATCAACTAATCGCAGCTAGAGAGCAACTGATCCGTCTGCCAACTCGACACTCGATTAACGTGCAGCCGTTGTGCCGTTCATTGACCGGTGATAAGGGTGTAAATTTGTAAACATCGATTACAATCTGTTTGCAACAATTTAATGAATCGTCCCGTAGAGTGCACGTACGGAAAAAAGGCTCGTATGCATTAAGACATTTGAAGAAAATCGAGGAACATAAAACAAATCATAACTGAGAAGTTAAGTATAGGCATTATCGTAAATTGATGTGATACTTCTATATTTCCACTATTCGCATAATATCTACGTAAACAGACCGAATAGCAAAACAAGATATTGAATTTTCGGCTCGACCTTCTTCGATTAGCTTTAAACTTTGCAATTGTTTTCGTTATGAGCTTCATTCACATTTTTGCTTAAAATCTGCAATTGATTCAATGCAAAAAATAAATAAACTTGCGTACTCAATATTTTTAAATAAATCATAGCACGAAAATATCACTTCTAATCGAAATGTTGTACAATAAGAAGTTGTAGGAAAACTTACTTTCTTTCTAGGAAAAATATACACGGTAAAAAAAATTAATTACTTTCAAGTATTAGTAAAAACAGTGGTTAGAACTTAAGAAACATAAATTATTCTTTTCAATAATTTTTGAATGTACATCGCTTATTTTTTTCTATTTATTAATGCTCATTTGCGTAAGCTTTACGGAGGCGATATTTCATTGTAAAAACCTTGTTTAAAAATGTTAACTTTTGAGCAACTCCCTACGAATTCGCAAATCAGTTTTTTTTTGCTTTTTTGTGATTTGGTTGAAAATTTGTAGAAACGTTCCTTATGAAAAGGGCCTATAGAAAAATATCAAGCTTATCTTTAGAATTTTTTGCTTAAAAACTGTTTGCCCGATTGGTTTGGTGTCTTGGGCAATATTGCAGATAATGGATGAGACTAATTGAAAAAAAAATATGCACTCCAAAAAAAATACTCAACTTTTTAAATTTCAAATTAATTTTGCTCAAAAAAATGATGGACAAAAAAGTTGAGATTTTAAAAAAACAATTACTTTTTCGACTTTATATGATGAAAGTACACCAAATTTACAATAAAAAAGCCCTTAATTAATTTTTTTTCTAAATCGGATATTTTTAAAATGTTGGTAGTTTTTAGGCATTTTTAAATGTTTTTCGTGGTTCTCCAGTTCGGATAATTTTTTTTTCGGAAAGATCACAAAATTTCAAAATAAAAATTCTCTTGGTGGCTCATCAATATATTAAATGACTTCTAAATATAAAAATAAAACAATGCACCTCATGCACCTCACAGGTATAAACTTGTTGCTAAAATGCTAAAATTCTACCTATTGCTAAGCAATTCATGATACCAAGTGGGTTGGGTTTTAATTTCCTACGTCCATATATAAGCCAAATCTGACACGTAATCTAAATTAGAATATAATTCGCTGAGTATCTGTGAAAGTGACCTGCTTAAGTTCAGTAATTCAGAAGACGAAGTGGTAGTTAAAATGCATACTTTTCATTATAAGTGCATAAACATGTTTAAAAAAAGTTGCTCGAAAAATTTCTGAAATCTCACGGACACTAATGTACAGAAGTTGGTTGATCTGGGTTTTGCGGAACAGAACCAACTTAGCAGTAAATTAAAAAATTGTGTTTTTTGTCGAATACAGCTTTCTAAACGTACTGAACTATCAAGTAGCGACGAGTAATCGAACTAATAATGAAAAGAAAATTGTTGATATTACTAAAAATTAAAGTACTGATTTCAATTACAACTATATCAATCTAGCAATGCAAAAATAAATTGAATCATTCTCGAAAAATCGCAATTATAAGTTCTTTGCATATGCTAACGAGCGAAATATGTATTTGCATGAAAATAAATTGTTTTAAAACGTACACCTTCCGGATAATTAAGATCATATCGATGAGCCACCAAGAGCATTAACTTTGTAAATTTTTTTGATCTTTCGGATAAAAAATATTTTCGGAGCTGGAGAACTGCAAAATACATTTAAAAATGGCCAAAAACTACCAACATATTAAAAATATCAACTTTCAACCCGCTACATCTCGAAAACGGTGTGACTTGACAAAATTTTACTTGAGTGCTTTTTAATTGTAAATTTGGTGTACTTTTATTGTTCAAACTCAAAACAGTAATTGAACCAAGTTTTGTGTTTTTTTCCAAAAACTCCTTTTTTGTCCGTTATTTCTCTATCTTGACTTATAGTGCAATAGATGGCATTTTTTGTGCCTTAAAAAATATCAACAAATAAAAAAGAACAAAAAATCTTTTTTAGAGAAAATTTGTTTGAAATTAAAAAAAGTTGGGTATTTTTTAGAGTGCATATTTTTTTTCAAATAGTCTCATCTATTACCTGCAACATTGCCCGAGAAACCAAGCCGATCGGACAAACAGTTTTCGAGTAAAAATTTTCTGAAGATAAGCTTGACATTTTTCTATATGCCCTTTTAAAAAATAAGGCAGCATTCAAAATGGCGATATGAAGATGCAAAATGGCATTGTTAGTCATAAGGAACGTTTTCGTAAATTTTCAACCAAATAAAAAAATACAAAAATAAACCGATTTGCGACTTTGTTGGGAATTGCTCTTTGTTAGAAAACCTGTGGAAACTTCACCTTTCAAATGATAGCTAAGAGTTAAAAATTTGAAAAATAAATCTTTTGGAAAAACTGGCGTGAAATTTGAAGTAACTTAAAATAAACATTATTAAAAAATATATATTTTCCCAGATAGGAATAGTTTTTCTCTACAACTTTGTCTCAGAAATGCCGTTTCCGTGCTATTATTTCTTGAAAGATTGAAGCATGACTTTGTACACATTTTACAAAATTCAAAGTGGCCGAATTTTACCAAAAATGTGAATCATTGCACATAGCAAACAATTGCGCAAAGTTTCATGCAAACATTCAATTTTGATTTGCTATTTTGCCTGGAACTGCTCAAAAGAGCATTTGTTTATCATAATTTTGTTTCTGCACTGTCATCCAAACTTTGTTAAAGCTGTTTTTAAATAATTTCGTTCGTTATTAAAGCCAGCAAAAATGTGTTATGAACAGGCCTGTCATGGTGGGTACTCATCGTTCTAGACTGGGCGTTGACATCTTGATCTACATGCGCTTCTTTCTCTTATGAATGCTGTGTACCAAATCCGGAAATTTTCGGACGCCCATCCAGTACTGAACGCTCATATGATTAAAATTCTGCTGCAAACAAAGCTAACATAAAATGGATTCAATCAGCATTTAAAGGTGGTAAAACATCATAAATTCCTAAACATATGTTTAAAAATATTTCACCTACTAATGTGCTATGAACAATGTTTGGCGCTCATTAGAAATAAAATTGGTTGCGCTCACAAACAGTTTTGTTTTTTATAAAACAGCAAAAAAGGTAATCTTCATTTAATTTTACTAAATTAATTTTGGTAACCCCCTTAAGTATTAATCCCCTAGGTTAAAATGACTAGTTTGTGCAGAATCGGAACCTACCTAACTAATAACCAATGATTTAAGTAAAGTTAAGAGTTGTACAGATTTTTCTCCTTGACTTTACTTAAATATTTGGATATTAGTTATGTAGGTTCCAATTCTGCACGTTGAAATTTCATTTTAAAGACTGGAACGCGCAAAAATTGGTCGAGAAAAAATCGTTTCTTTCAGTCAAAATTCATATCCCAAAAATCTTCTTATTTTTCTTTTGGTAGTTCAATTCATATATTTAAAGGAAAAAATGTTTATTCATTTATTCATTTGGTTGGCCAAATCCGAACTGCCGTGCCTTCCGCTTAACCCCTTCTATTAAATTTTGCACAGTCATCGACCTTATTCGCCGCCGAACGCCAGTTAGATTTAAACTGCTGTTCGTTTCCATGGATTTATTAGTTTTTTTTTAGATTCCGTTTGACCAAGGCCCAATACCGTTCGATAGGGTGGAGTTCTGGGCTGTTAGGAGCGTTGTGGTCTTTGGGTACCACAATCACGTTGTTCGTATCGTACCACTCGATTGCCTTTTTTCCATAGTGGCAGCTCGCCAAGTCCGGCCAGAACAGCACAGGTCTATTATGTTGCTTTAAGAATGGTAGCAGCCGCTTTTTCAGGCACTCCTGGACGTAGATCTCTTGATTGATGGTTCCCGTAGTAATGAAAATGCAGCTTTTTAGAACACACGTGCATATGGTCTACCAGACAAGATATTTCGCTTCGATAGTTCCCTTTTTTTTTTCAACGGCGCCGGTGGTGTAGTGGTAAGCGTGATTACCTCTCACCCCAGCAGGCCTGGGTTCAATCCCAGTCGGCGCCGCCGGGATGTTCTGAGGCATAACATCTCTGATCACGCCTTCCTTCGGATGGGAAGTAAAGCCGTTGGTCCCCGGTTCATGAGTTGATGGGTCGATAGGTAGGAGCTGCCTCCCTGGCGTCGGTAGCATTGGTGCTCAGCACGGAAAACAAGATCGACGGAAAAAACAAACCAAAGGAAAAAAAAAAAAAAACGTTCCCTTTTTATTGAAGCGGTATAAAACTCCTGTCCCGGAAGCTGCTTAAATTTTTCCTTCACATATGTTTCGTGTGAAAACGTCGGATTGCCTTGCTGCACGAGCAAAATTTTGACACGCTGCTCCTCTTGTTTGGACGTCATTTTGAAAACTGAAGAGCAAACGGTGAAAACTCATCATAGCAACCATTGTATATACACTCAACTTCCAAATGCAGCATTTCAGGTTTTTTTAAATGCATTTTTAACAGAAATACACCAATTTGAAGTTGACCAATTTTTGCGCGTTCCAGAATTTAATACCTGTGATCTTGAAATTTTTAACCTAGGGAATGAGTACTTAAGGGGGTTAGATTTAGACTTTGACACTGATTACACAGTGTAGTCGAAATACGTATATGTTAAGGACACCAGAATTATGTAAGTGGAATTAAATGAAAGATAATTATTCCGCTAATTCACAATTTCATTACTTCAATTTTATTTTATTTGGGGTGCCTTATGAATGTTCACGTACTCCGGTGTAGACAGGTACCTATATTTCCATAAGCATTACGGAATTTTGGAATGCTAATTTCTGCTAGGCACTCTCAAGGTGAAGAAATATTGGTTCGCCTATAGTGATAAATCAATCACTTGATAAAAATAACGCTGAATTGAAAATAAAAAAAAATTATATCGACTACATGAGCTAAAATTGCATGAGAAAACATAATCCAAACATTTAAAATTATATGAGCATGTTAATGTATGAGGTTCCTGAAACTTCTTTAAATTTTCCGCAAGTTCTCTGAACTTCTCGGAAGTTTTCTTGACTTCTCTAAGTTGTTTGGATATCACTGAAGTTCATAGAACTTCTTAAAAGTTTCTACAGATTCTCTGCAGCTGATGGGACCACTTTGAAGCTATAGAAGCTTCCCTGAGTAGCTTAAAATTTTACAGAAGGTCCCTTATTATCCCGCAGTTCCGAAGTACTGTAATTTATCCTGAAGTTCTTGCTACTCTTCTTATGTTGTTCTTGGAATTGCCCTGAAATTAATTAAAATGCCGTAAAAGTTTCTAAACTTCTCGACGTTTTCTGGACTTACATGAATTTCTCGTAACTTCTGGTATTTTTTTTTCTCTTAAGTTCTCTAAACTTCTCTAATGTTCTCTGAACTATCTTAAAATTGTGAAACTTCTAGAAAGTTCTCACAATTTTCCTGATAATCATGGAACTGCCCTAATTATTTCTTTTGCATGCCCTGTAAATGGAACTTTCCAGAAATATACGGAACTGCACTGAAACTGAAGCCAGAAAGATCTACCCGAACTATTTTTTTTTAAATTTATGGAAGTTTCATGAAATTTTCAGAACCTCCTGATCATTTCCGTATTATTTTTTCTGGTATTAAGGGTACAAATATAATATTCACATTTTTTTTTTTCATTAAAGTTTCCTCAATTCTCCTGACGTTCAAGGGATTCAAAACTTATTTGAGGTTAACTGAACTTTGGTTTTGGAACCTCTGAAAAGTTCTTGTATTTTTTTAAAGTCAATCGATCGACCTAATGTTCTCAAAATTTTCCTGAAGTTTCCGGAGCTTTCCTAAGCGTTCCACAATTTTCCGGAACTTTATGAAACTATCCTGAAATTTTCAGAACCTTTCCTAAAGGTATTTGCACTTACCTGATGTTTCCTAAAGTTAATGCAAAGTTGGTGAAATTGTCTTAGGTGGTTAGTATTTATTCGTCTTGTGTACGTGATATAAAACTTCACACAGAATAAATATTTTCAGAAAAATTACAGGAACTTCATAGAAGTTCTGAGAAGTTCAGGGAAAATTAAAAACAAAAACCAGGAAATTTCATAGATTTTTACATTAATTTAGAAAGGGGGGAAGTCGTATCATTTTCCAACCCGAAAAATTCCTAGACCGGACTGGGAACCGAACCCAGCCACTTCCAGCATGGTCTTGCTTTGTAGCTGCGCCTTTACGGAACTGAGCTAAGGGAAGACGATAAGGTCAGTTAATAAAACGTTTCAACATTGAGTCAAACCATGTTGTTTTAAGATAACTTTAATGGAGATTAAATAGCTGTATCGAGCTCTCTCTCAAACAAAACTGTATTTGAAAATGGTTTGTTTTATTATGGGTTTGTCACACAGCGCGAATAGCCATAATATAATAATGAAACAGGGAAACTAGCTAGCAAACGATTTGAAATATTCGATAAACCATTCAGTGACAGGCATTTTGTTTAAATCTTAATAAAACGAATTGGAATAATTAATGCTCTAATAAAACTCAAATAAAGCTGAAATGCATGGAGAATGTTCTTTGGGTTGTTAATCTAGATATAGTCTTCGCACTCACAATATGTTATTCTTATTTAAGAAGGTGCTAGCACAGACAAACAGACACAACACTAACAATCACATTCATAGCATATAATGTTTTAGTTGGGAATGTACTCGCATTTGTCATGGTGGTGCTACTGAAACGTTGAGTGAGCCACCACATTTTGAACTAATCAGTGATGCCAGTTCTTTTTCTGGTCAATTGAGTAGATGTCAGTGGAGACACATACCATATCTGTCGAAAACCGAAAAAAAAGTTGGTGAATATTACATCCAAACTGCTGCACATTAGTCATTCTGTTCCTAATATTACGCTGTACTATGTACACATAATTTGAGAACAAATCATTTTGATGACTGTAATATTCTATCAACTTTTACCAGTTATTGATGTTCAATACTTCACCATGAATATCATTGAATGATACATATTATATATTTTTGCTGTGTACACATTAAAGTGATGAGCGGTGGTAGAAAGGACACTCATTAGTGATGCTTCTTATTCTTAGTCCTCTCCTTATTCTGCTCATTTCAAGCTTATTGCTTATCGCATATTAGCTTATTGCGTGCTTTCAACTTCGACAGTTATTAATTGAGAGCTTTCGATGCAGGTACCATTTTTGCTTTAGTATAATTGTGTGGCAAGTACAATCATATCTACATTATGTCCAGGGAAGTCGAGAAATTTTCCAATCTGTTAAATTCCTAGACCGGACTGAGAATCAAACCCAGCCACCTCCAACATGGTCTTGCTTTGTAGTTGCGCCTTTACCAACTGAGCTAAGGGAGGCATTACCTCGTTTAAAAACTTGATTCCAGCAAAAGAAAATGCACTCTAAACAAACAAAACAAATCCCTAAAAAAATCTGAGCTTCTGTGAATATCTGCTACGGATCCGTATTTCTGCAAAATTAGAACAACCCGACATACCTGACTAGCTTCGGTATTGTTTTTATTCAACACAGCTGCTGTGTTGACAGAACGAGGGAAAAGCAACTAGTGAAAAAAATTGCATGAACGAGGGATGCTCCGGTTGCAAATTATTGCTTGGGAATGTGCATGACATAGGCACAAACGAAGTGACAGATGACTAACTGGCCAAGAAATCCATTAAAGTAATGTGGTTCACTGTAATAGAATTTTCATGAAAGCTTATGCCATCATCCACCAGATGGGCTAATTTTTTTGTATTGTTTTGAACGAAGTTGATTTTGTGTGCAATGATCTTTGACAGTGTGCAAAGAGTGTATCATTTTGTCATTTTTTTATGCATTGCAGTTTTGAGTAGAGTGAAAGAGATAGAATCAAAACATTCTAGTACATTTAGTGTTGCCATGTGGTACACTGAAAAATTGCAATAGCAGGTTCGTCACCAATGTTTTCGAACCGCTCTGTATGTCACTTCGTTTGTGATATAGGGTGCTAGTGTGCATGCAAAATACGCTTGACGATATTTTGAAGAATTTACTTCGAAGAAATATGTCTGTTTGTCTGTGGTGCTAGTCAACTTCTTCGAATCCCTCATCAGTGCATACTTTTTTACATCATGAATTTTTAATCTTTTGAATAGAGATTTTAAATCGTAGTCTGTCCCTAATAAAAAATACTAAATACGAACGATAACCCAAATGATACCCCGAACTCGTCGGTAACCAAAATAACCATTACAATTTTATTAGGGGTGTCATTGAAACATTTGTATACATAGAACTATTTACATCAAATGGTTCCAGAATTATTTTCTATGTACAATTACTCACTTTTCAAAATACAACCGAGTGAACCATTTGGCTTTCGGTCTTCTGGTTGACAATTATCCACGACCCATACAAATTTTAAAAATTTGCATGGTCAATTGACTACGCAGGGGGCGAGGGCCTGTCTACGTAGTTAATGAACAGCCCCTGGTGGTAAGCGTGGTGAGCCTAGTAGTACAGGTATACCTCGATATATAGTTACTGTCTCTTTTGACTTCCATTCTCGATATCTCGCAAATAAAAATGATTGACCGCCCACGGTTGCTACTCTGTTATTGCCAGATTAGCTGTAATTACACAGAGAACCAATAGACGATGCTTGGGGCTAGCAATCATCCTGAATGTGTAAAAACTGGTGATCTCAAACTAGGCAATGCCAGCGCCGGCCGCACCCAAACGCAGGTCAAGAAAGCAATGGTAGGAATGTTTTGACATGACACACGCTTTGATGGAAGCCAAGAAATCCTCTGCACTTCCCCGAGGAATCACTGGGATATTGGGTAAGAGGGTTGGGTTTGCATCGAGGGGGACGACTCTATCTACGATGCAGGAATTATTGTGTTTTGCTGTGGCTAGCTGCGCGCACGCTGAGTAGATAGAAAGAAGATTTATAGCGATTTTGAAGATTTCCTGCAAAAAGATGATACGCGATGCAAGTAGATGCGAGAAATGAAAGAAGATTTTTCGAAGATTTATTCGCTAGTGTGAGATTTTTTGAGCATCTAGAATTGAGATTTAGATGTGTCGCCCCCCTCGGTTTGCATCAGGTTTAGTTTTGGTAAACGATAAGCTGAATTGATGTCCTAGCGATCCTATAACGCGAAGGAGCTTGGGATTGTACCCACGGTCCTCTGCTCAGGCAAACGAGCTCCTTTTATTACAACACACCAATCGATTTGTTGTTATTCCAATGCATTCACATCAACCAATAAAGTGATTAACACATCTTGAATGTGGAGGGGCTCGAGATTAATCTCATGATGTTCTACTCAGTAAGCAAAAATGGTTGCTCTAAGGCCACCAAGCCCCTCATATCACATCATACAAGCTACGATTGCGTTACTATTGCAACCATTCAAAACCAGCCTCGAAGGTGACGTTGATATCGAAGTTAAGTTGCACAAACCACACGATAATATATAGTAACGATTTTACTATAAGCACAAACGAAGTGACAGACGACTAACTGGCGAAGAAATCAATTAAAATAATGTGGTTCACTGTAATAGAATTTTCTTAGAAGCTTTTGCCATCATCCACCAGATGGGATAGTATTTTTGTTTTGATTTGAACATAGTTGGTTTTGTGTGCAATATGATCTTTGACAGTGTGCAAAGAGTGTATCATTTTGTCATTTTTTTATGCATTTCAGTTTAGAGTAGAGTGAAAGAGATAGAACCAAAACATTCTAGTACAATCCATTAGTAGTGTTGCCATGTGGTACAAGCCAGTAGTAGTGGTGTTGCCATGTGGTACACTGAAAAATAGCAATAGCAGGTGCGTCACCAAAGTTTTCGAGCCGCTCCGTCTGTCACTTCGTTTGTGCTATAAGTCTCCCTAATATGATAGGACCTGGTATTTATTCAAACTCAAACTCGACGGTGGTGCCCTTTACACAAGAATAAGCCTTTTTGACCGATGACCTTAAAACCTGGAGACAGAAGCTACGAAAAAGCGCTTATGTCTTCATTTAATTATATTTCTACGCGACGTCGTTTGTTAGAAATCGGCGATGAAAGAAAAAAATTACAGTTACGATATATCGAGGTATTATAAAACCTGTATTAAAACTTTTCCAAAATTGTGAAAACCATCATCAATAAAAATTTGACGCTTAGATAATTTTTCTTGAACATAGAATAAATAGTTTTTTAGTAGTAGTCCTGCCTATATCGCCCTTCAATTATATTATAATTTTGTTTGAAAACAAAACTTTATTTTAGGAGATAATGGGCTACATAGTGCATATAAAATCATACTGGAGCTGTAATTAGAGTTCAAAGTCCCATTAATAAATCATCACTTACAACGGTATGAAATTTTGCGTGCTTTTTAGTCCGACAATTCACAAGACAAACAATTCAAAGATATCTCCGTTAAATCCAATTAATCAAAATATCGCCAACTATAAACAATAAAGCAAATCGCAACTGGCAGCGTCGTAAATTATGTCACCACTATTTTGAAAAACTCTGCGCGTTGTACTCTACTCCTTTTTTTTTCTTCAAAATCTTGTCGCTAATTCTATTCCCCTCTACGGACAAAGCCATTAACGAAGGGATCGCCATATCGACGACAATCCAGGTATCGGTTACAACTGGTCGGTGAACGTGCAGTGCCGTAGAACTAAACTGTCTGCTTGTAATCCGCTTTGAAATAGTTATTCGCAGAATTTTTGCACCCATTTTGTGTCAATAACGGGTGATGTAAAACTTTGCAGGATCTGTTCCCACGATTACATGTGAAAGTGATGGAACCACAATGGTGATGGATTGCCAACAGCTAGAGGGTCATAGATGTAGGGAAAATATTTCCAAAATAACTATAAATACCGGGAGTACAACAAACGGTTGGAGGGTATAGCATACTCTGCTTTGATGACCGGTGTAATTACGTGGCAATAGAATTAGAATTAGCAGTGCAAATTTCCTTCGTTAAGTAGGTCAACTCAATGCTTTCTATCGTTGGGAGAAAGGCGGCGTAGACATTTGAAGTAACGCTCCGGGCATGCTGTGATGGTTTAACAAATACATTTGCATGCAAAGGAATTTAAATGCTAGTTTGGGTCCAATAACATTTCCGGTACCATTCAATCAGTTCCGTTCACGAGAGAATCTTTCTTTCAATTACGTTATTGGTGATTGTAAATGTACTGTTAACATTTGTGAACTTTAGTGAGGCGAGGTAAAATCGTGCAGTAGTCCGAATCTAATGGAATGTAAACATAACTGCATTCCATTCAAAGTTCACTGTGTATTGCAATCTCCCCTCAAAGGCAAAGAATAGCTATGCCACAAGCCATATTTGACACGACTCTTACGTCAATCCATCTCATAGGAAGCACGTGACGACTCAAAATGTGACAAAAACGTACTTTTATTTGATTTTTTTTTTCTCAATTACACTTCTCTTCAGTCCCTTTGAATTCTTTTTGTCCCAATCGTAAAAGAAGTTCCTGGTTCCTACCTAGCAAAATGGAAAAAAAAAATCGAATTATTTATGTCGGTTATTATAGGTCCTAAATGGAGGGACAATGAACGATTGCGTGTGCCATGGAGTCTTCCTCCGACGAATCATCCGGAGGCAGGGAGGATGAAAAATCTATCGAAATACACAAAACAAACTGGAACAGATGTCACCGGAGGTTCCATTTTCAGGAACTAGTTTTTTTCGATTCAAATTGCATATCAGTGCTCGGTGATGCTTGAAGACGTTCAGGAAAGAAAAAAAATCTTCAAGAAGCACATAGTTTATAGCTGGTCTTTGTTCCATTTAGATCATGGACTGGACGGGCGAAGCGAAGGAGGAAGCCGGAACCGTATCAACTCAACCGTTCTTACCGGAGAGCGGTGGGACAATGAAAACTTCGAATCACCCAAGCGTGCTTGATGGACTCACTCGCCTTGGTGACGGTTTATGGCTTGAGAGCTTTTGAAAGAAAAAGGATTCTAAATCAATTTGATTGTCATTATTGAATCCTTATGCTTCTGGAGCGGGAACCAAGGTCACATCTTCGTTTGTTGTTACATTCATGTAGATGATACTCCACAGCAGATGCTCTTGCGGTAGATCACCTTCAGTCGTGGGAAGATGCAGCAAAAATTTGCAAAACAGTTCTGATCCTATCCAATACCATCCGTCTATTTCAATTACTTAGTTTATTGTTCCGTACTGTATGTGAGCTCTTGAGCTTGTTCATCTCAAACACCCCTCTCGATGAGAATTTTGTTCTAGATCTAGTGGTCATTTGTTTTCCTCCTTCACCCGCCTGCTTTGTGGCTATTGATGCTGTCATTCGTAAACAAAGGATCGTCGAATGCTGAAGAACAGGATCAATCCATACAATGATTTGCAATAAGAGGGTTTGATATTGGTTGGCAATCTATGATATCCTGTACGTCATACACACTGGGGATTCGCATTACTTTAAGGTGACAATTTAACAGCTCCTCTATATATTTCGATGTGTTTTCGAATATTTTTATAAATTTATTATATAGGAAAGCTAAAAAATTTGATAAGATAATTCACACAAAATTGGTAATTTTGCAATGTGTTTTTGGACAGCTACAAAAGTCAGTAAACTATTTTTTTAAAGAATTTAAAAAATCGATAATTTTCTCTAAATTGTATCGATTGTGTTCTTAACATTATTTGATGATAAACAATAAATTTGTTATTATTATCCATTTAATTACGATTGACGGTTATTTTCGGTTTACTGACTTTTCTGCTGTTTGAAACCACAGTAGTAAATTACTGATCCCAGTAAAATAATCTCTGTGTATTGTACAGCGGTGTCAGATATACATATATATCTGTATTTATACAGATTTTTGAAGTATCGTACAGACCCAATACAGACTACAGGCATTTCACAGATATTTGAAGCTTAATACAGATTTTGAACAGATTTTTACCAATTGGTTCCTGAAGTTTAACATAAAATAAACAAAATTATTTTCGAGTGTGTGCATCTTGTTATGGTTATGGTACGTGTCATGGTTATGAACAGCTTTTCGACTATTTTAAAGCAACATGTATGATAAGGCTATATAATAACAACTGTTCGATAGGTTCTGAACGTTTCTCATTTATTTTTATTTGAAATAATAGATTTTCCCTTTTCTAGCCTTACCCCCATGCCTACGCGCTTAGTTTTTTCTACCGAGCTCGGCTCTGCAAATCTCGGCAAAAATAAGTTTCACTGAGATCTCAGCAAAATTGACATTCGATTGCTGAGTCTCGGATAACGCTTAGCTGAATCTCAGCAAACAAATGAAATGTTTGCTGAGATCTCAGTAAAAAAGTAGACGGGTCTGTGTCTAGGGGCACGAACGAAAGCTTGACGTAGGACCGTTAGTGGACGGAACAAATATGCTGATCATTTAGTTCTTAACTCTTTCCGTTTTTGAATGAAAAGGGCCAATTGTTTTTCAAATGGTGGCCACATCAGTGCAAGTCGATGCCGACCGGATGACGGCGGCCTGGTCATGCTGCTTATTGCGGGAAGCCTTTCCTTCGGTCGATGTGGGTGCTTTCGTCGTCGTCTTTTACTTATACAGATTTATCTGTAATGATGCAGATTTTTCTCAACATTTTAATACAGATATCTGTATATAACAGGTATCCATATAACAGATTTTTTAAATATACAGATTTTTTCAGATTTTTCAAATAAGTGAAATATATGTTCATCTCAGTGTTCACTCGGCTGTCGACAAAAGTAGGCCACTCTCGATGTGTGCCACGCGATCGTCTGTTTTCTCGGCAGCAACCATTGTGTGGTCCTCCTCATTGTTCTTCATCAGCGGTTCTTTCGGCCGATGCGTCGTCGACTTTGGAAAGCAACCGTTTCGTGATGAGTGTGTGAGTGTTGACCACGTTTTGCATCCATTGCTGCAATGGAAGCGCTTTGTCCCACGATGGCGTAGCTGCCATACAATGAAACCACTGGAAGCGGCTCCAGTTCTGATGGAGGAGGCTTTTTGAATAGCGGAAGATAAAGTGTTTATTGTGTTGTACCTTTTGACTATAGTTTTAAGAAGTATTGTATAGTGACGAAGAATCCTCGGCTCTGTAAAGTTAATTCGGTTAAGTCTTATGAAATAAATTAATGGACAAAAAAATATGTTCATCTCTGGATTGTATTTATTAATATCCATAGATAATCTGTTCTTCCTTTTGAGTAGGTACGAGCACCTAAACAAATATCAATTTTTCACTTTTTATTTTATCATCTTCGTTAATTTGGAACGGACTTCTGATGCTCAGATGTTCTGATTTCTGATTGCTCGTTAGAATGTTAATTATGTTAGTTTTTCATTCTTATTATTAAATTAACCATATCACATGGTGACAGGTACTATAATTTTTTGTATTTTGTATTTGTCGAATCGGTTAACAAGCCGTTTTAACAACGGCTAGTAAGTCGAAGAGTCAACTGGATATTTTGACATTTGACTAGCGTTATATCAGAAATAAAGAATATTATATGCAATTCTACAAAACATCCAAATAAAAGTTATGTGTTGTGACAAAATACAATAAAGTTGATAAAACAAATGAATACGATTGCAAAAAAAGAAATACAGATGAAACCATCCCAAAGTTTAACACAAAAAATACTGAGTACACTTAGGTAGGGAAAATGACGGCTTCGGCATGACAGACTATTTTCGGCAACCCAAATTGAATCGCTAATTTCATTGGATTTTCTCACGTAAACACTTCCCTGAATGCATTCAAACGATTTTTTAGGCTTTCAGGTTCAACTTGATTATATTTTTACTACTGAGAAAAAGCAATCAGCAGGGTTTTCTTGAATTAAACACACGCACTACAAAATGCTGCTGATTTCAAGTTGCCGATGAAAGCACAGCTGTTTAACACGCAGCTCAAATAGAAAGGTTGCCGAATAAAAAGGTGTTGCCCACAATAGTCGCTCTCACTAGAGAAGTTTGGAGCTTTGTAAAAGCGTTTCAAAACAGTTGTTGACAATTATTTCGACTGAAATTGTTAGAGCAGCTGACAGCAAAAGATTGTAAACAAAACAATACTGCATGTTTGCGAGTAACATAAATAATAAAGGATGCAGCCAGCCGAAAACGCACCTGCTGGGTTTTAGGAACTCCAAGGTGCTACCAATCGATTGAGTGTTAGTGGCTAGTGATAGTGAACCGGTTCGCCGCGGTAACTCACTATTACCTACGAGTTGCACGGAGAGGGAGAGGGATCGTCGTCGTACAGTGTGGGAGTAGGAATAGGTAATAGCAATGTAAACATTAGGAAATTAAAATTAGTCAAAAAAGTACACCGTCGCGAGTAGTCGATCGGGGGCAAACCCCGTACGAAATCATTTTGTTTAGTTATTAGTAAGAATAAATGTAATGTTTAGTAAATAAAATCAATGTTGTGCTTTAGTGAAAAATAAACGGTATTTTGTGAAAAGGGTGTAGTGTTCTGTATGCGGTGAGGAAGGTCTACGGATGACAGAAGGATTTGGTCGAGGAAAGGATACGAAAGGGTACGCTCGCCGGGCAAGTAGAAGTCACCATCAAACGGTCGGGACGGTCCCCGACATAAATTGGTCCTTCGAGCCGGATCTCTACTACCGGTGGACTCACGGATCGATCGAATTTCGACAATTCGATGGTCAATTTGCGCCGTTGCACGTCCAGCAAACAGCCTACTCGCAACCCACAAAGGATCCACGCCATCCTTGAAGTGCATTGAAAGAGACCATCGCCATCGCATAGATCATCAATAGTGTCAATCGCCATCCTTGAAGTGTATCAAAGGGGTCCAATCGCCATCCTCGATGATAGCGAAAGAATCAATTGCCGCTAAACGACACCACCTAATCCTGCATCAACAGTGAGGATATTCGCCATCGTGATTCAACTAAATCGTCTGTAGGAACAACAGTAACAACAACCGATCATTCTCGAGTGGGATTTGGAACTGCACGGATCACGGATCAAAAGGGATTGTGGGACAACCCGAGCGTTGTTCTGCTATCAGGCCAGGTATGTAGAACATGTATATGTCCACCGAAGCATGAAATACATCCCACTAACGCCCACATTTCGACTTTATTGTGTGATTACTGAATTGACGAACAACGGAGTGGTGAATCAGTTCACGAAGAACTCGATTTCGGGCATCTTCCGATGAGTGTAACCACTTGGAGGAATTCGGTGGCGGTGGTACCTACCAACTTACGACTGGCTCTTGGTTCTTCGTTTCTCTACCGTGATTCTCAAACAACAACCATGTCAACGAAGATTACCAGGTCAACCGACTCCTTGAAGGTGTTGAAGTCAAAACTCAAGGGTCTTCGAGCGTCGTTAGACAACATTAGTCAGTTCGTTAGGTATTATAAAGAGGGTACAACAGCTAGTCAGGTCAAAGTCCGCCTCGAACGTAAGATTTGTTGTGAGAGCAAATTAGTGAGACTTCTTGGGGAATCGAATCGCATGAGGACTACGAAGAGCAAGAAGATGTCGAAAATGAGCAATTGGAGTTCGAGAATCGCTACTACGATGCGAAATCGTTCTTGATGGAGAAGGCCATGAAGTTAAAGGAAGAATCATGTGTGCGTTCCTGAGAGAAAAAGGCTATAGAAAGATGGTCGCTGCTTAGGTTGCCGAGAATACGTAAATTCCCCTATATAGGTTCGAGCAACAGCTAGCGAATTCAATATCCTTTCAATCTTTCAAATGATTAGATAAAGTTGAAATTTGGTTTGATTACAAGAATTTGAGAAAATGGAACTCTGAGCATAACATTTTACAACAAATACTTCTCAACATTTCAATGCATATTTTAAATTTTCTAAAACTCTTGAGTAAAAAAAAAAAAAACAAATTACCTGACAAAGATTTTCGTAATCTCGGGCATAAAAATTTTAAATTTTACGGAAATGTGATTGTTTCTTCATTAGATTAGTTTGCAAGTTTGTCTCTCATTACTGGGATTTTATTTTTTGTATTTTAAGACTTTTAGAAAAGATAAAAATCACTCAAAAAATCAAGATTCAAGATTTCGAGGTTTAATATTAATTCTTTAGAAAGCAAGTTTAAGTCATTCTTCAAGATTTTAATCTATGAACGAACTTTTTCAGAACTTCAAATGAAATTCAAAATATATTTACGACAATCTGCAATAAGATCATTCTATTGAATTTATACAGATTATTTTACAGATTTTTGTCAGCCAGAAACAGATTAAAAAGATTTATTACGGTGAAAAAACCGATTGGAAATGGAAATAACGTTGCAACACTGCGTCGTCTTTGTACACGGAAATGAAAAACTACCCTAAATTGGCTTCTTTTGACTCAACCTTGGACTATCGTTCAATAAGGTAAATTTGAGTTAAAATAGATATACCTAATTTTGGGTAAATTGGTGAAACTATCTACAAGGTAAATTGAAGCAGTCCCAAAAAAAAAACCAGGATGAGTAAAATTAACTTACTGGTAGGTAAAAAAAATAGGAGAATATCCAGCCAAATAAAGCCAGCAGTGGGTAAAATTAGCTTACTATAGGTTTGAAAAGAACAATCGAAGACTTTTTCAAAGGGTTGACGATAAGTATAAATCTGTAAAAATTTCTTCTGACAATGAAGAAGAACCAAACGGAAAAGAACTGTTTCATTCAACAAATAAATAAAAACGCACCTTTTACCAATTTTTATTGACCACTGAAAATCAATTCACAATCAATGCCGGAGGCTTAGTTGAATCCAGGAAATCCGCCGGAAGGGAAGTGGAAGCTGTTGACTGTTGACAACTGGAACGACTAGTGTACAACCACTTTATTTACGCCTGCTGGAAGCTCAGCCAAATCAAAAAAAAACCGCGACAAACAAGCGAGGTGAAAGCACAACCCGGCTACCACTGCTAGACAGAAGTTTCATGTTGAATTAAAGATTAATCCATTTTGTTAAAATAACTTCATACTTACAAAATACTCTCAACTGGAACAGTTGTATTGTAGCTGGCCGGAGGCTTGGCCAATTTTAAGTTTATTTTACGCAACGTGAACTATAGTTGATAAAGTTAGCGTTGAGTAGTTTTGGACTGCTTATTTTGGAAATATAAAATAAAAATATTTAGCAAAACCGTTGAGACAAACTATAACGGGTGTTCAATGAAAAATGAGAATTTTTTCAGTCATATAGCTAGTAAAAAAAATATATTTAATTTTTTTTTAAATATAGGAGAAGGGGCCCTCAGCCGTACGACGCAACTAAGTCGTGATGCTCTTACAATAGCATTGGACGGCACTGAAATCATTCTCATTTTTAATATGCAATGAATGCGAAGCACGCATATCCTCGAGCGAGTGTTTTACAGAATATCGAGGAAAATCCAGACTTATGTAATTTTTCTTTTTTTCAATATTTTGGTATCACCATAATTATGATAAGGGCATAATAACAAATTTTATTTACTCAATGCTAGGTGTTGTAATATTTACTCAACCTATGAGTAAAAAGTATTTACCTGTTAGTTCAACTTTTACCCAATGGGAGACTTTAAGCAATATGCTCAATTTGGAGGAGTTTAAACTTATATTTTGGGTATTTTTTATTACCGTGTATTGAAGCGATGCGTGCTGTTCCACTCATACGTCGTGTCTGACGCTTATCCGTCCGTTGCTCGAAAGAAAATGACGAAGAAAACGATTAGGCAATCGTTTTTATTATCGCTGCTTTTCTTCTGCCTTCCTTTCATTGGTGAAATGGTGAGTGGTCAACCGAGCATTGAGCTCGCTCATGTGAGCATGCGCAATGTGTCGTTTGTTCGATTTGCACTCTATCGTTGCGTCCGTGTTTGGGATTTTTCGTTACATGTCTGAATTTTAATTTTTTAAATGTGACCCCCAGTAAAGAAATTAACGACGTAGTCCTACGTCAAAAAGAACTATTGATTTCGTTTTAGCCTAAAAATCACTTTTCTCCAGAGCGAATATTCGAAAAAGGTTAGACAAGCTCAAAATTTTGACATTATAAGATTTCAGTTTCAGAAAATAAGGTTCTTATAAGTTATCGTTATTTCTCCCTCAGTAGCCATATTGGTTACTTATATGACACGTTCTTGTTTTCTAGTTGGGTCTTCCCTTAGCTCAGTCGGTAAAGGCGCAGCTACAAAGCAAAACCATGCTGGAGGTGCTGGGTTCAAATCCTGGTCCGGTCTAGGAACCTTTTTGGGTTGGAAATTTTCTTGACTTCCCTGGGCATAGGGTATAATTATACTTGCCACACAATTATACTGATGCAAAAATGGTACCAGCATCGAAAGCTCTCAATTAATAACTGTTGAAGTGCATCTTGAAAACTATGCTATGAGCACACAATAAGCTAATATACCTTACCTTACCAATCAGGCTTAGGTTCTCTGCTTGTTGCTCTCTGCTGTCCGAAGAAGTCGTCTCCACTCTACTCGATCCATGGCCACAATTCACCAGCCTAGTAGTCTGCGAAGGGTCCACAGGTCACCTTCTACTTTCTCGATCCACCTTGCCCACTACGCGCCTCTTCTTCTTGTTCCTGTTGGGTCGCTTTCGAGAACCATTTGCACTGGGTCGCCGTGTGGCCAGGGCTCTACATTTTCGAAGCTCTAAAATGAACTCGTGTTTTGTTTCTCTCATACATACGTGTTCGACGCTTCATTTCTATAATGCCTAGCTAGACTATCACCAAGAAACGAAAATAAAAAAGCAGGACGCTTAGAAGGCAAGGCTGGTTGTCGTTGCTTTGCTCATTGCTTTCAATGTAACTAATGTCGATTTTCTAGTTAAACGAAACCTCATTATGACTTTCACGAACACTCTATCACAGCTCTTTCAATTTGTTTAAAATGCGTTATGTCCGGTTTTCGATCATCTTTTTTAGATAAATATATGGATGGAAGATAAATTAAAAATATTATGTGTAATCTTCAAGTGTATCCACGGGAGAAATGCTTTAAATATGTATTTTCATTTTCCGTCATATGCGTCATGAAATCTCTGTTGATGTGTTTCATGAAAGAGAAAACTATCAAAGTCGAGCGCTCTTTCACTCATTTGTTTCACAGAAACTTGAAAGAAAGACCAATTGAGCGACGGGAGAAAGAGAGAAAAGAGATTGAACATTTGTTTGTGCACGCCGACTGAGGTTCTAGAATGCTGCGAAGCTGTTCGACTTTAACAGAAAACGAAAGCCAGCAGTCTCTTCGTCGCATCGATTTGGTCGATTGAAGCTGATATTGTGACGCCCTGCGTGTGGCATTCTTACGACGTGGCGCCCAATTTTCGCAATGTGGACGATGGATGGTTCTCCCAGCAGCTGGTGCAATTCGTGGTTCATTCGCCTCCTCCACGTTCCGTCATCCATCTGCACTCCACCGTAGATGGTACGCAACACCTTCTTTTCGAAAACACCAAGGGCGCGTTGGTCCTCCACGAGCATAGTCCAGGTCTTGTGGCCGTAGAGGATCACCGGTCTAATCAGCCTCGCCAGCGTCGTTTTCGAAGAAGTACGGACCAATGACGCCTCCAGCCCAAAATTCACACCAAACAGTGACTTTCTGGGGATGCATTGCTACTTGGTGGACCTCGTTTGGATTGACCTTGTACCAAATTCGAAAATTTTGCTTGTTCAAAACTCGTTGTTGATGTTGAGAAGTGTACTACGGCGATCGCCGCTATCCGCTACTCCGGCTCGAAGGACCACATTGTTTGGTAATCTGGTCCTTACCTTCGATGAGTGGACTGTATATTATGGAGTGGATTCCTGGATTTTCTATCGTATTGTGCTATATTTGTCTCCTATCGCTCAGCAAACACGAAAGTTACACCTTGGTTCACCTTGAAACACTACATTTATTTTTACACACTATACAAAGTTTATTTTACGGAACTAAACATTTATTCTACTTATTCTACATTAAAAGAACACAAAATGTGGCCGCTATTGCCGATTCCTTAAATTGCTATGGCCTCAATTCGCGATGGTGCCGATTTCTGCTGGTGATTTGCCGGTCATGACCCTCATATGCAGTTGCAATGATTCCATCTTCGATCAGCTGTTGAATTTTCTTCATGCTTGTATTGGTAAGCTTCGTTGACATTCGGTAGATAGTTGGTTTTGATCCACAAGCCCTTGCAGCAACATCGGGGGGAACTTCAATGCGAGCGCGATCGCCGTAGTACACTTCTCAACATCAACACTCGTTCATCCAGAAATGGGCCTCGTCGCAGAAGCAGATTTTTCGAGAAAAATCGGGGTCTGTTTTCAACTGCTCCAAAATTCTAAAAAAATATTTGAGTACATACGATGGTTTGATAACAGAACACTGTCCTTGTAAATATCACCTGAAAATCATTGGTAAACTTCATGAAGATAAATGTCGCTTTTGTAACTTAAAGAGTGAAAGCTCTGAACATTTGTTGTGTGACTGTGTTGCACTATTTCATAAACGATGCAGATATCTTGATAAGGGTCTGATGAGATCTTGCGAAATCTGGGCTACTGCTCTCAATCAGGTAATAAATTTCATAAGGAATGTATTACCTGGTTGGGATAATTGCTTACAACAGTAGTGGTAGTTACTCAAACAATAGTGGCTTCCCTAATAAAAATGTTATGGTTAATTTGCTTAACGAAGTGTTCTGGGTATCATCCAAACCATTTGTGGAATAGTTCACACATTTGGGTTATCGTTTGTTTATGGTAATTGTTATTAGGGTTACTACTACGTTATGGCATAAATAAAAAGAGGATACACCACAATAGATCAAAGTAATGGTCGCGGCGGTATTATGTCCCCAATATAGGGAAAAAAAACTGCTCCAAAACCCAATCATCGAACACACGGCACTGTCTATGATCGTTAAGCGTGAGCTCCTAGGTCAATCTTGTATGGGTGCAGACCCAAGTCTCGACGCATAATTCGCCAGTTCTTGTGCGCGGCGCGGAATCGACTGCCGCGGGTTCTCCTGTACACTTTCGCGTACATCGGTGATATTCTCGGCAGACCTAGCGTTCCACTTACGTACGGTGGTTGAGCGTTCACCGAACCAGTTTTCTCGAATTTGTTCACCACATTGGGAATAGTCGTCCCGGAAGGACGATTATTGCGACCGTAAAATGAGCGAAGCGCTCGGAACGTTGATCGCAAAGAACACTTACTTTGATGATACAATTTTATCATTTGCACGTGCTGTTGGACGCTATAACTCTCGATGGTAATTTGGAAAGACACATTGAATAAATGACAGCTAATTTGACACTTGTAGCTTCAACAATTTTGGAAAACCTTTTATTTTGTTTTATTTAAAAAATAATAATCGAAAACTAACTAAGATATTTGATCAAAAAAAGCCTACACATTTGTCACTGAAAGCTACTTTTTCTATCTTTATTTTGTTTTAAGTAAAAATAAACTAGTGATCTAATGAATTCCAGTATTTCGAGGTAAAGTTGTGATTTCTAATAAAACATTTATGAGCATATAATGCAGGATACTGCTTTGTTCATGAACAATGCAAGAGGAATAATGAGTTATAAATTACAGTATGTTTTAATTTCAATGCTAAACTACTTGTGAATTGAATGCATCTGATTACTAAATTTGACATCACACATTTAATATTGCGGTTTATTGCACATTTTTAAATAACAACAAATTTTGATATGTTTTTTTTGTTTTCTGCCACAATAATAGCACAGACAAACAGACATAACACATTGAATAATTCTCACTGTAAAACATCGTCGCTAAAACATTACCGCCATCTGTTGAGTACACTGTGGTGGGCACTACATGGAACAGATGGCGGTAGTGTGTAAACGTCAAATGCAAGGGAATTGACTATGCGCGCCACAGGTGGCGGTACTACCAACTACGATACTTTTAAATTGCCCGTTAAATGCTTGTTCGATGAACAACTTGTGGGTGTTATGTCTGTTTGTCTGTGATAATAGTAACATCACAGACAAACAGACGTAACACTAGCATTTTTTTCATTGAACACAAATTCAATGGTCAATTTAAAAGTTTTTAGTTGGTAGTCCCGCCACCTGTGGTCAATAACCCTTGCGTTTGACGTTTAAACACTACCGCTATCTGTTCAGTGTACTACCCATCACAGTATACTCAAAAGATGGCGGTAGTGTGTTAGTGACGATGTTTTATATTGAAAAATATTCAATGTGTTATGTATGTTTGTCTGTGGTAACATATTGATTGCTTATTTTGTTAAAATTAACGAAAATAACAATTTCAAAACCCATACATTGATTGGTTATCATGAATGCTAACAATGTTATTGTTTTAATAACCTTAATCGGTTTATCTCATTTTTTTTAAAGATAAATGTTAACTCAACCACACGGTTGGCAAAACATGTTATTTCGATCGGAAATATTTTATTAGTCTATTCCATAGGTATGTAATCTGGATCAAGTGTGTCATCCCTGCCCTTGCTGTGCACATTAGAAGGTGGAACGTCACAACCCAAGAATAATGCCAAGTATCAAGTAATTAATTTTTTTATCGATAATCGTTTTCTATCTCGTGAGATTCTTGTCTAAAAAGGTGTCTGACAAGGCGAGAAGGCGTAAAAGCAATTCAAGGTGCAAAAATATCGTCTGCTCCGATGTTTTCCGATCTTCTTTAATTCCGCCTACGCTAAACAAAGGTTGCTTTTCTATTTCTTTTGAGTTTCTTTTCTCTTGAAAGTGGCACGTGGAAATCTGGGCTTTCATTCCCCCTGGCATTTTTAAAATTTATGTGGCACGTGCAAAGTCACTAATTTAACGGCATTTGATCGGTTGGTATAACAAACAGTGGAAGGATCATTTTTTAACAATATAAGAAAAAAAAGTTGCCTTCCATCAGCGATAAGTTCGAATTCGATGGCTACAAATAAATAAACGTTGAACAATCAAACGAACTATTGATGGAGTGTAATGATCCTGTCAAAAGCGAAGTTTTTGATCATTCGGAAATTGATGGGCAAGGTGTCGGTGGGAATCCAGCTGCTCATCAAACATAGAGAGAGAAAATAAAAACCGTTGCAATCAGCCAGCGGACAGTGGAATTGCAGTAAATTGATAAACTTGAAAGAAAATGTAGCACCTTGACGAATGTGTTGTCTAGAAGATTCTTTCCCCAACCAACTGAAATCGGTGCCAATTTATGACCTGACCATTGTTGTTGACCCGTGAAGAATGAATGTTCTGAATGCTTGCGGCTGCTGGTCAGGAACAAATCGGCAGTGAGCTTGTATAAGGACCTATCTGCGATGAACGATTATCTTTATAGATTTTTTCTTTAAATTGATATACTGCTAAGGGAAGCAATTTTCTGAAATTTGTCCAATACGGTGCTGTAACAGGTTGAATTGGCTATCAAAAGCAACAGCGAACGCACCGAGAAATGTTAATCCAAGCGAATTATTAATAATAGAGAAAATCTACGAAGAGAAACGATAATTGCAATTAAGCCCTTATGAACGCTCTCTGTCGAAATGTTAGATTTAGTAAGCTATAATCATGTTACGGAAGGTATGAAAGCATTGTTGCAGTAAAAGAAAGTTACCACATCGAAGATTGAGTTTTGATGTTTAAATTATCATATTTTTCTTAAAGGATCGAAGTGCGCCCTGCTTATGTACGGACGCGAGAAATTTCCGATCGTCAAATTTTCCAATTTGTTTTTCTGAAAATCGATTTTTTCATCGTGTGCCACTCGATAACATAGTTCTAGAAAAGAACTTTAGTGCAAGTTATCGGGTAAAATGCATTATTTTTTTATCAGCATCCTTTTTCATCGGAATTGTTATTTAGCGATTGGCAAGTTTCCGATGATTCTGATTGGAGGCGGGTTGTGCAAGAGTTTCTGAGAAGGTCTTTTAATAATTAAGAGATGCAATAGTTTTTGCTTCACGGATAAACCATCGTTTATTTGGTGGGTTTGTTCCTATTTATTTATTCACCTGTTCCGGAACCTTTTATCAGTTTTCTACAACTTTGACTTAGATCATTTCGAAGAGTCACTTTCGTGCTGTATTTTGTTGAGAAATGTCGAGCGCGCTATTTTCGAAGGTTGTGAATGATTGACCAAGGGGTGAGACAGCTTTACTATGAGCTGCTTTTTTGCAGCGAGTATCTCAATGTGCATCAAAATTAAATCTACTGTTACACCGTTTACTTCTTTTTAGATTATGCATATTAGACGTCAGTTTTGTTCGTAAACAAAGAAAAAAAAATTCTAAATTTCTGTGCTTTATGTTCGTATTCCTCCGTCTCGAAAAGTTGTATGTGAATTACCTGAAGGTAGATGGATACAGTCTATCTCGTAAAATAACCAGAGGATTCGTGTTCCTCTTCCTTGTTATGCAACAACCGATTAACATCCAATTCTTAATTTAAGCTTCGGAGGCAACGCAGCCAACCATTACCCCGGCATGTTCTACCAGAGCATCCAGTGCAGTCACCACTTCCGAAGCCGGTGAGTACGATCCTTGATCTAGATCCGGACTTCAAACCCATCATCGATCTACCGAATGAAATCGAAGTGACAACCGAAGAGGAAGACGAAGAACAAATATTCTGCGTTCGCACCAAGCTCCTGCACATGAGAGAGTGGAAGGAAAGGGGTCTTGGCGATCTGAACGAATTCTCAAGATTAAATCCGATCCGACCAAGTACAGGAACATCGCTATGGACTTCTGTGACGAGAAGCCGAAGAACAAAACATGCTCCAAATATAACTAATAATAGAAAAAATAACTAATAAAATGACGCAAAAAAAACACTGTTTTCCATCTTTAGCTTTACATCGCTTAGTCGTAAGTGAACGTGCATCGACGACTGCTCGTACGTAGTGATGTTTAACTTCAAGGGAGACTTCCGTCGACGACCGCCAAAGAATGTCGGTGGTGTATCACACAAATCGGACCATATCACGATCATCTACAGAAGGCACAGCAGTAGCTCCAGAAGTGGGAGGATGTCCTCTGGCAGCAGAACGGTGCCGTGTTAACCCAGAGCTCGGTTCACAATTACGTCTAGCGGCAGATTGTCAAGCGATGGGAACGGGATCGTTTAGACTAGTATTGAAGGACGTGCGGGGTACATAAATTTTGCCGGAGCTGAAGTATTTGGTCGAGTTTTTCTATCACATCAAGCCGGGTTGTTTGTTGGTTTGTTTGACAGCAGTTTTAAGGCTCCGCATATCCAATTGTTGCTGGGATGCGAAAATTGTGAAAGCAAATGACAGTGATCTTGCTCACTGAGCAATGTGAGTTACTCGAGGTGCCTCAAAAGCAACTCTGAAATTGCTCATGATTAGGAGCGGTCTTGCCCCTTGGAAAAGACCAAGTTCCAGCACAGATTTGCACATTGGTTCAGGATAGAAAATCGGCAAGAGAGTCGTCCTAGTGCTTTTGCTTATGGTTTAGAGCGTTTGATGTCTTGAGCAGGGTTACCAAAACTACTGATAAATCTGTATTTCTACAGATTTTGCAGAGTTTTTAAAACTAAGATTCTGTATTCACAGATTACAGATTTCTTGGATTTCAACAGATTACAGATATTTTTAAAATATGAGCAAACATTTTATAAATTAATCTTGAGGTGTTCAATAATAAAACATAATTTTCACTTCAGTGTAAATTTATCATCCTCAATTTTTATATCTATGCATACTTTTTTATGCGCAATGAAAAAAGAGATCCAGAACTATTCTTTTTTTGACAAACAATAAGTAATTTATTATACATATAAATCACTTTTCAAAGGACATTTTTAGGGATCCACAGATTTTTTTCCTTGATTTGTTAATGAGCACCAATGCTACCGATGTCAGGGTGGCAACTTCCACACCTGGACCCTACACCGTTCGAAAAATTCATGTACATTTCTGTGAGATATAGTGCACATAAAATTAACGCTAGATTTGGCATAAATTTACGCGATATTCCGTGTAAATTTAAGCGCAATATCGCATAAATTAGCAATATTGTATGCAAGCTTGTAAACGATTTCGCTGTTTATGCAAAGTATAGCTCAAAATCAAACGAAGGGAGATTTTACGCGATAGTTAAAATTCAGAATTTTGTTCTGTGTACCTATCGGCCCATCAACTCATGAACCGGGGACCAACGGCTTTACTTCCCTTCCGAAGGAAGGCGTGATCAGAGATGTTATGCCTTGGAACATCCCGGCGGTGCCGACTGGGATTGAACCCAAGCCTGCTGGGGTGAGAGATAATCACGCTTACCACCAGGCATCATTTGCGTTCATTTCGGGCATTCATTTACATTCATTTACCTCTAACTTCAACAGCATTCCGCAAAATGATGTATAGAGCTTTTGCAGATTTTGTTATTTGCTATAACTTTTATTAACAAGTCAAATCCGTTTCTCTTATGCATGACGAACCAGAGCGAACAGAAGCCACTACTGTTTTTCAGTGAATGTATTTTACATTCACTGAAAAACAGAAACAAGTTCAGCCCGCTCTAGTTCGTGATTCATAAGAGATACAGATTTTACTTGTTAACATTCATTTGTCAATTGTCAGTTGTCATTTTGCGGAATGCTGTTGATGAAAAAAAGTTAGAAGCAAATGAATGCAAATGAATGTATGAAATGAATGCAAATGATTTTCCATGCCTGCTTACCACTACACCACCGGCGCCGCTTATCAACACAGATATCATCACAGATTTTCTGGACAAAAACTAAGATGAATTTTTTTTTTGGGAAACACAGATTTCCTTTTGGCAACCCTGGTCTTAAGTGATGTTTATGTGCTTGAAAGTTCCTGGAAAAGTCATGGAATAGTATTGTCGCGCTTATGTTAAATTATCATTTGGTGACGGTCGAAACACGCCGCTCATAAGCGCGATGCAACCCCGCCCATAAGGATTATACACAGGTGTGTAACTTTGATAGTATTTTACGGCAGCGGCTTGAGGAGCGAATCCTGGATAAAGAGCCGCCTAGTGTTAAATCAATGGGCGCAGTTGTTCGGCCATAAACAGAAAACAGATGGTATAATCCCTTTTTGAGAAATTATTCTGCCACACACAATATTGTGTGACTGAATAAGGTAATCCGGATTCGTATCCGCATTCCACGTAATTCCACACTTTAGTTACTAAATTCATAGTTTAGCGGAGACAATGACGGGAGCCAATTTGACCTGTCATTTGCGGGAATCAAGCGAGCATTACCCGAGCAGAGAATGAAAACAAAGTGAAAACTAAACTTGATATTTTGATATAAGCGTGATAACATATTTTGTCTACCGTGTGGTCGAGTTAACAGTAATCATAACACAAATGAGATCTAAATGGTATATGAAGGATAATAAAATGATAACAAATCATGTTTTCTTGATAACAAACCTATGTATGCGTTTTGAAATCAGTAATTTCGTTGATAATAGACAGAATAAGTAGTAATCAATGTATTATTACAACCATCGTAGAAAATCGAAAAAATAATAAAAAAAAATAGTTATTATTTTGATATCATGATATCACATTTAGTAATCTCAATGTTTTGAAATCTATTGGTTGATATCAAGATTCAAAATAAAAAAAATTATCGATGAGTTTTCATTTACTCAAAATAAAAAACAAACCTATATTTTAATCAGTTCTATCGATATCTATCTTATATCGATTCGTAAATTAAATTTGCAGGTAGATTAATATCAACAAATGTTGTAAAATAGAACTGTAAAAATCATAAATGTCTTTGTGATGTTTATAGAGAAAACAGCAAGCATCCTGATTGACTTGTAAGAAAAAAACAAGTTGATTTCAGTGATAAATGTGGATGCTCTTTTCATAAAATATCTTTTTCCTTCATTTATTTAACGTCGGTCTCTGTTCCGCAATCTAGTGCCAATCACCGACGGACATCGATTGCCATCCATTGACGGCAATCGAATGTGTAGGAAGGCAGCTTCCACACCTGCGTAGGACCATCCACCCTTCCACACCTGCGTAGGACCACCCATTCAAACACACATGGGCCGGGGCCAACGGCTTTACTTCCCTTGCGAAGGAAGACGTGACCAGAGATTTTTATGCCTGAAGACCCACTGGGGTAAGAAAACAGTCACGCTTACCACTACACCACCGGCTTCATAAAATATCATATTTTGTTTTTAATTATTTATTTTTTAGAAATATCAAAATAATATCAAAATACGAATTCAATTGAAATTAAAAAATAGTATATCAAAATATGTCTGGTTGCGTCTTCCTTCGGAAGGGAAGTAAAGCCGTTGGCCCCGGCCTTTGTGTGTTGAGTGGATGCGATATCCTACGCAGATGCCGAAGCTGCCTCCCTGCAAATTCTATTGCCGTCAATGGATGGCAATCGATGTCCGTCAGTGATTGGCACTATACTACGGAACAGAAACCCACTTAAATAAAGGAAAGGTATCAAAGGTTTTAAAAACCGGGATTTATAGGTATTTATTATTGATATTAATTAAATATTTTTACGGTTTTCGAAAGCAAAAATTCAAGCTTTTGTACTTTTCAGGAAATTTTGGAAGAAATTTCCGGGGAATGTTTCAAATTGCTTCTGAAAGAAGCTGAAAGATCTTTTAGAGAAAGAAGACAAACTCTTCTGGAGGATGTTTGAAGAAAAGTCGAAAAAACATTCGGAGAACTTACAAGTGAAATATGGAGAAGCTTTCGGGGAAAATTAAAAGAATCATTCGAGGAAAATCGAATGACACATCCAGAGGAAGCTAGAACAGTTTCGGGAATCGGAAGAAAATTCCAGGAGTGCTGGTCTCCAAGGGAAGCTAGATGAAACTCGGGAAAACCTTCCAATATAAGTCGGAGAAAACCTCCGGAAGAGTATCATGGAAAGAAATTTCTGGGATAATTCGATACATGCTTTCGGTAAAACTTTCAATGAGCTTCCTGGAGAAGATGGAAGAAAAGTTCAGGAGACGCTGGAAGAAATTTCCTGAGATAGTTTGGAAGAATCTTCTTGATGAAATTGATGAAATTACTTAAGAAAGTCGGAAGCTTACTCCGGCGTAAGTCAAAGGGTTTTCGGGACAGTCGAAAGAAACTTCTAGGAGAAGTTGATAAAAATATTCCGGAAGGAAGATTTCTGGGGGATGTCGATAAAAATTTCCGGCAGGAATCGGTAGAATCTTTTAGGGAACAATACTCCGGGAAACTGAAAAAATGGCGAAAGAACCTTTCAAAAGAAGCCAGAAGGAGGTTCCAAGGGAAGTCGAAAGTTCTTTCCGGGAGGAATCGCAAAATAATGTGGAAGATAATAACAGGGAACTTGGAAGATACCAAAGCAGCACACTACCATCACAATAAATTGCAGCATCTTGATTGTAACTGGAATCCCGAGCAAAGTCTGAGATCAAATTGAAATCTAAATTTGATGTTGTGATTTCGCTGATAATGATTACTCAGGTTGCTGTCGTTTTGGTCGTTTTAACGGTTAAAATATCAAAATTGAGAGCAAAATAACTTCCTGTGACATCACATTGAAAACTATTTCTGCTATCAGTGAGAGCAAACTTAATTTGATGTAAATTTTTCCTGTTGTTAACAAAACAAGTATTCAATTTGATGTTATGCTGAGGCAATGAAAACAAAACCGCAACAACATATTTTTGAAGAGCAAATTTACAGCAAAATGAAAACAAAATTTGTCAATTGCATAAACTCAAATCAAATTAGGATTTCAGTTTGATGTTGATATCAAAACTTGATTTCAATTTGCTGTAATTTTGATGTTGGACTTTGCTCGGGATACGTTACATACAAGTAAACACAACTGTTCAGGTGACAAGTGTGCTGCTAGGGCACTTTCAAGGGAAGATCAAATAAACGTCATAAAGGTAAAAAATGAACATTCTGATGAACTTTTTTGGTAACATTAAAGATAAAAATATTTCCCGATTCCCAGGAATGACCGGAATGAACCGTCAGTTGGTTCCTGGGTAGCCAAAACCAGAGAGGAAGTGGAAACACTTGTCGAAAGAGCATCAAACATAAGATATTTTTAAATCAAGGCTCAAAACTTTAACATATTCCAAAAGATAAAAGTCAATCACAATAGTTTTTTTCTGACATGTGAGCGCGGGCAGGTAATAATCTATTTAAAAAAAATCGATATAAATCGGTATTAAATCTCACATATAGGTATTCTAAGGAACCTTATCTGTGTATCGGTATTATGTTAGAAAATTGGTACAAATATGACGGACTTACTTGGGTGATGCACTCAACTAACTGATAACAAAAATAGCACGCTAAACTACAATACAGTAATTCATTACTGTTCGCACAGCATGCGTGAGGAGCCAATTCACCGTACCTGTTTTTTGCATCATGGCTACATCGACGAATTTCACCACCTACACGGTAACCGCAAAATACCCAATAATGACTACAACGTAAGCATTTTCGAGCGAAACCTGGACTACCCATTAAATGAGTAAAATTTTACCCATTTATGAGTAATTAAAACTACAAAAACAAGTAGTAAGTATTCGTTTTTGAATAACAAATACTCATAAATGGGTAATATTGTTACTCATTTAATGGGTAGTCCCAGTCTCCCTCGAAAATGCTTACTTTGTAGTCATTATTGGGTATTTTGCGGTTACCGTGTAGGCAGATTGGATCCTGCACTGAACCTAAACCGATGACGTGTCATCACGTCGTGTCATCAATGACTTTCGATGATTCAGCCAATTGGCAAATCAAAGTTGGCACTCGTGGAGAATAGACGAACTGAGAAAGTGATGATGGTTTCAAATTTTTCCACGGAGAGCTATACGAGTGCAATCTTAAAATGCTTTTATTTTGAAAATGGAGCATTGTATTTAAATCTGGTTGTTGCTACACTTGTAGAAAAGCTAAAATCTATGCATACACCTAACAATCTGAAAAGAAATTATTTTTCCTATATTATATATCGAATGAGTAGTCCTTAAGTTTTCTACTAACGTAGCTTTACCCAGATTTAAATAAAATTCTCCATTTGCAAAATAAAGGCATTTTAAGATTGAACTCGTATTGGCAAATCAAAGTTGGCACTCGTGGAGAATAGAAGAACTATGAGAGTGATGATGTTTTCAAAATTTTACACGGTGAGGTATACGAGTGCAATCTTTAAATGCTTGTATTTTGCAAATGGAGTATTTTATTTAAATCTGGTTAATGCTACGCTAGTAGAAAACTTAAGGACTACCAAATAGACATATAATATACAAAAAATAATTTCTTTTCCGATTTTTATGTGTAGACATAGATTGCAGCTTTTCTACAACTATAGCAGCAACCAGATTAAAATAAAATGCTCCATTTGCAAAATAAAAGCATTTTAAGATTGCACTCGTATACCTCCCCGTTGGAAAATTTTGAAACCATCATCACTTTCATAGTTCATCTATTCTCCACGAAAGCCAACTTTGATTTGCCAATATAAAAACCAAAGAAACCCGTCTAGGGCTACCCTTTTTGATTATACCGACCAGCAGATTAGCATCAAGCGAGGAATAGTGGAACTACTTACAGTGAAGAATAAAAATTGTGAATTATATACTCTAATTAGAAGTTAAATAAATTAAGAGTTAATTAACTATTGGTGAATAATAAATCGTATGTGGACTAGAAGAACTTATTTGTGATCAAGATCACCTGAAAGGGAAGAATATACTTACCTGTGAATTGTAACACGAACCTGGAAGAAAGTGATTATACCCGTGAAAACCTCCCGCCTTTCTGAGTATCGGAACAATTACTAATATATACCATAGTGTGTTTACTTTGCATTGGAACCTATTCATACACAAGGTGTATCGATACTGGGTTTCCTAGCAAGGCACCACACTCACAACGGCAAATCATTTATAAATAATAATATAACGGAACGTACGGTTCGAGATGCCTACACACTACGAAAAAGACATGTTAATTTCAGTGTCCTGAGACTGACACAAGCAAGCGGCCCTTTTGAATCAGTTGAAAAGGACGAGAAAATCACTTTGATTGAAAGGCACTTTTCGTCGCGTTGCATATGTTTCTGTTTCAGGGCACTTAATTTTACATGCCATGTTTGTTTACGTTCCATGATTTACGTCAAAGCTGAATTACGTCTCGTGTAAAAATAATAACTTCTAAGTGTGTACGTTTCATCCATGCAATGGATTAATAAAGCATCGGTGGCCCAATGTTTCTAAATCAGTTGCCCCTTAAATGCTGCAGAGTAGGCCTGTCCATTTTGATATATTTTGGGCATCTCTGATGTGCCAAATATACAAAACATAAAATTATAGAGGTATAGGGGAAATGTATGTAATGTCGGCCTAAGTGTCCCGAATTTGGACCCATACACAAAATCAACAATCGACTAAATTTTCAATAGCAACCAAAAATATCCATTAGTACCGCTCCAATGACGCGTTCATCTAGATACAATTGATAAATAGCAGATTTTTAGCGATGGGCCCAATCTTAGACCCATAGGCCAACATTAGAGCCATTTCCCCAATCTATCATTTTCCATGATTTTTTCATGAACTGGTTGTGATAAGATTAGCATATAATCATATTTTTCCTAATCACCGATTACAATTAAAATTTATGAAAATTATTAATTTGTTTGGCAGGATGTTTAAAACACGACTGTTGAAAACTTCTTCAAATAGCTTTTGATTGAAGATGAGTAAATTGTGTGTAAGTTCATATTGTTGCTTCTTTTATACACAACAAAAACTCCCTCCTGAGTACGAAGAACCGCAGTTGAACCACAGCCAGTATACTGGCGGTGTTGAAAACAACAACCGTAAAATTAATTTTATTGCTCGTATACTCACTTACGATACGGCACTGAGTGGCCTGGAAGGACTTTTACGACCTTACGTTTTCTGTAGGTAGGTACGAGCAGGCGGACCATCATCATCAATAACAACAGCTTCACCGACCGACGACGTGAGACGTGTACTTCATCAACAAAGTGGCTGTCCGGAGAGGCAGGACATCGTTTACTTGCACTTGAACGTCTGACTACATATTACAATAGGTACTATGTGTGAAACCCAAAGAGAAAATAAAACGCTAAATTTGCCAGGCAGTTTTTGACAAACATTCTGCTACTTTTTGCTCAACACGGCACTTTCGTACCGATGTTTAGTGGGTACTGTTATTGACATTATACGGGTCGAGAAATTATTCGCGCTCTTCGTCCTGATCTCGTAGTTTATTCATCGAACAGTTAATTACCATGGTGGTTGGTTTATTGCGCGAGCAGCAGGATGAATGACACTTTGTTGGAGGTCACCAACGGATGTTTGCAAGGTTGGTCCCAAGCAGGTGATGATGAACTCAACAGAAAATATGCCTATGAAAACATTCAAATGTATTACAGTAAAATAGTCTGTACACACCGATAACATTCATAAATATTAAAGTTACAAGCAATCCATGTCAAGCGTGAGAACTGTATTCGATCGAACCAATTTGTGTCATATGGATGCATTTCTACCCCTTCCATGTGGAGAAACTCAAATGGGGAAGGAGGAATAAATTATGGTTCCCACCGGTATGCTCTCATGTATGAAGAACTGTATTTCCCATTCAAATGTTCTATAAGCTTCCGACTTTCGGCTCGTGATGATATCGATTGACCTACCTAAGGCACGGTGGCAGGCTGTCATCAGTATCATGCATAAGTTATGACAGCAATCGACAGCCATTTCAAACCGATTCGGTCCCGTTGGAAGTTTAGCGATTATCTACCGTGTAATCCGTTTACCGTTCTGCTTTGAGCGATGCAAACGCGCTGCGGGTTGTAATTTAAATTTTTATCGACTTCATTATTGTTATTTATTAGCAGCCTAAATGATGTCTTACCTTCGAGCGCATTTTCCCATTCCATCAAAGTGTGCGAATAAAATATCATTGATTTCCACCCCGAAATCAAGAGGACAAGATGCGATACAATCTAATTCCCGGGCGGATCAAACATCTTCAGTGCCTTCGCCCTTCGTTAGGAAGAAATCAGGTAGCAATACGTTGAATCTCATCACTCCATCACTGTCATCGGCGGTGCTGAAATTTAGTTGACACCGCACCGAAAACACGACGATAACCGTCGGTATGCATCTTCACCACTCACAAGGAGTCAGCGTGAGCGCACTTAATTTCACAGCGTGACGTAAATGACGCATCCTTTTTTCAAGCCCTACTCCCGGCTGTTTCCCCATTATTGTCTTGCAGTGGGTCGAAGTTGCATTGCTTGCCAATATCCTGACGGAGCACCGCGGTGATAGAGAAAGGATTCACGCAGATTTTATGATAGTCATGCATCAGTAATCAAGATGAGTGACGTAGTGCACATACATACGTGTACTTTTTGACAGCATCCCTTCCTTGGGTCGATTGTCGGTTCCTCCCTCTTTCTTTGCTCCATGGAAGATACATTTTTGCAGAGGGACTTTATTGATTGTACATGGGATTTCGCAATGTTGCTGCATTTTGATTGTGGAAAATTTATAAATGATCATATTTGTGACAGTTTTCTGTAGCACAATGGGGTCTGCGTTGTTTACAATGATTACAATTTGATTATTATCATTATACTTTTATGTTGTTTCCTCAATTTCGAAACTAATCAAAAATAACTAGCAAAATTTTATCATGACATAGGTGAAACGTACCAGTATTGGCCATGTTCCTATTTTTCCCATCTTTTGACGATATTTCACGTTGTTTACAATTATGAGATGTTCCGTTGCGTTCAGTTTGTTGGTACAAATCATATTCATCGGTGTACATAAACATTTTAACAACAAAATGCAGGAATATTGTAATTTAATCTGATTTCTGAGGTGTGGCCAAAATAGGAACCTATGGCCAATATTGGTTCACTTTCCCTAGTTGGAAATATTTTTTCAGATGGTTATTGTTGTTGCATCCATGTTGAAGCTTTATTAAAACACTGGAGAAATCAACATAAAAGCCAAATAGATCATCTCACGACCACACATAGAGATTAGTGACTTTTAACGCGCGCACATTAGCAGATGCATCGCCGTGTAAAGTTATTTATTATTTTCCTCGGACTAACCTCTAAAATGTACGAAATTAGATCTGTCAAAAAGAGTTTGACAGCGATTTGTGATGTATTTTTCTCGGATTTTCACTAACACGCTCTCAAGTTTAGAGCAACATGTGAAAAGGGCCTATGTTCCGAATGTAAACAATGAATTTAAACGTCGATTTCTCGCGGATTAAGACTCATGCAGGCAAACCAACAGCATCATTTGGTAGAGTAAGTTTGCTCTATCAAATGGTGTAGTTAGTTTGCATGGACGAGTTGTGATTCATTAGCAATCGACGTTTAAAGTCATTATTTACATTCGGCTCATAGGACCTTATCACATGTTGCTCTACACCGATACAAAAACTATTGGCAAAAATAGATACTGCTGGTTAAAATTTAATGCCCTTAGCAATATTTTTTTTGCAGAAAACAATTCCATTTAATGTTACTGTTATTTCTATAAAAAAAAGCTTATTGAGCAAGCATAGAAGTTTTGCCAGAGTCACAGTAAATTTGCTTACATTCATAGTTAACTTTACTGAAATCATAGTAGATTGAATGGTAATAACCGTGATTATATTGAAAATAAGGGTTTTCTGCAAAATAGTATTCCAAACTATGGTCCTTGTTTCAGTGTAGAAGTAATAGTCCGAAGGGCCTGATCGGAATTTTAAGGGACGGCCGAGTCAGTCCGCATCGTGCTCTCTTGCCGTGCGGATCTATTTGCTTTTTACTGAAGGAAGTGTTACTACTACCTAAAGCTACAACAAATTTAAACAGCACTTTTCAGTGCTCAACCTGTAAAATTTCTACCTTGTTCAACTCTTATTCCTCTTCGATCCTTGTTCGGACCCTACCCGAGGTAATCCTTCTTGGATATCGATATGGAAAATTCCTCTTCGATCCTTCAGATTCTTATAGTAATCTGCTTGGAAGTCGATTTGGATAAAAAATTTCTGCCGCCATGGCGCCTAAATGCAAAAGAAAGGGGCAAACTCTTGATCCCCTTTCTGATGAAATTAATTTGAGTAATCAATTTGATTTGCTCACGGATGATGAGAATGATCCATCATTCAAGAAAAATTCAAGTAGACTTTCCCGGCTTAATGCCAAGAAGGAAAAGTTTCCCCCTATTGTGATAACCACTTCCGATTGCCATGCTCTTCGCATGGAACTTTTGAATTTCGTGAAAGTTAAGTTTTCTCTACAAATTGGACGTCGGGGTGAATGCCGTGTATTGGTTGAAACCTTGGACGGATTTAAATGTCTTCTCACGTATCTTACTGAGAAGCAGCAAAAAATTTTTACTTACGACACCAAAACTGAACGTGTGTTCAAGGTTGTCATGAAAGGACTGTCCAGTGGTGAATCCCTGGATCAGACCAAAGATGAACTGGCAAAATTACTTGGAGTTGTGTCACTCCAAGTAATCAAAATGAAAATGAAATCCCGTCCTGGCGATTCGCGCAACGGGATTTCGAATGATTTTTATTTAGTTCTCTTCAAGTCTAGTGAACTAAACAACCTTAAGGCCTTAGAAAAAGCTAGCCTTATGCTCCATGTCCGAGTGAAGTGGGAACACTTCAGGAAGACTGGAGGAAATTTCCAAAACCTCACTCAGTGCCGTAAGTGCCAGGGATGGGGTCACGGAACTAAAAATTGCCAACGTATTTCTTACGTAAATTTTGAAAATTTTGACTTAGGAAGCATTACTACCCCTAAAATGGATTTTTTCCGGAAACATTAATTGACAAGATTTCTGATATGCTTAAATGTAACTCCATGTTTGATGCTATTCAAACTGGAGTGAAATTTGCAAAAAATATTGTCATGACTTAGAAATTCAGTAATGGATTTTAAAGCATGATATATTTTAAATTGGAATGCTCGATCTCTTAATGATAATGAAGATGAGCTATTTAACTTTTTGAGAGTTCATAACGTTCATATTGCCGTTATAACTGAAACGTTCCTTAAACCTGACCATAAGGTTAAGAAGGACGCAAATTACTTGATTTATAGAAATGATCGTCTTGATGGACCCTGTGGTGGCGTTGCCATCATTATTCATAGACGAATCAAACATAAAATTCTTTCTTCATTTGAAACCAAAGTTTTTGAAACTTTTAGAGTTTCTGTTGAAACAAAATTTGGACAACTTACGTTTATAGCTGCCTATTTGCCATTCCAATGCGTAGGCCAGCAAAAGAATTTTCTCAAGGGTGACCTCCAGAAACTTACCCGTCATAGGTCTAAATTCTTCATAATTGGTGATTTTAATGCAAAATACCGCTCATGGAATAATGCTCAAAGCAATTCCAATGGTAATATTCTGTTTGATGATTGTTCTGCAGGTTATTACACTATTCAATATCCAAACAGCCCAACACGCTTTTCTTCTGCAAGAAATCCCTCCACTATTGATTTGGTCTTAACTGATTCATGTCAACTTTGTAGCCAATTGGTTACCCATGCTGACTTCGGTTCTGATCACCTTCCAGTAACTTTTGAAATATCCCAAGAAATAATTTCTAATCCCAACAGCTCTATTTTCAATTACCATAGAGCTGATTGGGAGCAATATCGAACATTTATGGAATATAACTCCGATTCAAACATTCCTTTGCAAACCAAAGATGAGATTAATTATGCTCTTGAATCTCTGACTACTTCTATAGTTGAACCAAGAGCTGCCTTAGTACCAAAATGCGAGGTTAAATTCGATTCAATTATAATAGATGACGATCTTCAGCTCTTGATCCGTCTTAAAAATGTCCGTAGGAGACAATATAAAAAAACACGCGATCCTGCCATGAAAGTTATCTGGCGGGATTTGCAAAAACAAATTAAAAAGCGATTCTCTGCCCTAAGGAACAAAACCTTTGAAAACAATGTTTCTAAATTAAACCCGAGTTCCAAACCCTTTTGAAAACTCACAAAAACCTCAAAAACCTATTCCAGCGCTTAAAGAAGGTGGTACAATTTTGATCACAAATTTGGAAAAAGTTCAGAAACTTGCTAAGCAATTCGAGAGTTCCCATAATTTCAGTTTGGGTGAATATTTTCTCTCGGGAAAATATTTTTGATGATTCCTGGGGGACTGATTTGGACGAATTTAAGGTCTATAACTAAAAAGTTTCATAATATGAAAGCTCCAGGTGATGATGGAATTTTCTATATCCTCATCAAAAAACTCCCAGAGAGTACCTTGTCTTTCTTGGTAAAATTATTCAACAGATGTTTCCATTTGGCATACTTTTCTGATAAATGGAAAAATGCAAAAGTTGTTCCAATTTTGAAGCCGGATAAAAATCCAGCTGAAGCTTCTAGCTACCGTCCAATAAGTTTGCTTTCTTCAATAAGTAAACTTTTTGAAAAGATAATTTTGAATAGAATGATACTTCACATCAATACGAACTCAATTTTTGCAGATGAGCAGTTTGGATTTCGCCATGGGCATTCAACTGCTCATTAACTCTTAAGAGTTACCAATTTAATTCGTTCAAACAAATCTGAAGGCCACTCAACTGGAGTTGCTCTTCTAGACATAGAAAAAGCATTCGACAGTGTTTGGCATGAAGGTTTGATGGCTAAATTGAAAAAGTTTAATTTTCCACTTTATATTATGAAATTAGTTCAAAATTATTTAACTGACAGAACTCTGCAGGTAAATTATCAAAATTCCAAATCTAATCGACTACCTGTTAGAGCAGGAGTTCCTCAGGGTAGAATTCTTGGGCCTATATTGTGTATCATTTTCACTTCGGACCTCCCTGATTTGCCTCAGGGTTGCCACAAATCTTTGTTCGCTGATGGCACAGGCATTTCCGCTAAAGGAAGAAGTGTTCGTGTCTTTTGCAGCAGACTGCAAAAAAGTTTAGAAATTTTCTCTCTTATTTACAAAAATGGAAGATTTCTCCCAACGCTTCCAAAACTCAACTTATAATATTTCCACATAAGCCTAGAGCTTCCTTTTTGAAACCTAGTAGTAGTCACATAGTCACTATGAACGGAGTTCCAATTTCCTGGTCAAACCAAGTGAAAAAATTTGAAATTTCTCATGAATGTCATCTTCTAGAGACTTTTGGAACTCTTTAAGACGAATATTTTATAGCGAAATGTGTTGTCTGTATCTCTTCTAATAAAACAGATATACCCAAATATAGTAAAAAATATGAATTAATTCAAGTTGATTTTTCACGAGTTTAAAAAATTACATGCCTCTATTTTTTCATATTATTGAGAATAACATACGCCCTTTCAAATGCCGTAAAAAAACTTTTTTGTTTGTTTGCCCCAACCAGAGACATTAACATTTGAAAAGTGCATATTTTTAGTATAAAAACGTCAATAACTCTTGATCGGCGAAAGATATTGACAAGTTTTGTGTAGCAAAAATTTGCGCATTATCTAAATCTTAATTATCTTAATATCTAAAAGTTATTTGAAGACACCTTTGTTGAGAAATTCTAAATAAGAAAACTAGAGCAAAACAACTGTTTTTTTTAGAGCGACCCAGAGCCAATTCAAGAAAATAGCTCTAAATCGGCCAATTTAAGAGATACAAAAAAAGTTGTGCTCAACAAAGTTGCTTGAAATTAGCTCAGCTATAACTTTGCCGAAAAATGTATACCTTAATTTATTAAAACAAAAAAGTTAGATTTTTGATTTTAATGATAATAGGAACCACCCTAGAACACATTGTCATAAAAATGAGGGCCTAACTATAAGGAACATCTTTGTATGATAGACTTTTAGTCTAAAGTTTCAATTTCAGGCTCAAAACATATCATTTCACCTAAATCTGCATTCTGGACCACTGTGCGTTGTGCCAGTCAAACTGGAATCAAATGGGGAAAAAATCCCAGAACGCACGTCATTCTAGTGCACCGTCTCCTGGAATCGTCGCTTAACGACCGCTGTAGCGATGCGAAATACATGCTTGATGTTTATATTTTCCAAATATTTATATATACATACAGACATACAAACAATGATGTATGACGTTATGTTTTAAATAATTTCAATCTAACATAAAATTATACATTGCTATATTGCCTACTGTGATGAGTATTATAACAAATACTCTGTTGTCCGTGGTCACTGAGCTGTGGAACGACCTTTTTGAAATGTAAAATAATCAACAAGGATACAAAAAGGACAAATGTTTCAATGAAATTTGAGATCACTTTTGAGCATGGTTTCATCCCATTCAAGATTCACCTGCCGGATTTTGTCGGATTTTTGTCTGTGAGGGCACAAAATATGTAAATTTTTTACTTAATTTGTCAATAACTCAGCCTGTGTAATCGATACCATATGGACGTCTTGAATAAAGTTAAGTATTTTGATAATATTCAAACATTTGTAGAACATTATAGTCTTCTAAAACCTATAGTTTTTGAAATATGTGATAAAAACTGAAAAAAAACTAAATTTTATGGTACAGTCATATAAAACGCTACGTATCTAAAAAAAATAAGACATATATAGGATAGGTGTGTTCAGCAAAATTTTTTGTATCAAAGTTATTTACAACTTTGCTCAAGACACCACATACCTATCTTGCAAATGTAAAAAGTTAGATTTTGCAGTGCTGCCTGTGGTAGAGTTCCGAACTAAAACTTACCACAAATATTTGCACCTTTTGTTATACAAAAACTTTTTTGAAGACACCATGGTGAAAAAATAGATATTGAAGGCGCAAATAAAAAATGTTCGTGATATTGAGCATTAAAATCTCTGTGCATTCCCACCAGATTGCTAGGACGTGGCCGGCGCCGTTATTGATCCTTAAATATTTTGAATCACTGAAAGTTGTACAGTGAGAATGAATAACCACTCCCAGTCAAGGCCGGCGCAAAATAGATACGTTTTCGAGTTTTTTGACAGATAATGTATGGGCTAACTGTCAAAAAACCCGAAAACGTATCTATTGTGCGCCGGCTTTCAGTCATTCAATTGATTCATTGTGCAATGTCACTGGTTCAGACCATTCACGGAGTAGCAACCATTGATAGTCAGTCTAAGCTAAGCTGATATTTATAGTCCACATAAGATAGTTTCGACATTAGTTAATCAGTTAGATTCAAGCAGTTTTTCAAACTGTCAGATATCTTTCACAAAAAAACTTATAGTTGCAGTCAAACGTCATTTTTTTTTCATGAAAGCTTGTAATCCGTTAAAAATTGGACCCAAAAACAACAGCGAACGCAGCTTTACCGTTTTTCAACGCCCCAATCAGGAATGGTTGCTGCCATTTGCATGGAAGGGTTAACCTCGACCAAAAATAGCGTCACAGTTGAAACTTTTTATTTAATCGTCCTGCGTAAAAACATTTCCCATCGACGATAATCCACTACTGTGTCAAGCGAGGAACATCTACCTACGAGTACTCAAATTTTCTAAACACGCGATTCAACCCGCACATAGCACGTAACCCTTTTTAGTCTGCGGGATGAGTAATGCGGATCACTTCAGGCAGTGACGATGACTTTGTCATGATGTACAAGGAGGGCCTTGTTGTGAGGTAGGGAAAATTTATTAATAAAAATATGCAAATTTAATTTGATAATAGCCTGCCAGCAATATCTAAACATTTAGTAGAAAAAGTGTCGAACTGCCTCATAAACTATGCCTTTCCGCTGCGCTGTTGAAAATAACTTGATACTATCATAATAGTAGCATCGACATGCAGCCAAGACAAATCCGAAAATTGAGCAAAAGGGATTTAATTGGCGAAATTTATGCCTACGATTTGAATGCTAAATAATAAGGGTGTTTCAACTTTGTACGGATGAAACCTTCTTATTTTATGTTAACGGTTGAACATTTAGAGTTGATTGCACCATTAGTTGGAGCTTGTAACCTTAATAAGATTTGAAGAATTCAAAATCAAATTAATAAGAAAATGCAAACGTTCCATTCTAACATAATTATCAGCAATCTTGTGAAAACTCATCAAGGTGGTCGGCTATGCAAGAAAAAAGGTTTTCGGTAAGATATCAAGTCCTCGGCGGAACGTTCAGATGGCTTGGAAAAGTTTTCTGTTCATGGCCGGAGTTCTGTTTTTGAAAGTAAATTAGCAGTTTTACACTTGCCAAGTTAAACACAGTGAACCAATTTCACGGGCTTTGGTTTTAAGCCCGGAAACTGCTTAAGAAAATTAGAGGGTATGTTTCGCGTCCCCTTTCTTCTTTTTTTTTAACTCTTTAGTTGTTCCAAATTCAAAATAAATTTCATTTCATTTTAACCTAGGTGCTTCAGTTACTACAGTAACTTACCAGCCTTAATTGTTATGACTTACCAAATAATGTAATTTTTGGCAAACTTTGACATCTTCTGTTTTCTGACGTCCTCAGGGACATCGAACTTACGATGAGCAGTGAATAACAGGAACCCTGGAAGCTACCGGAAGTCTGTTTTTACATACGTCTAGTCATCCATAACGAGACAACGGTTTTGTCAACATCTGGGTGTAGACCTTCCGTGCACGTGATTTCCCTACCGTATTCTGTCGTTCATCGGAATTCGGTGCCTTTTGGACTTTGTTCCTACGTGTGTAGTCCTTCACGTTTTTTTTCGCATCTTGCACGAAAGTTTTGCTTAAATGCAGTTTCTTCGCCAAATCTCTAACTGAACTACCCGCTTGTGATCTTTTACACCATACGGAGATCCATTTTGGTCACTTTTTTCCTTCCGATCGATGGTCAAACGTTCGTTGTACCGATTTAAAACACGACTTACCGTAGATTGTACCATTTCCAGCTTCCTGCTGATGGCACGATGAGAGAGATCCGGATTTTCGAGGCACATGCAACATTTTTTTGTGCCGTTGCTGTTCTTCGGACTTTATCTTCGCAACGATTGCACAGCTGCTAGTGGAACTTACACAGTGTAAACAATACACATTGAGCTAATTTCAACCGAAATTTCAATACAAAATACCCAATGGGTAAAAAGTAACAGTGATTTGAAAATTATGCAATTTGATTCCGTACACCTTTTATTCAACATGTCAAATCATGCCTCTTAGATAGTATTGAAAGATAGCAGGTTAGTCAATAATTATTTTTTAAATCTTCAACTGAATAAAGACTTACAAAAAGTCCTTTGGATATTTTGTTAAGACATCAGGTTGATCAGGAATTATTCTGAAGATCTCCAAGTGTTCAGTTTTTCAAATCATGTTTCTAAGATGATTCTTTCAGAAAGCAGGTTGTTCAGGATTTTTGTTTGCGCACACCTACTTTTGATCAAAATCCTTTATAAAATCCTCTAGATATTATGACAGGCAAAACTTCATGTTGATCAGACTATGTTCTGTAGATCTTTTTTCTTCAATAACTCAGATCATGATTAAAAATATTCTCTGAAGATCGCAGATTGATCAAGAATTATTTCAGAGACCATTAATTGATCAAACATTTCCATAAAGTTCTTTGATGATGATGATGATGGTCCCACCTCTTACCCCTACAAAGGTTTGAGCTGGACGATTTATCTTTAAGATAATTGAATATGACATTTTAACCAGGTTGGCAAACAAAATCGAACTGGTTTCAGTTACAGATATAGATTCCCTCTAAAGTTTACAGTTGCTTCACAGCGATATAAATGTGGAAAAGCTCAGGCGTCCACCTCTTAGTTCGCCTTTTTGTCCACCTAAAATATTCATAAGTATTACAAGCAATCAAGAGTTAATGAACAAACAACAAAGCATCCTATTACACTAGTAACCCCGCAATCTGATGCTATCATAATTTTCAGCAATGTCAGGAATGCTCACGAACCCCTAACATTTGCCAGAAAACTTACTACTAACTCAAGGTATCTTTCAAATAAGCTTCAAAATTGCATTTTTTTTTTTATCAAATGTTAAATTCAGTCCTCTATATCCGTAATACGCGCGCGAGGCTCAAACCTTTGTAGACTACTTTTTTTTTTAATTAATCTACTATAAAATCAAATATTAAAAATCCATCATCACCCTCGTGGCGAACAGAAATAGTTTTTGCAGTGCTACAATAATTATTAAAAAGTCGTTATGACAGCTATCCATATAAAATAATCCGTTAGAGATAACTTCGTCAAGATACATAATTTGTCAATTCATAAAAAAATCACTGGATAACTGTTCAAAAGACAGTTTTAACGTGTGAAATGCAGTGTCTTTTAAATTCTGTAAGTGTTGCTAAACGTTTGATATGTCTAGGCATCGAATTGAAAACATTTATTCCTTTATAATATAATGAATTTTGTGAAGCACAAGTCAAGAAATGTGGTGTTCTTATTTCAATCGCGTTTCTAGTATTATATCTATGAAAGTCACTTCCTCTTTCAATTCGATCACACAAATATCGAGGCAGCAAACCGTTAACTACTTTAAAAATGAACACCATAGTCAAATATACAATTCTTTGCTTCACCGACAACCATTGTAAGGCGTCTAACATCAAAGTTGAGGAAGTGAATCTATTACATCTCAAAATCAAACGCATTATTTTATTCTGCAAGCGCTGTAATCTCGATATTTGTGTTGCATTGGCCAGAAATAAAATGGAAGGGCAAAAGTCAAGATGAGGAGAGATGATTGATTTGTATAGCTGTATTTTACTGGCAATAGTTAAATCGTTTTTCAGTCGACATAGAATTCCATACTTCTTGGCAATTTTCTTGATGACATTGTCAATGTGAGAGTTGAACTTAAGTGTGTCATCAATAATCACGCCAAGATATTTAATCTCCCGAACGCGATCAATAGTCTCATCATCAATTACAACAGAGACGTTCTCATTTACTCGATTCCGCGAAATTACCATAAATTTAGTTTTACTTGTATTCAATTTTAACTGCTTATACTTCAACCATCTACTTAGAGAACGCAAATCTTCATTCAAGTGTAAAACGGCATCATCTAAATCCTTAGCTGCAATGAATAACACAGTATCATCTGCAAAAAGATTAATGTCGCAAAATCGTAAAAGACGTCGCAAGTCATTAATATACATAATAAATAACAGGGGCCTAATACACTTCCCTGGGGCACTCCAAGGTTATTCCCCACGGGACTGGAAACAGAATCATTAAAAACAGTCCGTTGAGTTCTGTCAGACAAATAGCTTTCAAACCATTTATATGCAGTACTCGTAATTCCAAAGCGCTTGATTGATCTTAACAATAAGGGCCTAGAAATTGTTTCAAAAGCGCGTTTAAGATCCAAAAAAACAGCAACAATCGTATCTTTACACTCCAAGTTATTTTTCCACTTCGCTAATACCAAATTCAACGCGGTTTCACAAGAATGACCTTCCCGATATCCCGATTGTTCTGGTATCAACAAACTATTACTATTTAAATACTCCAACAGCTGACCTTTAACAACAAGTTCTAAAATTTTCTCTAATGTGTGCAACATGTTGATGGGACGAAACTCTTCGGCTTTAATCGTTCCAGCAACTTTTTGAATAGGGACCACTAAGGATTCCTTCCAAATTTGTGGCACATGTCCAGTTTGTAATGATTCATTAATAAGGTCCAGCAAGATGTGGCCAATGACATGAAAGCAATCTTGAATAACTCTAGCATTAACATTATCTACTCCAGCCGATTTTCCTAATGAAAAACAAATAACTCTAAGTTCATCTAATGTGATTGGGTGAAAAACTTCAAATCTACAACTACTATTAACTGGCTGTTTTATTTCGTCAGGTTCATCGACCAATTCAATAGATTGATTAATCAATGAAACGCTATCTACGAAATAATCATTAAACTTAGATGCAATTACTTGTTCTGACTGTTCTAATGTGCCAATAAAAGTTATGGACCGCGGTTTGCAATTACTAGGATTTAATAAAGATTTCAAAATTTTCCATAACTCTTTGCTGTTGTTTTGATGCTGATCAATCTTCCTTTGAACATATTCACAACGAGTTTTCTTTATCGATTGTGAATACTTATTACGCGCGATTGTGTACCTAGTCCAATGATTGTCATTATTAGATCTACAAAACTTTTTGTACAATTTGTCCCTTTTCCGTTTAAGACGCAAAAGATCCAAATTGTACCAGCTGTTCGAGTTTTTCAAAGAAACAAACTTTTGCTCAACTAGTTGATTGGTACACGTTTTCAAAGCGTTATTAAGAACAGCTGTAGATTAATCTAAGTTACCGGCCGCGAATGGAAAATCCAGGCTTCTCTCAACAAGATTCGAAACAGCTTGCATCGAATATTTCCTCCAGCACTTCAATTTTACAAAATTATCGTTATCGTTAACATGGTCTAAGACATTAATCACTAAAGTCTCATGATCGGTTATTTTCAAATCAGTATCCGTAACTGAACAAATGGAATCAAAATTGGAATAAACGTGGTCAATTAAAGTTCTACTGTGCCTGGAAATACGCGTATACTCATTTACCGTTTGCTTTAAATTAAAAAACTCAGCTAAACGCTTCAAATGATTCGAATTATGGTTATCATGCCAATTAATATTAAAATCACCAGCCAATATATTTAATTTACTAGAATCAAGGAATGTCTCAAACCAGTTCTCTAAAACTTCAACAAAACGCTGGTCACTAGAACTGGGAGAATGATACAAAACACCATAATTACCCATCTTCATGCCACGTACAACTGTAATGCCCAAGAACCAGTTGCCATCAATAACTTCGTTGGTACGAAGGTTGAATTGAACTGATTCTTTGACATAAATAGCAACACCGCCAGTGTGTCTAGAATGTGATAAACAAGCAGCAACAATATATCCCGGAATACTATACTGATCAAAAGCTTCAGTTTCTACAATATGAGTTTCAGATAAGAAAACTAAAAGAGGACGTTTTTCCTCAACAATCTGACGTAATGCTACGTAGTTTGTTGACAACCCCGCAATATTCAAGTATAAAAAATCGAATTGATTCACATTCCTGGAACTTGGCTGCTATTTATTGAAACGCAAGCTGCTTTTCTTCTGATCAAAAAGTCTTTTATAAAGCAAACATTCCGAGCTAAATGCGGCATGGTTGACGTCCAAGTTCATTTTTCGTTCTTTATTCGTTTTCAAACAATTAATACATTTCAATACAGTTGACGTACACTCCGACGTTTTGTGTTGTTGGCTGCACCTAGAGCATCTATCACAATTTTTGCAATCCATGCTCTTGTGCCCAAATTCTCCACATTTGAAGCATCTCAACACATTAATCGCGGGAACTATCGAGCACCGATCCAACCCTACATTTACTTTTTTCGCACATAACAAACATTTATAAGTATCGACATCGACTTCAATTACAACACTAAACTTGTAATAATAACATATAATGTTAATATAAGTGAAGCGTGGATTTTCACACATGTTCACTACTTTAACATCATTTATAGCAATGTCTTCATTTTGACTTTTTAAGTAGTCAATGAAGACATCGGAGGAAAACTGATCGCTCATGCCCACTATTTTCAATCTTGGCACCGAAGTGGGAACAACAGCACTATATTGTTCACCCAGATTGCTTTCAATACCAGTTTTTACATCATTAAGATTAGCTCCTGTTGCACACTCAACAATAATAGAGCCATCTTTACCATTCCTAAAATTACTGATTTTGTGTGTTTTTGGATCCAACTGAGTTTTCAAAAACTTACGAGTATCTTCGCAAGCTTGTTTGGACTCTTTTGGTTTGATCACAATGACCGGACGAGTCTTACGATTACTCTGTTTGTTACTGTTACTGTTAATGTTACTGTTACTGTTAATGTTACTATTACTGTTACTAATATTTTTACTTTTACTTGCATGACTAGATCTTTTTACAACATCCGCAAAACTCGCATTTTCTTGAAAAACATCATCAGTCGAATCGTTGTCACTATTTTGAAATTTACGTTTTTTGCGTCTGGGATTTCGGTCCGATTCAGAATGAACCGTCCTAGATGCACCATTCGTTGCAGCTAAATTTTTTCCGTACTAATTTCAAAACATGAACTAGTCATCGTATTCCATTTCTCACTAATTAATTTTTCAAAGCAACTTAAAGAATCGTTCATATTTTGTTGCATTTTTTCCATGCCAATTCTCAACGCGTTGTCTATCTGAGCAGCAACGTTGTTTCGTATACCAGTGATAGAGTCAGCAACAGAAGACAATTGCTTCATTGCTTCCCCCAGCATTTTGGTATCCGAAACCGATACATTCTGCTCGTCACAACTCTGATCTGACAGACAATTACTACACTTGAATAGAACATTTGCATTATCTGTGATAAGTTTTGCCTGAGTCCGCGTGAGTGTAGTGCACTTGCAATGAAATACACGAGCACACTTACCCACACAGATAACCGGCAAATCACTTACCAAAATCCCCAAATTACATATTGCACACTCAGCCATATATATCACCTATACACATAAACTTTACATGCAACACTACAGAGACACAAGTAAAATCGAACAAAAGCAAAAATTTACAATGCACTAGCTTACTAAAAGGGTACCAATTAGCTTGCCGGGCGAAGGAAAATACAAAAAATGAACGAGAACCAGCTGCAACAGCAACCGTTCTCCTACTTATCCAATAAATTATCACTACGGGGCACGCGTAGGATCAATTCTACCGCGGCACAAGCACAATTTCACACTTAATTAATTGAATATTTATCACAGCACTGCGAAATAAACTATAACGTTCGCCATTACCAATACTAAAAGATGATTACAGAATTCAGATTGTAAACGAAGATTTTCATCTATCTAGTTATTATGATATTATGTCAATATAGTGGATCAGGAGTTATTCTAAAGGCTTCAAAGTTCAATCAAGTTGATCAAAGAGATCTAATGTAGCAAGGTCTAGAAATATCACATTTCATTGTGCAGATATCCATGTATTAAAAATTTCAAATGTCGTCTCTCAGATATTCTTCCAATGTGACAGGCTGATTAGCAATTAAAGACTAAAATCATCTGGTCGAAGATTCCAGTAAAGTTCATGCAGTGTAGCCTTAATACGTCAATGTAAGCCGCCGAACAAACTCAACGGTGTCACGCCACTACGCCATTGCCGCCGAGGTAAAAATGATTTTCACGCCACCATTGATACCCAAATGAGTGGAATAGATCAAACCTGACAAATAATCCTCGTTGACTTCTGCATCACGGTCGACAGTTTGTTGAGGACCAGATCTGGGTTTGGAGACTTGGACAATATCACGTTCCAAACGCAGGAATAGCAAACGGATCAGCAACACAGTCGATTTCTGATGGAGACGGATGTCCTAAAGAGCAGTTGTTTCTGGACTCGTTTCTAGATGATTGCGATGAGGCTTCATCATTTTCTCGTCATTCGGAACACTCACGAGCTAGCTGATAACAACTTAGCTAGATTTCATTTAAAAATAAACCATAATCTGACATAATTATTTCAAATCAAGCGCCGAACTGTTTTTAATGCGTGCTACTTTTCTACTGGCCGCCATGATACTTTACTGACAAACGTCAAACGCTGCAAGCCAAATACATGATGCATTTACGTTAAGAACATGTAAAATTATAGCGATTTAACTAGATGGAAATTGGAATGTGCTGCATTAATTTACATGGTGTTTCATTTAAATTGAAACCATTCAGGTAAAGTTACATAAAAGGAGATCCAATGCTAAATTGGATGTAATGTAATTATTATTTGCGAAATTGCATTACTTTAGCATTTATTCAATAACATTTCAAATCAAATCACCGTTATTTTTCATAATTTTCAACTGTGTGTTTGATTTCCTTTTGACGTAGACTGCGTCTTACGGGAAGGTACTGGGGGTAAATCGAAAATCTAAAATTGCGTCCGTCACGAAAAGGTGTAAGGTTTTGAACGCTTATAACATTGTCATGTATAGATGAAATTAAAATCTAAATACACCAATCGATAGGAAATAACTCTCATAATCTGCTACAGTAAACGCTTTTCAGTTTTTCATAAAATGATGTACAAATAAAAAGTGATAATTTTTTCACTGTTTTCATGAAATAAACGTTCTCCCCAAACCCAGTCGTCATAATTGAGTACCATTTGGTTGCACATCGTGCTGCTTGAATCTGAAAAGTTATAAAACAGTGCTGCTTTTGTGCCTCAACTCATTTTCGCTCCGGACGGCAGGTAAACAGGTAGCAGCAGCAGCAGTAGCAGTAGGAAAGCAGCGGTTTCTGTCAAGCGCGCAGCGTTCGAGTTTTGCACCTCGTACCTTGCACGTCCTTCCCGTCGAGATCACTGGCTGCTGCATAAGAAAACGGGGTGTTTCTGTGGTGGGAAAAAAAGGATTTTCCTACACAGATTACAGAGTTCTGTACCAAGCACTAAAATTATCAGACGGTAAGTCCATCCTACTTAGAAATTTATGCTATAGAACGGTTTATAAAATCCCTAGATTTTTGCTGATGGGGGCGAGGTATAGCAAGCCGTTCGATTGCATAATTCTCCAAGTAGGAGAGACTTACAATGCTATTCTCTCAGCATAAATTCGACAGTGAGCGTTCAAAAGGGCCTAAACTTGCAATGATCGATTCACTTCATCGATTTTCTCTTAACATTCCTATAGCTAAGCGAAACAATTAAAGCTGAACATTGCAGTAGGTCCTAAGTAACATTGACAGATTCTTTTCAACAAGAAATGGTTATGTGCTCAAGTTATTAACGAAAGAGAAAGTCGACGAAGAGAATCGATCAATGTTACTTAGCACCTAATAAAATGTTCAGCTTGAATATTATTTGAAATTTGTTTAATGTAATGCTACAACAGGTGGTACTGGCCGAGGGCTACAAAAGCGACAGCAAACGCATCGAGAAATAGACAGTGAGCATGCACATGGGCCCATGTAATGATCGATTCTCTTAATCAGTGTTGGCAAAATCAGAAATCAATTGATATTTTTCCGCTCTCATGCGCTCGCAATATCACGCGTGATATTGGAACAAAATATCATGCTTGATATTGATTTTACAAGCTCTTTTGATATTGCGAGACTATTCACAACGTGCAAAAATCAAGCTGAGAGTTGACTCGACACAAAAATGATTCCATTGCACATCGTTTTCTTAGAAAAAGAAAGTATAGTTTGCTATCTCTTTTTTATCTTCACCGATGGCAGACGCGAAGAGACTGCTGCAAGCCGATACGGAAGTTTCGGTTGCATTCGGGTGTAAAGCAAACATCATTAAACTTAATCTCACCACAGTTTGGTGAGATTTGCAGTTGGTGAGTTTTGTTAGCTTGATATTCCGAGCTGCGATATCACAGCTTGCAAAATCAACCACAGTTGTTTGCTTGTTGATTTTTGTCTAGGTGTGATCTTGGGCGTTGGTGAGATTTGCTTTTTTAAATTTTCCCAACACTGCTCTTAATCGATTTTCTCTTTCAATTGCTACAGCTGAAGGAAGCAATTTTCTGATTTTTTTTTCCAATACACTGCTACACGGATAGAAATCTCCTTATACCTTTTGGCAAATTTCTATTGCTGATTATTCATAAAATGTATCAGTCAACTAATAAGCAGACGCCTTGCAAAAAGTTAATGAGGATCATGCGTCAAATGAAATGTATAAGCGGTTACACATACCTTTCATGCATTCTTATAGGACCAATGTGGTTTGTCTTATGGATTGTATAAGGATATGTTTTGGCAAAAATGTATAAGTGAAACACATGAAAAAAATAATTGATTTTATTTTCGTGTATAACAGGCTGTTTGGCTTTCAAGAGCCACTGCAAACGCACCAAGAAATGTTAATCCAAGCGAGTTATTAACAAAAGAGAAAATCGATCATCGGGGTTCCGTCCTTATGTATGCTCACTGTCGCATTTGTAATCTGTGATAGATATGGAAGTCACTTTTTTCCCACCACAGAAACGCCCAGTGTTCTTATGTCAAATGATGTATGAACGTCTACAAAACACGAACGAAATCTTTAAAAAACAGCAATATTTAGTTTTTTTTGCTCAATCGGTTGATAAAAGACGTACCGAGAACTTATTGGAGGGATTTATGGGTAATCGAAATATTCCCGATCAACTACGAAATGTTGCATAAAATTGGTGCAAAATTGTGCACTCCGTTTTTGTGGATGTATTTTTTTAACGTTTTGAGAAGTTGAATCACTGTGGAAACTTTATTTCTGATCAATCTCGTTACCACATAAAAAATTTCAAGAGCACAAATATCAACTCTCATAAAACTTATAACAAAGAAACTGTTGGTCACTTCAATGAATTACCTGAAGAAAGCGTTACTCATATCTGATTTTAATTTAGGAACCAAATTATAATAGAATATTTATTCGCATTTTTATGAGGTCCTGAATTTAACCAAGTTTTTCTAAGTAGGATATCCAAAATATGTATATAACACTGAAATCATACACCCAACCGGTGGATGTAAGATTCGCTTACAATTATGTGGGATTCATCATCAGAGGATGTAAGTGGAGACCGCATGAACCTAGCTGCGGTCCAATGCAAGAAAATTAGAGACCGAAAAATGTAGAGTGTATTAGTGAGGTAAATTAATTATGTCGAAAAAAAAAAATAGGAAAAAGGTTGCCGACTTGACTTGAACAACGAACGTTGCGATTATCAGACCTGTGCTTTCTCCACTGCTCTCTCCATGCTTCTGAACAAGGATAGCCTAAAAGCAAACAAGAAGCGCTCATTTCCTCTCACACTCGACTTCGTATGCTTTTTCTGTTGGAGAGATTCGAGGCAAGTGTGTGCTTCGTTCTGCCATGTTATACATAAAAATCAAGGCAAATGCTTGCTTGTGTAGATGAAAGCACAGACAGAACACGAAATAAAAAAGGCAAAAAACCATAACATCGCCTGCAAGGTCAACTTCTAACAATCGCTGCTATGTTCATGAACAGAGGATGATAGGAAATGGAACTAACATTCATTGTAATAAATTTTTGGTTTGCGTGTAGGTTTCTTCTACTGTATTCATCATTGGTGTCGTTTCAGTTGCAGCATTACACACTTTCCCATAAACCATAGTGATCATAAAGTGAAATCAACTGATGTCATGTGGAATACATATTTCAATACTTGCTTGAACACTATCCATTTTTGGAAATCAATGTTATTATCTCAACAACAAGTAAAGACACGAAAACAATGGCACTGCGGAACGATTTTTTTCTAACACACCAACCCGATTCAACAACAGGCAAGTTTGAACTGATGCCACAAGGCGGTCAGTTTAGAAAAAGAAATAATGAGTACATTGCATTGTTACCCTACCTCTGAAGTATAAAATGCATGCATTCAGAATCTGTTTTGGCTTATTTTGAGAAATCGACTTTTGGCCAGCTAGTGTAGAACAAATACCCCTCCGTGCGCAGGTCTAATCTCCATCCCTACATGAAGAAAGTACTTAGGCTCCAAACAGCAGCTACGGAACATATTCTAGGTTGAACGATATCATTACATCAGTACCTTCTTCTTCTTCTTCTTCGCATTTCAAGCTTATTGCATATCGCATATCTTAGCTTACAACGGCGCCGGTGGTGTAGTGGTAAGCGTGATTACCTCTCACCCCAACAGGCCTGGGTTCAATCCCAGTCGGCGCCGCCAGGATGTTCTGAGGCATAACATCTCTGATCACGCCTTCCTTCGGATGGGAAGTAAAGCCGTTGGTCTCCGGTTCATGAGTTGATGGGTCGATAGGTAGGGTCCAGGTGTGGGAGCTGCCTCCCTGGCACGTCGGTAGCATTGGTGCTCAGCACGGAAAACAAGATCGACGGAAAAAACAAACCAAAGGAAAAAAAAAAAAATATCTTAGTTTATTGCGTGCTCTCAACTTAGTGTTCTAGATGCACTTCCACAGTTATTAATTGAGAGTTTTTGATGCCTGTACCATTTTTGCATTGGTATAATTGTGTGGCAATTCCAATCATACTTCTATGTCCAGGGAAGTCGAGAAATTTTCCAACCCGAAAAATTCCTAGACCGGACTGGGAATCGAACCCAGCCACCTCCAACATGGTCTTGCTTTGTAGCTGCACCTTTACCGACTGAGCTAAGGGAGGCCCATCAGTACCACCCGAGTCAAAAGACCAATCGATCACACTATCCATCGATCGACCCACCAATTTTGTTGCTACATCAACACTTTGAGTGCAAAAAGCATAGCAAAGGCATCGACATCATCAAACCATCGAACCAGCTACAGATCAGTATTTTCACCAGAACGAAGTCCATCGATTATATCGAATGCATCAGCCACGTGCCTTATTGCTAATATATTTAGTATTGTTCCAACTTTCAGCAGCTTCAGTTCTTATTTTTTGAAAACCTATCCGTGGTCCTTTATCTGTTAACTGATATATTCCGCATACATTCCGTAAGAGCCCCATATGGTCCAATTCTCACGCTAATACACTGTAGCAGTATTTTGACAATCACTGTATCATGCTACTAACGTTATGTCAAGTTCTACACAATTATGCTTCCTGACAACCCGGATGCTTTACATCATCAAATCTCTTGTACACCTTGATAGTTTTCATGGCATTGATTCAAATTGGTGATGTCATTCAAAATATTTTGATAATTGGCTCAAATATCACTAAATCGTATTAATGTACATGACATTACTGATCGACAATGCAGGTTCATTTTTCGACTGAATAGTATTTCGATACGATGTTTATGTTTGATCCCGTTGCTACCTCGAATGGCACAACCTTCAATCCTATCACTTTCTCTCACCGTGGCAGAAGGGAAGCGAAGAAATAGGACACCACCACACCCATCAGCCTTGTGAATCCCTGTTATTCTCTCCACGCGGTGCATCCCCTTACGGTATGTGTATGCAAATCAATAACAAATAGCCTCAGGTGAATTCCGTAACCAAATCACTTCAAGCAAGCATTTTTCTTATGGAGCAAAAAATCATAATCAAATTTGTCAACTTATTGTTATTGTTGGAAAGGGCTGATTTGTGCCCGGCAGAGGAAAAGAATCGTTGTACAATTTAATCTTCTCCTTGCAGCATTCAGATGCTTTTCCTCGAACTGTATATCATATGTCTGTCAAACAAAGTTTTGCTTTACAGAAGGTGAAAAAAGTCTTCTCGTAGAAGAAAATAACCGACTAACTTTCTCGAACTCTCTCTTGGGATCACGAGTGGGATAAAAAAACATGCCTTCAACCATAAGGGAAATTATGATGAATGCAAATCCCTCCACTGAAGCGTGGTGGTAAGCCGTCTCCATTAGTCGAAACGTATAAATCGCTCAAACCGATCCCCGTTGTTCTGCGGTGCACGACTCCTTGGGGTGTGAACCAGGAAAAAAAAAAAAGATTTTTTTTCTTTGTTTCTTACAAATGAATCAAGAGCTAAACAACCAAAGGGAACAGAAAGAAATTTTCCTCTCGCGGTTACATCTCGACGTCCGCCGTCGAACTACGCAATAATCTCCACTCATAGGCGTGGCTCTTGAGTATAAGATCCTAAAAACGCATTTTGTGACACTGAGAACCCGTAATTAGGTAAAGCGATAGGTTGTGGATTTGGCTCACTGCAGGATGCAGAGGATGCGCTGTGCATCTTTGTATTGCGGTTGCCGGTTCTCAGTCGGATGTATCCACGGCATTGTTTGAAAATATTAACTGTTAACCCTAGACGCGGTGCATCAACTCTCTCAAAAATAAAGCGTCATCATTTTTCATTTCGTCAAATCCGTTGGCTGCGTCCAATGGTCAGTTCTGAGTTTATGAAAAAGTGCGCTAATCGTTGCTACATGACAGCGATTAAGATTGATTGTACACATCGTCACCCCGTTGTATCCCGTTTGCCCTCATTGCCGTACATAGTTCACACCATGTGGGAATGTGACCCTTCTTCGGTTATAGACCCGTCATCATCTCCGCCATAGTCATGCCATATCGAGCCTTTTTGGACAATGCTAATGAAGATGACACGACTGGCCTTTATCGGAACAAAAACTAATATCCATCATCCGCGGTGGCTGTTTGTTTACGGATCTACTAGATATGCATGGGATTTTCGAACTGGACATCTGCCAAATCTAACCCGCTTGGGATTGATTGAATCCGAGAAGACTCTTAATTTATCAGCTGTTACCTACTGGACATGGGACGTCCAGTGATAGAGTTTGTCAACGGTCAGATGATTTGTTGATTATGATGACCCTTTTGCTTTTATTGGAATGGCGATGCATTGTTATACCCGGTATAGATGTGTATTTTTTTCTGAATCTCATTTGAATACATACATTTGCATGCTATCCCTGTCAAGATATCATTTTATTAATGTATTTATTTATCATTTCGGATCCATATTGATGTCAGAAGAGATTTTCAAGAGAACGCACCTTACCTCATGAATCTGTGTCAAAATGATATTAATATTTATTAAAATGAAAGATCTGTTGGTGCCTCCCGATAGTGTATTTTGAGAAGAGAGCCCATGTCGGAGGCGGTGGGTTCGATTTCCGGTTCGGTCGATTAATTTTTCGAGAAGGAAAATTTCACATCTTCCCTGGGAATAGAGTACCAATGTGCCTGCCACACAATCTACAAAACTCACAATTTAACAACTGCGAAAGTTCTCAAACAAGGACAGATCAAATGTTCCAGTTTGAAAGTAATAACCTAGAAGAAAAAGAAGAACATTGTTATACATCAGACGTTGTTTGCTAATTCACAGAAAACATCCTGTTCGTGCATCGGCGATCCCCGGCGATGAGTTAATCTTCATCGACCGATTCTTCGATCATGGTGTCCGCATGGCCAATGAGATCAAGCCAAATTTGAAGTTAGTTTACTCATAAATCGCAAAAGGCTCAGGAGCTCAGCGATGAGTAAATTTGCTTAATGTTTTTCCAAGATTTTCCACGGCAAGTTTTTCACTGCGATCCAGCAAAATAAAATGCCCGAGCTGCTCGGTGGTGCCCATCTCGGCAAAAACAGCTAAGTGTGCAGGTTTCCTGGAATCTGGTTGAAGTCCGCCTTCACATATGTCCCCGAGTAGCACACTTTCATCACAATAAGTTACAGCAACTTGTTTATGACTGAAATAAGTCGTATATAAGTGTCTACAATTGATTTGTGACAAGCCTGCTACTAGGGTCCATATGTCTCGTCATCCATTAGGCAGCAGTGTGGTTTCGTTAACTTCAGGTCTTACAACTTCCGGGCACGGCTTTTTGTGACCGTATTCTGTTTCTCGTCACGGTTTTGGGACTTCTGAACCTTAAACGTACGTAGTCCAGCTCGACCTTTGGAATTCTGCACGAAAGTCTTGCTCACAAGCCGGCGCCGGTGGTGTAGTGGTAAGCGTGACTGCTATCTAACACCCCAATGGGTCTGGGTTCAATCCCAGCCGAGGTCGGTGGGATTTTTCTGAGGCATAAAAATCTCTGGTCACGTCTTCCTTCGGAAGGGAAGTAAAGCCGTTGGTCCCGGCCCATGTGTGTTGTTGAATGGGTGCGATATCCTAAGCAGGTGTGGAAGCTGCCGTCCTGCACATTCCATTGCCGCCATTTTGACAACTTTTGCTCACCTGATGAAATCAACTCACAGAGTGTAAACAATACACATTAAACTATGTCTACGCAAATTTTCAATTAATTTTACCCAACGGATCAAAAGTTAGAGCAATTTGAGTGTGTGCGGCTAAACGGTACACCCTTTAATCTTCAAAGAACATTAATCAATATATTTCAATTGTGTTTCCTGGATCTGGATCATTTTTTTTCAATTCAAGATTTCTTTAGCAGTTTTATTTATAGTTTTGTGTGGTGATGCAACTCACATTTTTTTTAAATTATTAACTTATTAACAACTTAAGGAGAATTTTCTCAATGGTGACTTTCAGAAACTTACCGGTCTCAATTCTTCATTATTGGTGATTTTAATGCAAAACCCCGCTCCCAGAGTAGCACATTTCCGTCACAATAAGTTGCAGCAACTTGTTTATGACTGATATAAGTTGTATAGAAGTTGCCACAACCGATATGTGACAAGCGTGCTACTAGGGCATGGAATAATGCTCAAAGCAATTCCAATCGTAATATTCTGTTTGATGATTGTTCTGCACTATTCAATATCTAAACAGCCCAAAATGCTTTTCTTCAGCAAGAAATCCCTCAACCAGGGCTCTACATTTTCGAAGCTCTAAAATGAACTCGAGTTTTGTTTCTCTCATACAAACGTGTTCAACGCTTCATTTCTATAACGCCTAGCTAGACTATCAGCAAGAAATGATAATGAAAAAGAAGCACGATTAGAAGGAAATACTGGCTGTGGATCTTCTCGTCGTTGCTATGCTCATTGCTTTCAATGTAAGTAATGTCGATTTTCTAGGTAAACGTAACCTCATTATGGCTTTCAATCCCCTTTCACGAACACTCTATCACCGCTCTTTCAATTTGTTTAAAATGCGTTAGGTCCCGTTTTCGTTAATTTTTTTAGATAAATATGTAGATGGAAGATAAATTAAACATATTACGTGTAATCTTCAAGTGTTTTCATGTGAGAAATGCTTTAAATGTGTTATTTCATTTTCCGACACATACGTCATGAAACCTCTGTTGATGTGTTTCATGAAAGAGAAAACTATTAAAGTCGAGCGCTCTTTCGCTCATCTGTTTCACCGAAGCTTGAAGGGAAAACCAATGGAGCGAAGGGAGAAAGAGAGAAAAGCGATTGAACATTTGTTTGTGCACGCCGACTGAGGTTCTAGAATGCTGCGAAGTTGTTCGACTTTAACAGAAAAAGAAAGCCAGCACTCCCTTCGTCGCATCGATTTGGTCGATTGAAGCTGATATTGTGACGCCCTGCCCTCAACTATTGATTTGGTCTTAACTGATTCATGTCAACCTTGTAACCAATTGGTTACCCATGCTTCGGTTCTGATCACCTTCCAGTAACTTTTGAAATAATTTCTAATCCCAACAGCTTTACTTTCAATTACCATAGAGCTGATTGGGAGCAATATCGAACATTTATGGAATATAGCTTCGATTCAAACATTCATTTGCAAACCAAAGATGAAATTAGTTATGCTCTTCAATCTCTGACTACTTCTATAGTTGAAGCAAGAGCTGCCTCAGTGCCAAAATGCGAGGTTAAATTCGATTCATTTATAATAGACGACGATCTTCAGCTCTTGATCCGTCTTAAAAATGTCCGTAGGAGACAATATCAAAGAAAACACGATTCTGTTATGAAATTTATCTGGCGGGATGATGATGATAGATGCTATTGGTGTTCTAACCATTGTAGCACGGAAAGTCCGACAGCAGTGGGCTCTCTTCTCTGTTTGTCTTGATCAAGCTTAATAACCTCTGATTGTCCTCAACATGTCGCTGTATGAAGGACCAAAAATTGATTGGGTAGATTTTAACTGATGGTACATTATACACATCAAACTGTACAGTCTGCACGGTAATGTGGGCCTTCAGAATAGTTCATCGGTTGCGAAGTGAAGTGCTTCTCAAACTGAAGCGATACATTTCTCAATTTTTCAACGTTATCCTAACGTAAGCTTAATATTATCACCCATATGCCCGTCCAGGCTCAAGACCCATCCACCACACAAAATCAAATAAAAATGTTTCTGTATGACAAACACGTCCAGACATAAACGAGAATATGGGTGTTTATCTTCACTGTAACAACTACGGGTAATCATCGAAAGTACTTGCATTTTACTCAGGCACTTTTGAGAAAACTGCAATCACTCTCTCATACTTGAAATGTACTACGACAAAATTGGCACAACGACGCCCTATACGCTATCTGACCAAAGCGCAGGGATGAAAGTTATCTGGCGGGATTTGCAAAAACATATTAAAATCGATTCTCCGTCCTGAGGAATAAAACTTTTGAAAATTTTGTTTCGAAATTAGACCCGAGTTTCAAACCTTCACAAATTTTTTGAAAAAAAACCTCAAAAACCTATTCCAGCGCTTAAGGGGAAGCTTACCGGCCCGAAAATAAAAAAATATTTTCGGTACATTTTTATTTCTTTAAAAATATTGGGAAAAAATATCAAAAATCAAAGAAAATCAGTTTGTTCCTTAGATTTTTGTCAAAAATTACATGTAAATTTTTTTTTATCTCATCATGAAAAAAAAATTGGACTCTCAGCAAAACCGAAAAGTCGATGTTTTGTGGTTTTTTGAGTCCAACTTTATGCCATAATGACTTATAAAAAATGTTTTTGAACGTGAATTTTCTTTGAAAAATTAAAAAATATGTGATTTTCTTAAAATTTTGATATCTTTTTCCAATATTTTTAGAAAAATCAAAACGTAATTATTTTTTTCGGAGCGGTGAGCTTCCCCTTAAAGAAGGTGGTAGAATTTTGATAAAAAATTCGGAAAAAGCTCAGAAATTAGCTAAGCAGTTCGAGAGTTCGCATAATTTAAGTTTGGGTCTTACTAGTCCTATTGAGAATCAGGTTGCTCGGGATTTTCTGAATATTTTCTTTCGGGAAAATATTTTTGATGATTCCTGGGGGACCGATTTGGACGAAGTAAGGTCTATAACTAAAAAGTTTCAAAATATGAAAGCTCCAGGTGATGATGGAATTTTCTATATCCTCATCAAAAAACTCCCAGAGAGTACCTTGTCTTTCTTGGTAAAATTATTTAACAGATGTTTTCATTTGGCATACTTTCCTGATAAATGGAAAAATGCAAAAGTTGTTCCAATTTTGAAGCCGGATAAAAATCCAGCTGAAGCTTCTAGCTACCTTATTGGACGGTGCTTTCTTCAATAAGTAAATTTTTTGAAAAGATAATTTTAAACAGAATGGTGCTTCACATAAATACGAAATCAATTTTTGCAGATGAGCAGTTAGGATTTCGCCATGGGCATTCAACTACTCATAAACTCTTAAGAGTTACCAATTTAATTCATTCAAACAAATCTGAAGGCTGCTCAACTGGAGTTGCTCTTCTAGACATAGAAAAAGCATTCAACAGTGTTTGGCATGAAGGTTTGATTGCTAAATTGAAAAAGTTTAATTTTCCACTTTATATTATGAACTTAGTTCAAAAATTTTTTTACTGATAGAACTCTGCAGGTAAATTATCAAAATTCCAAATCAGATCGACTACCTGTTAGAGCAGGATTTCCTCAGGGTAGCATTCTTGGACTTATATTGTAGAACATTTTCACTTCGGACCTCCCAGATTTGCCTCAGGGATGCCATAAATCTTTGTTCGCTGATGACACAGGCCTTTCCGCTAAAGGAAGAAGTCTTCGTGTTATTTGCAGCAGACTGCAGAAAAATTTAGATATTTTCTCTTCTTATTTACAAAAATGGAAGATTTCTCCCAACGCTTCCAAAACTCAACTTATAATATTTCCACATAAGCCTAGAGCTTCGTTTTTGAAACCTAGTAGTAGTCACATAGTCACTATGAACGGAGTTCCAATTTCCTGGTCAAACCAAGTGAAATATCTTGGATTAATACTTGACCAAAAATTAACTTTTAAAGATCACATTGAGGGCACATTTTATAAACAGGAAATCCAAACTTTACATCACGAATAAACTTCTAATATTTAAACAAGTTTTTAGACCGGCCATGCTTTACGCTGTGCCAATATGGTCTAGTTTTTTTTCCTTGATTTGTTTTCCGTCGATCTTGTTTTCCGTGCTGAGCACCAATGCTACCGACGCCAGGAAGGCAGCTCCCACACCTGGACCCTACCTATCGACCCATCAACTCATGAACCGGGGACCAACGGCTTTACTTTCCTTCCGAAGGAAGGCGTGATCAGAGATGTTATGCCTCAGAACAAACCGGCGGCGCCGACTGGGATTGAACCCAGGCCTGCTGGGGTGAGAAGTAATCACGCTTACCACTACACCATCGGCGCCGCTGATATGGTCTAGTTGTTGCACTACCAGGAAAAAAACACTTCAAATGATTGTAGCCAGCCCGGGCGATCTGTCTCTAAAAACGTGTGGCTTAAGCGCCACTCCACAAGGGAGACCACACGCCCAATGTAAATTTGCCCGGTTGAGACTCTCCTAAGAGCGAGTCCATTAAATTTCCTAGAAAGGATTTACGGATCAGGCAAGCCGGCTTTCAACTAAACGTCCAAAGCGGGAAAACCCTATTATCTCCATAAAACCACAAACACGATAGTCACTCAGAGAGTCGGTGAGAGTTCACCTATACCTAAAAACCTCTACAAAAGAGAATTTGTCATCATCGGCAGTATCGTCACTTGCCACTAGACGTCACCCCGATCTGGAAGTGGACTACTCTCCCAACATTCAAACTCTCAACATGAGGACGGGACACGAAAACTACAACGGAGAATGCGAAGTGATGTCGAATACATTCAATCAATTAAATCTAGGGAGATGCTCATTTTACGAAAACATTTATTATTACGGAACTATTCAGGCGGTATATTTAGTGCATAACATTATCCTACGTATATTTATTTACATGTTCCAATTCATTTCGGTTTACTTGTGGGTGTGCGATTTCTCTCTCCCTAACTAACGTGCTCATGTGCTCTACTTAATCATGTGTGTGACGTCACTTTATCGGCAACTCAGCTCCAAACGAGTCTGCGCTCCTGGTGACAACGACGTTGGCGTTGAAAAACGTTACTTTTCAAAGGCGGGAATGCCACATCACGAGTTCCGGAAAAGCGTGTCACGGAAACTCGGCGCTACTCGCTCATCAGTCTTAGACTGGCAAAAAATCACTCCGTGGCGCCCTCGCCGGACGCCACACTCCAAAAATTGAAAAGGCTTGACTCACCAGATGATGTTGATTTACGTGATGGTCACAGTCGATGACCTATCGACGGGTTCGACGCACTCTTTAGTGATCGTCGATGGTGATCCGATGAATGGAAGTGCTTCGCTGACAATGGCGTTTCACACGCCGATGCGATGGCGGTTACTCTGCCGTGCCGGTAGGTTGACGAACCGGCGGGTGGACCGTGTCCACGTGGAGATCCCCTGAGTCTCCTCGGACCGATTACGTAACGGATCCGTCCGCTTCAGGCCGGTTGGCGATTGCCGGGAAATTCCGTCCGTTGGGAGAAGTTGCTGCGTTTGGGCACGGTGAATTGCTGCGAACGATTTAACACGACTACACCAGAACAGTGAGCACAAGCACGAGCACGGACATGGACTGCACATATTGAGCACATCAAAAATTACCTGTAGATTTCTCTAGCCTTTCTCCTGATCGCATACAATTTACTACACGCACACTTATTCTACTAGCTAAAGGAACGAACAAAAATCTTTAATTAATTTTAAACACTAGACATCACTTTAAATTACATACTTTAACTAGGAAAAACGACCACAAACAAACGCGCACACTTCAAGAACGTTGGGAAGTCACGGACGAAATGATCGAGACCGTGAATCCTCAGATAAAGGAAAGTAAAACTCGGACGAACCGGAAGTCCATCATTTCCCGAAACCCTTCGTGTTCTATCGTGAATCTAAAGACACGAAAGATAACTTGGCTCGTTTAATTGCGCGACTGTCCCTTTCCTACCTTATCATTTACATTCATTTCATGCAATCATTTACATTCATTTGCCTCTAATTTTTCAACATCAATCAGCAAAATGGTGCATAGAGCTTTAGTAGGTTTTATAATTACCTACAAATTTTGCCCATAACTCAAATCTGTATATCTTATGCATCACGAATTAGAGCGGGCAGAACTTGTTACTGTTTTTCAGTGAATGTAAAATACATTCACAGAAAAACAGTAGTGACTTTTGTTCACTCTGGTTCCTCATACATAAGAGATATGGATTTGAGTTGTGAACAAAAGTTGTAGTTAATAACAAAACCTACAAAAGCTCCAGACATTATTTTGCGGAATTCTGTTGATGAAAAAAGTTAGGGGCAAATGATTTCCATGCCTGGCTAGTACTGGAGAAGACGTAATAGGTTTCAAACCAATCAATCAGTCGTTTGGAGGTGCACCCGATACTACTACGATTAATGAGTAGTCTGTCACCCCAGACTTGACCTAGATTATAAGTTCTATGAGAAAGTTAGAAGATACCGAGAGGTAGGCACATATCATCGGTAAGAGACGTGTGTGTGAGAAAAATTTGCGAAAAAATCTAATGGCACCGGTGGGTTTCGATGGACCTATGGTCTACGGATGTATTTGGTAATGACATTTGAGTTTCAGATCCGTTTCTCTCCCTAGTATTTTTGCGCAAGCGTTCTCTTATACACAACAATCGTCTATTTTCTACAATATGTGCTTGTACCTCAACCACTCAGTATCAGTCGATGTGAACAAACACAGATTATAAGTTGTGCTGGTACACTTCCCGTAGATGTTACCTCTTTGTCGAAGTCTATCGAACACAAGACTGCACAAAATTTCGATCAAATCTTTGAACGCTGATGTTTCGATTGTTTCGACCATTACGGTGACCCACCCAGAAGCGATGGCAAAGTAAACGAGCTACCCTCAAAATACATCAACAACATAATTCTTAGACAATGGCTGGCGCAGCGTGAAGTAATTATATGTTGGGTGAGTGAAAGTATTTTCCCCTTTGCAGCAAAACCTAGGGGAAAGGACTGCCAAGAGGATCAGTGCACCGCGGTGCAGCAAGCATCTAATCTCAAAATCCATCCCGTTTAGAATGCAGGCAAAAGCAATATCCTAGTGGAAAGCAATAGTGGAAGTGGTTTCGTTGCGTTACCAAAATCTAATTTCTTCCTATCCGATCAAAATAAGAAAGGGGAAGTGAGACTTGCTTCCGTGTTGCTTTCAAGTTCAATCGGAAGAGATTGATGGGAGAAGGTGAAATTATTTCATTACTTTCTCGCTGCTGAGGCCATTGTTGATTGAATTTTTTTTTCGGGGGGAAAGTGATTTCTTTTCCAAAATATTTTTTTGCTGAACAGCACCGCTTGAAAATAAAGTAATCACGCTAGACTCAAAGCTATAATTAATTTCATTCAGGTGCTGTGAAACAGCACAGGGTTGGTCTTTGAATTTTATTTTTCAAGATTGTAAATATTTTGAAAAGATATGTTTTTCGCGATTTTTTGGGGTAGTTGATATTAAAAGGGTCTTTATTCAGTCCTGCCCAGAATTATGAAAGGAAATTTAGGGAAACAATCTTATTGCTTCGCAAAGAGTACTCACGACTGTTACGCATTTTGAATTTTAAGTTTACGATTGTTTACGATTTACTTTCAAATATCTTTAATTAATTAATTAATTAGTTCATTTTTCCGGTATTTATTGAGCGAGTAAGGCTGCTGCAGCCTCAGAACACAGAAATAATCACCATCACATGACCTGCTCTACCTTCACGTAGGGAGCCATCAGTATAACATTATATTTTTTTTCTTGATTTCTCGATTAGTTTTTCGAAGGGACATATCAGTTTTTTTAAACAATGCATTTGATCGCCGATTAGGCGTAACTGGTAGTTCGCCCACGCATTCTAACGCTACCCTCGGATAGGGGAAATTTCCCCCTACCTGATAGTGTTGTTAGTATGCGTGAGCGAGCTACCAGTTACGCCAAATCGGCGATCAAATGCATTGTTTACAAAAGCTGATACGTCCCATCGAAAAAGTAATCGAGATTTGTTTTCCGTACGCTCCCACACCAGGACCCTACCTATCGACCCATCAACTCATGAACCAAGCACCAACGGCTTTACTTCCTCGAAGGAAGGTGGGATCAGAGATTTTATGCCTCAGAAAATCCCGACGGTGCCGACTGGGATTGAGCTTAGGCCCTTTACAGTAAGAGGCAGTTACGCTTACCACTACACCACCGGCGCCGCTACAAAGCTATCAGATATACTTCATTCCAGATAACCAGAGGTCCACTCATCCTGTAAAGGGAATCTTGAAGAAAATGTTCTATAAGGAAAACTAAAATTGATTGTTAAATCACTTGGAGCAAGCATTCACTTGTTCCATTGCACCATATTCGGTAACAACGAAGCGTGAGTGGAATTACGATTCACACATGATTTGCATCCCACAAGTCAAGTAGGGTACCTGGGGAAACATGCACCATTGCACAGTGGCCCAGAAGCCAGATTTAGGTGGAAGGATACACACTTAGCAATAACTAATTTTACATGTGACGGAATCCATCTTTGACATAAAAGCTAAGACGTAAACAAACATGTCATGTAATATTAAGTGTTCCGAGACTGAAAAGTTCGTTGCTCGATGAAAAGTACGTTTGATTAAGCTATATTTCACGTCTGATATGACTTAAATTTTGTCAAAATTGACGCTCGTATATGTCACTCTCAGAGAACCTAAAATTATTGAATTTTACATGAATTTTTCTAAATGTGTATGTTTTGAGCCTGAAATTGAAACTTTACACTAAACGTCTTTTCTACAAAGTTGTTCCTTATAGTTAGGTCCTTATTTTTATGACATTCTAGGGTGGTTCTTATTATCATTAAAATCAAAAATCTAACCTTTTGTTTGAAGAAATTAAGGTATACATTCTTTGGCAAAGTTGAAGCTGAGCTAATTTCAAGCAACTTTGTAAAACAGAACTTTTTTGTAGGTCCGTGACCGATTTTTAACTATTTTCTTGAATTGAGTTAGAATCTCTCTTCAAAAACAGTTGTTTTGCTCTGGTTTTCTTATTTCAAATTTCTCAGCAAAGGTGTCTTCGAATATCTTTTAGATCTTTAGAAGCCGCAATCTTTGGTTCCACAGAGCTTGTCGATATCTTTCACCGATCAAGAGTTATTGACGCTTTTCTACTAAAAATTTACCCTTTTCAAATGTTAGTATTTCTGGTTGGGGCAAAAAAAAATATAAAATCAATTTGAATTTATTCATTTTTTTTCATCTGTTTGGGACCAAACACTACTGCGACCGGTAAATTGATCTATTGTAGTATATCCCGTGTCCTTAGTTTAGTGTATGTCGTATTACTTCATCACTATTGAGAAATGATGAAGTATTCGATTTTTTTTACAGTTGCCGCTCTTGCATTTATCGCAAGGATCCGACTCTTATTGAAAGGTCTCGCTATTTATACCCTTCGGAGTATTGAAACACCCTCCAAAGGCGCGCCACTTTGTCAGTCAAAATTGGATTCCTTAGCAACAAAATTAAGGTATGACACCGATAATGACCATGCATCAGAACCCTAGTCTTAACCACTTCAAACAAGGGAACAACTAATTCATTTATGTATATGTTGGCGCTTATAATTGTTATTACTATTGTTTATGCATCAGGGGTTGGAAAACTAACACAACATGCATAAGCATGCTATCAATTGACTTTTGAGAGGATTTTATGAGCTTAAAGCTGGAATGATTTTTCGGCATTGTGAGTGTGCGTGCGTGAATATGCAGGAGAATCTCAAGCGTGAATTTCGTTTGCCGCATTTGCATGCGAGCTTACTCTCGCAAGGAGGCTCAATGAATGAGATTTGAGAATGATTTTCCAAACACTGATTAGGAATCGCATAGATGAAGACAACTAACTCATTTTTTTTCCTTGTTTCAAGATCATCCTCGGTAGACAAAGCCGAGTCTTGTCACTATCAAAAAGGCATAAAAAGTAACAAGGAATCAGATGTGTTCCTTGGATTACTGAAAAATCCTGTTCCTCTAGTTTGAAGTAGTCAGGACTAAAATCGGTGGTAGATCTTACATCCCGTAACGTACCACGAAAAGGTGATCTACCCACGTTACGGGGCTATTTTTTATGTAGGAACCTTTATATTTTTTTGCGGACATCTGAACAAGAGTCCGTCCATATGCTTCGACTGTTTATCGAAGACTCATATTTATTTCATTGTTTTACTATTATTGGGTACATCTTTTTTTTTGACGTAGGATTACGTCTTTCGGCAACATATTGGGAGTGCAATTTAAAAAAAAACCAAAATCAACCGCGGGACGAAAATAGGTCAGGTTTTGACCACATATACCACTGTCAATAGCAGATGAATTTTAATTCTAAACAAGCCAAAGAATTGGGAATTTATCTACCAATCTGCTAAATTGAACACTTTATTAATTTTCAATAGGTCACTATTGAAAAATGCACAAATGTCCAACTGTTGCAATGGTGATCAAAATTATAACCGATTACCTGCAAACAGCGCATTCCCTAACACAGATTTAAAAATCGAATTCGATCCTGTCTCACTGAACGGTGCTCATTCAATCACCGTGTGTGGTGGTGTCCGGTCGTCAACGTCAGCAGCAGCAGTAGTGATTAGCGTGTGGCGTACCCCACAAAAGGCAGCCTACAAGCAGTGAGCTGCAGAGCCCACATGAGCACCCATAGAAGGAGGAAGAAGCCGCTGGATCGAAATCAGTTTCCTCGTGAGTAGCTGTGGGTCATTTATGCCAAGCGTGTCAACCTTGCTCCAAACAATTAACAGCTCGCCAACCACACCCCAATAGCTCAGCATTACTCAACCATCACGACTAAACGGTCCTTTTCAGGACCACCACAAATTTGTTAAAGAGTATGTTTTGGATATTGTAAAGGTTATCAATCGGATGTCAGTTCCCGCAAGCAGCTAACTATCAAAACTCATTCTGGTCTATAGAAGGTGTGAAATTGTAGGCCTGAATGTATTGGTGCAATTCGTTTTTCACTAGGTTTTCATTTCGATTCGCACGATTCGTTTACTCAGTCACCCTTGTAGTGGCGTCATAATGTTTGTTTCGATCGGCATAGGAAATTAATATGAATTATAGAATTTGTGTATGTTACCAAAATTTTTGAATGGTCTGCCACTAAATGTTGAGATAATTAATTGATTATTGAATATCACACTGTGTATACCATGAAAAAGCAGCCTGTTTGTGAGTTCCATATAACATACAGTTCACCAGCCTTATCCGTGTTGAACACCCTAATAGATCAGCATTACTCAACCATCACGAGAAAACGGTCCTTTTCAGGACCATCATAAATTTGGTAAAGAGTATTTTTTTTACGTAGGATTACGTCTTTCGGCAACATATTGGGGGTCCAATTTCAGAAAAACAAATTCGGCCGCATTACGAAAAGAGGTCAGGTGTTGATTACATACATATAACTCTGTCAATAGCTGATGGATTTTAATTCTAAACAAGCCAAACGATTGGAAATTTAGCTGACAAATTGCTACAATGAACACGCTAATGGTGGTTTCGACTGGTTGATTGGAATCACTTTATGGGGTTCATTGGTGGACATTGTGTATTTTTGAATAGTGACTTATTTAAAATTAATAAAGTGTTCATTGTAATCACTTTATGGGGTGGCTTTCTCAGTCTTTTAGTAGAAACGATTATTTTTTTACGTTCGGGAACGTAAAAAAATAATCGTTTCTACTAAAAGACTGAGAAAGCCACCCCATAAAGTGATTACAATGAACACTTTATTAATTTTCAATAAGTCACTATTCAAAAATACACAATGTCCACCTATTGCAATGGTGATAAAAATTATCACCGATTACCTGCAAACAGCGCATTCCCTAACACAGATTTAAAAATTGAATTCGATCCTGCCTCACTAAACGGTGCTCATTTAATCACCGTGTGTGGTGGTGTCCGGTCGACGGTGTCCGCAGCAGCAGCATCAGTAGCAGCAGTGCTTTCGGCGTGTGGCGTTGAACATCGTTATCCTGTACACCACGAAAGGCATCCTGAAAGCAGCGAGCATCCATAGAAGGAAGACGAAGCCGCACCGCGATCGAAATCAGTTTCCTCGTGAGAAGCTGTGGGTCATCAATGCCTAGCGCCGTCAACCTTGCTCCAAACAATAAATTAACAGATCGCCAGCCTCATCCGTGTTGAACACCTTAATAGCTCAGCATTACTCAACCATCACGACTAAACGGTCCTTTTCAGGACCAGCACAAAATTGTTAAAGAGTATTATTTGGACATTTGTCGAGGTCATCAGTTCCCGCAACCAGCTAGCTATCAATTAATTAATTAATTTATCTTTATTAGGGAGGCTTTCGGCCTTGGGCTGGTTCGCCTCCACCCTAGCTATCAAGGCTTAACCTGTCTATATAAGGTGTGGAATTGTAGGCCTGATTGTATTGGTGAGATTAATCATATCGTCCGGCCATTTTCCAGAGACGGTGCTGTTCCGCTGGTAGGAAGTTATAAAAATCCACATATAGAATTTGAAAGAAGTGGAAATAATTCGCTTTAGGTGCATATTCAGGTAAAAAGTGAACGACAAGTTAAATTTATTAGTCAGGGACAATCATTTGTTTTCCCGGAAAATACTGTTTAATATAAATGATTTTTCTTCATACAGTTTTACCTGCTTTACTACCAATCCTCAGAAAGCCAAAAAATAATCAAATGTGTGAGTAAATTAGCTTACACGAGCTCAATCTCTCAATTGCCATATTTTTATGAAACCCAATTTGTGATTTCCTTTCATAGATTAGATTACAAAATAGAGTAGGGTAGAGAACTACTTCGGTCTAATAGCCGATTTTGAGCGTATCGAGCAGAAAACTTCAAATAAATCCATGATTTCAGAGTTAACAAGTCAATTAGGCGTTTTGTACGATAATTTAGTTAATAAGCTACCGAATAAAGTCAATGCAAACGCGTGATATGAAGGTTTGCACCCATAATTCCCACAAACAAAAGAAGTTCTCCGACCGAATCAATTTTTTTCTTTATCAGATAGGCCTAAGTGAATTCATTGGCGTTTCAATGCGTAAGGCCGAGTTTAGAATCCGTAGGCCGAGTTTGGCGTCAAGAAACAGTGTTAGACTTATAACAATATCTAAACAATTTGTTTCTCTATATCAATTTTTACCAAATAAATAATAAATAAATTTGGAAGCCATCAGTAATAATAAAATTCCGTTTGGTGCTAAACTGCGCTAGATTAAGAAAGACTAAGTGCGGGTTGTGCTTAATAAGCCGGAAATAAGGTAGTGAACCCTATCTGACAGTACAAAACATGTCTGGTACCACATTTAGATTAACATTCTAAGTCTCCTTTTTTACATATTCTGTTCAAACGCTACTTTCTGCCCCGCCCCATTCATACAATTCGGAAGGAAAACCTGAGAGGGGTGAGCTATTTTGAGTGCAGAATGTGTAAAGAAGGAGGGACTTCAGTTGTTAATCTAAATGCATATATAGAGGTACCAGACATGTTTTGCACTGCACTGTCCTCTGTGAACAGTTATTGGAAAACAAATTATGTGTAGTTTCCGATCGATGCCACCGCCAACAACAGCAGTGACATCTGATGGAACATGAAAGCAGAAGCTTGACAAAATGATTAATCCGTTTTTCCCTCAGCTTTCATTCCGCTTTGCACGATTCTTTTTTTACTCAATCAACCTTGTAGTGACGTCAAAATGTTTGTTTCGATCGGCGCTTACATAGGAAATTTAATATGGATTATAGAATTTTTTGTAGGGGAATTGGCTCTAATGTTGGCCTATGGATCTAAGATTGGGCCCATCGCTAAAAATCTGCTATTTATCAATTTTATCCAGATGAACGCGTCATTGGGACGGTAATAATGAATATTTTTGGTTGCTTTTGAAAATTTAGTTGATTGCTGAATTTATGTATGAGCCAAAATTACAGGCATAATGTTGTCACAGATGTCACAGCTGCTGTTTGCGGTGATATCTATCGGAAACTAGACACAATCTGTTTTCCTATAATTGTTCACAGAGGACACTGCAGTGCAAAACCTGTCTGGTACCTCTATATATGCATTTAGATTATTATTCGAAGTCCCTCCTTTTTTACACATTCTGCACACAAAATAGCTCACCTCTCACAGAATTTCTCGCCGAATTTTATGTATGGGGCGGGGCATAAAGTATCTTTTGCGCAGAATATGTAAAAGAGGAGAGACTTCAAATGTTAAAGCAAATGCATATATAGAGGTAGAGAGACATGTTTTGTAGTGACAGGTACTCTATTTTATAATCTGTGAAAGGGAAATCACAAATCGAGTGTCAACAAAATACATGGTATGTTGAGAGATTGAGCTCGTGAGAGAGAATTTCTCTCTTGATTTGAATTTTTTGGCTCTCTGGGACTGGTAGTAAAGCAGGTAAAGTTGTATGGGGAAAAATTATTTTTATTTAATTGTAGCTTGTTTAACAATAATTTCCGGGAAAAAAACTGAACAACAAAGTCCCTTTAGGTTGTCGTTCACTTTTTTTCACCTGAATATGCACCGAAAGCGAATTATTCCCACTTCTCTCAATTTCTATATGTGGAAAATTGTCGAACAAAATGATTAATTAATTGATTATTGAATTAGCACTCTATATACCATGAAAAAGCAGCCTGTTTGTGAGTTTTTGCCTGTTTTCAAGTAAGGAGTTATCATAAAGAAACAATTTGCCAGCTGGTATTACCCGGCGACTTTACAAATTAATACAATCAAACAAAATCATCATGCAGAACGAGGATTTGTTTCACTTCATATTTCACAAAATTGCTTTCGAGTGTTATGACATCGTCTCCCGCAAAGTTTACATTTTGACATAGGATGACGTCTCTTGGCAACATATTGGGGATGCAATAAAAAATAAAAAAAACAAAATCGACCGTGTTACTAAAAGTGGTCAGGTGTTGACCACTTATAACTCTGTCAATAGCGGATGGATTTTAATTCTAAACAAGCCAATTGACTGGTAATTTTTCTTCAAAGCTGATAAATTCAATACTTCATCAATTTTCATTTAGGTTACTATTGAAAATTACACAAATGTCCAACTGTGGAAATGGTTATCAAAATTATCACCGATTGCCTGCAAAAAGTGGTTTCCCTAACATAGTCGCCAAACATTGATACCGAGCACGTAATCCTACGTCAAATCTACGGTCGAGTCTTGGGTCCAACCTCTTACTTTTTTTATTAGAAGAGATACAGGCAACAACTCAAGCTATAAAACGTGAGCCTTAAAGAGTTTTAAAAATCTCTAGAGGATGACTATCATGAGAAATTTGAAATAAAAAAAGTAAGTGGTGTATTGCCGTTCATCCGCAAGCATAGAGTCAAAGTCATCTTTTAGCCCGATTTGGCCAGCTGCCACTACTCCAAGGTGGTTCTGGAGTTGTATGCTGCCAACAATTTCAATTTTGTCCCCAAGCTAATGAATCCTCCGGATTGCCCGGAATTTCTACCAATTGAAAAATACTGGGCAATTTCAAAGCAGCGACTTCGACGAAGTGGCTGGGCAGTCACGGATATCCAGCAAATGCGGGCAATATGGAAGAAATGCGCTGATTCCGATTCCGTTTCCACTGCGGGCGCTGATGGGCTCCATCAAGAAGAAGGTTCGAGATTTCGTTCAAACTGGAGAAATGTAACCATCTAATACTGTAAGTTTGAAGTTTTAATAAAAGTACTGTAAAGTGATTATTAATGGAATTTTTAAACTGATGAATTACAGGTATTTTTGTGCGTACCAATTTACTTTTAGTCAGCCTTTACGAAGCGAAGACATTTTTTTCATAAAACAAATACGAATTATTCGTACGAAAATAGAAAGAAATATCCGTATGCATGCATGCTTCGAAAAACCATTGGCTCCTACAAACATTATTTAATATAATACAAACTTTTTACTGGCTATCCTTGTATGTACGAAACCGTTTCGTACGAACACGTTTTTACGAATTCTATTAGTACATTTTACACATTTTTCACACACAACGAAACGAGTTTGCGCGACGAACGTAAACAAAAAAAAAAGTGGAAGGATGGAGTTTTATGAATAATTTAATATTGTAATTTAAGCGGTACCGGTGGTGTAGTGGAAAGCGTGATAACCTCCCACCCCAGCAGGCCTAGGTTTAATCCCAGTCGGTGCCGCTGGGATGTTCTAAGGCATAACATCTCTGATCATCAGGGAAGTAAAGCCGTTGGTCCCCGGTTCATGAGTTGATGGGTCGAGAAGTAGGGTCCAGGTGTGGGAGCAGGTGTTCTCAGCACGGAAAATAAGATCGACGGAAAACAAATCAAGGAAAAGATAATAATAATGCTATTTGAAATAAGCACACCACTATGAATTTTGCAGTTGTCATTCAAATGAGTTCTCGCACTGGCTGTATGAACCTACGGTAATCATAGTGAGGCAAGGATCAGGATCAGGATGACGTTGTCAGGCGCTTGGTACCAGCAATCCATCCGGATCTATCATTGCAAATCACCACTTCCTCTAAGACAACATAATCTTTTCCGTTTGTGACTATCCTGCGGAAGCTATATAACGTTACCCTGCTTGTTTCTACCGGGTATTTTGAGGTAGACTACGTCTTACGGGAAGTTACTGGGGGTAAATCGAAAATCTAAAATTGCGACCGTCACAAAAAGGTGTAAGGTTTTGAACGCTTATAACTTTGTCATTTATAGTAGAAATTAAAATCCAAATACAACAATCGAAAGGAAATAGCTTCCGTAAGCTGTTACAAAAAAAAAAAGCTTTTTCAGTTTTTCACAAAACAAAAAACTGTTTTAAAAATGTGCAGATGGAAATTTTTTAATCAGTCATCATGTCGGTCATCGATTTTAACCGCTTCGGAAACGCAGACACATTTTCGACTGCAAGATTTTGTTTTATGCCGTAAGGAAATAAAAATGAAAAATTTCACCACTTTGGGGAGTAAAGATGAATGGAATTTTAGCTTATCCATTCAGACATAGAAACCGACATTCATTCTATCCATTGGTGTTTGTACAGACTCCTCAGATACCGTGGTGGACGTCTTTGTCCAAATTTGTTGGAAGTGTTTGATATCGATCGCAGTTGTTTCTTTCCAGAAAGCTTTCGTTTCATCAGAGCCAAATATCTCTCGATTGGACGTAACTCTGGACAATTTGGTGGATTTGCAGGTTTTTGGTACAATATTCACTTAATTTGCTTCGTACCACTCTATCACAGTTTAATCATAATGGCATGATGTGAAATTGGGCAAGAACAAAGGGTTTTCTTTGTGGCATTTGATGAAGGGTAGCCACTTCATCATGCACTCTTTCCCGTAAATATCCTTGTTGATTGTGCCTGTAGTGACGAAAGATTTAATCTTGTCAAATAAGGTATTCATGCTTCGCCCTTAAAAATACGCTGCTGTAGCATTTTTGGCCATAGCAGAATAGAAAGCCATGGATACCAAAAGAATATCTGGGTGGTATTTTACCTCTTTCCGAGTAGGAACGAATATCTCGATACCTTAAATTGGATGAGCCTGACATAAGAGGTAAAATACAAAAAAAAAAAAAAAATCCCACAATACCATTTCAATACCAAATTATGATAATGCAATACCAAAACGATATCACACAGATATGTTTTAGGTATCCAAATATCAATTTTTGTTATTTACAAAGTATTTTGCATGTAAGTTTTTGGTATTATTATTTGGTATTTTACCTCTTATGTCATGCTGATCAAAATCAAATTTTGGTATCATATCAGAATTAGGTATTCATTAGTTATTTTCTCCTGCTCGGGTTATGTCGGGCTCATCCACACCAATTAAAGGTATCGAGATATTCGTTCCTGCTCGGGTAGGTTCTCCCCAAAAGTGATTCGGGTGGTGTGAATTTGAAACCCTCATAACTTTTCGGGGTTAACTCGGATTCACATCCGGTATTGAGGCAAGATTTTTCCAAAGGTTCTATATTTTGTACACGAAGAAGATCGTCCAACTACAGCGCCACTTAGATGTGAAAGTGGCTCGTTCATATATTTGGTCGATTTTCCCCATACAAACTTTAAGCCATTTGAGCGAGGGGTTCCCATGAACCAAATGAGTTCAAATTTTGGCAGGGTGTTTCTGACACCCCAAAAAACCATTCCAGAGGGTAGCGGATTGACCTATTTTGAAACACAGTAATCAATCGTATGCTGGTTACCTCTACTGACGCTAGCCCAAGCAGGAACGAATATCTCGATATGTAAAACTGGTATGGATGAGCCTGATATAAGAGGTAAAATACCAAAAAATAACACCAAAAATGATGTTCCCACAATACTATTCTAATCCCATATTTTGCAAATGTAATACCAAAAGAATACCACACAGGTATTCTATTGGTCTCCAAATATCAATTTTTGTTATTTTGAAAGTATTTTGCATGCAGTTTTTTGGTAATATTATTGTTTGATATTTTACCTCTTATGTCATGCTGATCAACACCAACTTTTGGTATCAAATCAGAATTAGGTACACCCAACCGGTGGATGTAAGATTCGCTTACAATTATGTGGGATTCATCATCAGAGGATGTAAGTGGAGACCGCATGAACCGAGGATGTGATATACCTAGCTGCGGTCCGATGTAAGAAAATTGGAGACCGAAAAATGTGGAGTGTATTAGTGAGTGAAATTAATTATGTCGAAAAAAATAAAAAAAGGTTGCCGCTGGACTCGAACCACGGACCTTGCGACTATCAGACCTGTGCTTTCTCCACTGCTCTTTCTATGCTTCTGAATTAAGTTAGCCTAAAAGCAAACATGAAGCGCTCATTTTCTCGCATGCTCGACTTCGTATGCTTTTTCTGCTGGAGAGATTCGAGACAAGTGTGTGCGTCGTTCTACAATGTTCTACAATGTACGTCGTTCTACAAGCTTACTGGTATAGTCGAAAGCGTAGATGGAACACGAAATAAAAAAAGACAAAAAACCATTACATCGCCTGCATGGTCAATTTCTAACATTCGTTGCGATGTTCATGAATAGAGGATGATAGGAAACGGAACTAACATTCATTGTAATAGATTTTTGGTTTGCGTGTAGGGTAAACGCTCCTATAGTTGCGGTACGTTAGAAGCGTTAGGTTCCTATAGTTGTGTATTTAGTCTCCATGCACAACTATAGAAACCCAATGATGTAACCTAAACTAAACATGAAAAGTAATTTAAACATCAATAAGTCAATAGTCATCTCGTAAAAAAAGGAACATTGCGAGACAAACTAAACTGATCCAGAAAAAAAAGAATTAAACCTCCGGCGAAGCAATTGGCGAGTCAGGTCAAAGTCAAATAGTGTGGAGACCCTATTGTCTCTGTAAACCACTGATTGCGCTGAATATACTATAATTAGTGCGCTGTATGTGCAGGCGCATTATTGAAATATTACGTGTATTACGAATTCTTGAGCGAAAAAGAGACAACCGAGCATTTGGACGGATTAACCTCCATACTATTCAAAATATACCAATCACCAAAAGCATTTAGCTGACGTTGAAGAAAGCAACAGTCTTCAATTGAGTGAATTCGAGGAAAGAGTTTAAGGTCATCTGCGTAAGTGGTCCCTCAATTACCAGATTCACGTCGTTGAAGCAAATCAGGAAAATCAGCGGTCCCAGGTGACTACCCCGGAGTATGCCGGACGTGGCAGTGAACATACGGGACTGGTGATCACCAATGACAATAGTAAGATAGTAATCGGTGAGGTACGACTGAAACCAAAGCAAAAGGCAGCCGTGGATACCAAGCCTGTCCAGTTTTGCGATTGATATGCGGTGATTCAATTTATCGAAGGCTACAGATAAGTCAGTATAAATGACATCCGTCTGAGCACGACCCGACATACTGCAAATATGTAGGAAGTAAGGCACAGCAAGTTAGTGGCAGTGGAGCGACCAGCCATGAAACCTTGCTGGTCGATACTAATATACGGCTTACAGTGAGCGAGTAACGGTAACAAGTTCGAACAATTTAGCAACAGCGCTAAGCAAAGTGATGCCACGGTAGTTGCCAACGTCCTGTTTGTTGCCTTTCTTGAGTACTGAAAACATGTGCGCTAGCTTCCAACAGGATGGGAAAACGCCGACGTCCACGGACCGTTGAAAAACGTGCTGCACAGGAGACAGCAAACTGTTCAAGTGCGTTTTGAGGAACTGGAAAACTTCTCGGGATTGATGTCAATTCTGTTCATGATTTGTCAAGAGAGTGGTACGTAACTGGCAGCCAGTCGGACATGGTTGTCACCCGTGAAGACACTAGCAAATTTTTCAGAGAATAGCTGACAGATATCTTGCGTAGATGAGGCCACGTTATTATTATGTATCATAGACCAGTCCGCATCGTGCTCTCTTGCCGTGCGGATCTATTTGCTTTTTGCTTAAGGAAGTGTTACTACTACCTAAAGCTACAACAAATTTAAACAGCACTTTTCAGTGCTCAACCTGTAAAAATTTTCTACCTTGTTCAACTCCTCTTATTCCTCTTCGATCCTTGTTTGGACCCTACCCGAGGTAATCCTTCTTGGATATCGATTTGGAAAATTCCTCTTCGATCCTTCAGATTCTTATAGTAATCTGCTTGGAAGTCGATTTGGATAATCGCATAATCGCACTTTTCAGTGCTCAACCTGTAAAAATTTTCTACCTTTTTCAACTCCTCTTATTCCTCTTCGATCCTTGTTTGGACCCTACCCGAGGTAATCCTTCTTGGATATCGATTTGGAAAATTCCTCTTCGATCCTTCAGATTCTTATAGTAATCTGCTTGGAAGTCGATTTGGATAAAAAATTTACTTCCGCCATGGCGCCTAAACGCAAAAGAAAGGGGCAAACTCTTGACCCCCCTTCTGAAGAAATTAATTTGAGTAATCAATTTGATTTGCTCACGGATGATGAGAATGATCCATCATCCAAGAAAAATTCTAGTAAACTTTCCCGGCTTAATGCCAAGAAGGAAAAGATTCCCCCTATTGTGATAACCACTACCGATTTCCATGCTCTTCGCATGGAACTTTTGAATTTCGTGAAAGTTAAGTTTTCACTACAAATTGGACGTCGGGGTGAATGCCGTGTATTGGCTGAAACCTTGGACGGATTTAAATGTCTTCTCAAGTATCTTACTGAGAAGAAGCACAATTTTTTTACTTACGACACCAAAACTGAACGTGTGTTCAAGGTTGTCATGAAAGGACTGCCCAGTGGTGAATCCCTGGATCAGATCAAAGATGAACTGGCAAAATTACTTGGAGTTGTGCCACTCCAAGTAATCAAAATGAAAATGAAATCCCGTCCTGGCGATTCGCGCAACGGGATTTCTAATGATTTTTATTTAGTTCACTTCAAGTCTAGTGAACTAAACAACCTTAAGGCCTTAGAAAAAGCTAGCCTTATGCTCCATGTCCGAGTGAAGTGGGAACACTTCAGGAAGACTGGAGGAAATTTCCAAAACCTCACTCAGTGCCGTAAGTGCCAGGGATGGGGTCACGGAACTAAAAATTGCTACATGCCAGCTAAATGCATGAATTGTGGTGATTCCTCTCACGCAAAGGACGACTGTCCTGTGAAGGAAGATCCTAAGAAATTTAAATGTTCAAATTGTGGTGAAAACCACAAATCCAATTTTTGGGAATGTAAGACTCGCAAAGCGATCCTACAATCTCGTTCTAACCGACAGGTAGGAAACGCTCCACGTTTCCGACCAGGTACAAATTCCTCTGCTGTTAACAACGGTCAGCGAGGAACAAATTCTACATTCGTACCCGTAGGTACAAATATCACCCCTGCTTCAAATGTTTCATCTGTACCTACTCCCCTCGCTGCTAACAATGTTCAGCGAGTTAATGGAGCTACCTATGCTGCTATTGCAGCGGGTAGAAATCAAAATACTAACCAAAGTAATTCTAACGGATATTTTGACAATTTTGACTTAGGAAGCATTACTGCCCCTAAAATGGAATTTTTACAGAAATCATTAATTGACATGATTTCTGATATGCTTAAATCTAACTCCATGTTTGATGCTATTCAAACTGGAGTAAAATTTGCAAATAATATTGTCATGACTTTAAAATTCAGTAATGGATTTTAAAGCATTAAACATTTTAAATTGGAATGCTCGATCTCTTAAAGATAATGAAGACGAGCTATTTAATTTTTTGAGAGTTCATAACGTGCATATTGCCGTTATAACTGAAACGTTTCTTAAACCTGACCATAAGGTTAAGAAGGACGCAAATTACTTGATTTATAGAAATGATCGTCTTGATGGACCCTGTGGTGGCGTTGCCATCATTATTCATAGACGAATCAAGCATAAAATTCTTTCTTCATTTGAAACCAAAGTTTTTGAAACTTTGGGAGTTTCTGTTGAAACAAAATTTGGACAACTTACGTTTATAGCTGCCTATTTGCCATTCCAATGCGTAGGCCAGCAAAAGAATTTTCTCAAGGGTGACCTCCAGAAACTTACCCGTCATAGGTCTAAATTCTTCATTATTGGTGATTTTAATGCAAAACACCGCTCATGGAATAATGCTCAAAGCAATTCCAATGGTAATATTCTGTTTGATGATTGTTCTGCAGGTTATTACACTATTCAATATCCAAACAGCCCAACATGCTTTTCTTCTGCAAGAAATCCCTCAACTATTGATTTGGTCTTAACTGATTCATGTCATCTTTGTAGCCAATTGGTTACCCATGCTGACTTCGGTTCTGATCACCTTCCAGTAACTTTTGAAATATCCCAAGAAATAATTTCTAATCCCAACAGCTTTACTTTCAATTACCATAGGGCTGATTGGGAGCAATATCGAACATTTATGGAATATAACTTCGATCCAAACATTCCTTTGCAAACCAAAGATGAAATTAATTATGCTCTTGAATCTCTGACTACTTCTATAGTTGAAGCAAGAGCTGCCTCAGTACCAAAATGCGAGGTTAAATTCGATTCAATTATAATAGACGATGATCTTCAGCTCTTGATCCGTCTTAAAAATGTCCGTAGGAGACAATTTCAAAGAACACGCGATCCTGCCATGAAAGTTATCTGGCGGGATTTGCAAAAACAAATTAAAAAGCGATTCTCTGCCCTGAGGAACAAAACTTTTGAAAATAATGTTTCTAAATTAGACCCGAGTTCCAAACCCTTTTGGAAACTCACAAAAATTTTGAAAAAACCTCAAAAGCCAATTCCAGCGCTTAAAGAAGGTGGTAAAATTTTGATCACAAATTTGGAAAAAGCTCAGAAACTTGCTAAGCAATTCGAGAGTTCCCATAATTTCAGTTTGGGTCTTACTAGTCCTATTGAGAATCAGGTTGCTCGGGATTTTCTGAATATTTTCTCTCGGGAAAATATTTTTGATGATTCCTGGGGGACTGATTTGGACGAAGTAAGGTCTATAACTAAAAAGTTTCAAAATATGAAAGCTCCAGGTGATGATGGAATTTTCTATATCCTCATCAAAAAACTCCCAGAGAGTACCTTGTCTTTCCTGGTAAAATTATTTAACAGATGTTTCCATTTGGCATACTTTCCTGATAAATGGAAAAATGCAAAAGTTGTTCCAATTTTGAAGCCGGATAAAAATCCAGCTGAAGCTTCTAGCTACCGTCCAATAAGTTTGCTTTCTTCAATAAGTAAACTTTTTGAAAAAATAATTTTGAATAGAATGATGCTTCACATCAATACGAACTCAATTTTTGCAGATGAGCAGTTTGGATTTCGCCATGGGCATTCAACTACTCATCAACTCTTAAGAGTTACCAATTTAATTCGTTCAAACAAATCGGAAGGCCACTCAACTGGAGTTGCTCTTCTAGACATAGAAAAAGCATTCGACAGTGTTTGGCATGAAGGTTTGATTGCTAAATTGAAAAAGTTTAATTTTCCACTTTACATTATGAAATTAGTTCAAAATTATTTAACTGACAGAACTCTGCAGGTAAATTATCAAAATTCCAAATCTAATAGACTACCTGTTAGAGCAGGAGTTCCTCAGGGTAGCATTCTTGGGCCTATATTGTATAACATTTTCACTTCGGACCTCCCTGATTTGCCTCAGGGTTGCCACAAATCTTTGTTCGCTGATGACACAGGCATTTCCGCTAAAGGAAGAAGTCTTCGTGTTATTTGCAGCAGACTTCAGAAAAGTTTAGATATTTTCTCTTCTTATTTACAAAAATGGAAGATTTCTCCCAACGCTTCCAAAACTCAACTTATAATATTTCCACATAAGCCCAGGGCTTCCTTTTTGAAACCTAGTAGTAGTCACATAGTCGCTATGAACGGAGTTCCAATTTCCTGGTCAAACCAAGTGAAATATCTTGGATTAATACTTGACCATAAATTAACTTTTAAAGATCACATTGAGGGCATTCAAGCCAAATGTAACAAATATATAAAATGTTTGTATCCTCTTATTAACAGGAAATCCAAACTTTGCCTGACGAATAAACTTCTAATATTTAAACAAGTTTTTAGACCGGCCATGCTTTACGCTGTGCCAATATGGTCTAGTTGTTGCACTACCAGGAAAAAAGCACTTCAAAGGATTCAGAACAAAATTCTGAAGATGATTTTGAAGTTGCCTCCCTGGTACAGTACTACCGAAGTACATAGAATTTCGAATGTTGAGACTTTAGCACAAATGTCCAACAAAATAATTAATAATTTCCGGCAAAAATCGTTACAATCCTCAATTGCAACGATTAATTCCCTTTATACTTAGATAAGATTTAGTTTTAAGCTATCAATTGTTATACTGACATGCAGGTTTAAAAAACCTGTTTAAAATACTGAATTGCCAAGACAGGAACAATGTAAAAACACTTAGATATATATCATAACAATTAAGGCTGGTAAGTTACTGTAGTAACTGGAGCACCTAGGTTAAAAATGAAATGTAATTTATTTTGAATTTGGAACAAATAAAGAGTTAAAAAAAAAAAAAAAAAAAAAAAAAAAAAAAAAAAAAAAAAAAAAAAATGTATCATAGACAACGGCAGACAAGCTTCATTACGTTGTTCGTTGACAAACTTCCAAAAATGTTTGGGACGTATTTGGTCAGAGTCTCCGGCAGGCGTTTGAAATAGTATGAGTAATCGCTTAATTCAATGTATTTGGCTCATTTGGACCTAACAGAATATAGTTCGAACTTTTTTTTTTTCCTTTGGTTTGTTTTTCCGTCGATCTTGTTTTCCGTGCTGAGCACCAATGCTACCGAAGCGCCAGGAAGGCAACTCCCACACCTGGACCCTACCTATCCACCCATCAACTCATGAACCGGGGACCAACGGCTTTACTTCCCTTCCGTGATCAGAGATGTTATGCCTCAAAACATCCCGGCGGCGCCGACTGGGATTGAACCCAGGCCTGCTGGGGTGAGAGGTAATCACGCTTAACACTACACCACCGGCGCCGTTATAGTTCGAACTTGCTGAAGTTGATTAGTTTATATTGAACTGCGCTGTTGCTACATCAAACCACACTGTAAATTTAGAAACAAATTTTTAAGTAGAAGTACTTTTCATGTCGGAGGTCATCAAAAGTTCTGATTACCGTTTCTTCGCGGCACTGTACAATAATCATACATCATAGCATCTCGAACGAACATCGTACATCAAAGAAAAGGATTATAAACAAGCGATTTTGTTTCGCGATAAAAGAATGCAAATTGCACCCTGCGATGCAGAGAAGATGCGCTACGAGGATGACCAAACGTTGTCTTTCTCACCTCAATCGCCGAGCCAAGGGTGCATCCGTTGTCGCTGCACAGCGGTATATACAGTCTTGGGAGGATAAGACAGGAACCGTATCGTCCATAGCCGGGGGAGGGAGGATGGCAGCAGACGCAGAAAACTACAAGGTGAAGTCTTGTGAATATTTTTTTGTTACGCGAGGGCCTTATTTATTTTTGTGGAAACTTCACGCGGGTCCCTCCCTTGAGACAACATTTGACCAATTTGAACCGAAGGTTTCTTCTTGTTGACAGTGCTCTATGCGCACATCCCCATGGATATTCGATTACAGTTTTACCTGTATCTGATTTACGAGATTTCGAGGGGTGTGCCAATTGGAAAATGCTGCCAAGTTTATTTGATTGGAATCTATGCTCATGAAGTTTGCTGAGGTAATTACAGTAAAACAAATATAATGTAAATATAGTAAATTCTGTTGTTCACAATTAACCCTATTGTAATTGTACTGCATTGGTAATAATTTTTCCAATTTACATTTTTCTTCAATAGAAAATCGGAATCCCAATAGGTTTTATTATATTAAAACAATAGTTCTATTGTTTTTGTATGGTACATTTTTATTTGGGAAGTCTGGAAGTGGAGAGAAGAAGAAGAAATACTTTTGACAGTAATTGAACAGTTATCTTTAGTTCCGAAAGAACATTACCAATTTTCTAATCTAGCTCTAGAAAATAATTGTCTGAATGTCAGATGCATTTTGAAGCTAGATCGTGCAAGAACTAGCTGAAGAAATAAATAATGTTTTGAAATCGATTCGATAAATGTATGCTTAAAGATATAGAAGACGATTCCAAATAAGCAGACAAATAATGTAAAACATTTGTTCGATTACCATTTGTCATTATCAACATAAGAAAATTTATATTATCTTTTGAAAGCATTTTTTTTTGCTTGCGTTGTGGTTGGCATCCATGCGTCCATGCTCACGCTAATTATTGCTCGGTCATATTTTAACCCCGGAAAAGTCACTATTGTCATAATATGAATAATTGGAATTTGACATAATATGAAATCTTTGAAATTTTTAAAAATTTTCCAAAGTAATATTGTGTGGAGCTGCGAAAAATTTCAAGATCGAATTTGCTACAAGGTGCACACTTAGATTATTTTACAGGAGTTAGTATTTGAATTTTCCACACATTTTTAAACTTTTACCGAACAGTTCCGCAACTCAAAAACCCAATAAAACCTTACTTCCTGGATTAGTGTGTAAACTTAAAAATATTTCGTTTTATTGTGAGCGTCTTCAAAGGCCAGAATTTTCTAATTTTGTTTTCGTCTAACATTGAATCACTCACAGTTAGACCCCTCGGCTGACACTGGTCATCTTCTCGCCATGCACTTTTAACTCTTCCCTTCTATACGTGAAGCATGCATTTAGCATTACATGATTTGCAACAATGGCGAAGAAAATTAATTCCAAGCTACGCGCCTTTCGGGTTACTTCTTGTTGCCGTGTCCGTGGTAGGATCACCGCTGGATGTTCCCTGCAATCTGTGGAAACCAGTTTCCGTCAATGCACTTTTGGATACACCAAGTAACGCAACCTAGCCATAGATATCGGGGTGATTAGTGCCTTGGACATGTTGCACATTTGCTTCATTTCTTTCTTTTATATTTTCGCACACAATGTGCATGCACTGCATCTCTCATAAGTGAAAGATTAATTATTCTTCCCGTTCCGGAACCAGTTTTTGGGTCTAGGTTTTCATCGCTAATTTCCACGTGGAAAGATGCAAATCTTTGCGAACGCTGATAAGTTCAGCGAAATTGAACCCTCTCGTTTGAGTGCGTCTGCCTGAAGGGGAGTTGTGCATTTGCTCTGGCACTTATTTTTTTCCTCTGCATGTTGTGACAGCTCGGATGAATAAGATGTTTCCAATCGGATCTCATTTCGTGCGCTCTTGTCATTCGTCATTTGTGAGAACTATCTTTCTGCAGGGCGTCTCTTGAAGTGGTTCGGCTATGGAAAATCATTCGAGCGTGAAATAGAATGCGGTGTATGAGTAACCGATTGTAAAGTATTATCACACCTATGGTCAACGCACCGGACTGCTCAATCCTCCATAGTACAAACGAAACAAAAGTGGCCTCTAAGCGTTGAACGGGTTTGGTAAGCTCACCATCTTGAAAACGCAACGTGGACCATTATCAATGGTCTCATTTGTTACTGTATTATATCTCAATCAATCATAAAGGATATACAATTATGATCAAGCTGCAAAACTTCAACACATGGCGCTCTTATAATACTGATATATGTCTTAAAACACAATGAGGCTCTCGAGAAAAAGGAAGACGTATACTAAGTAAAGTATCATTTTGTTTGTTATAGTCTTCAAGACCATGAACTCTTGCAGAAACTTTCAATGTTGCCTGCTGGAAGTTAAGATGATTGTAGAGTATAACATAAAGTATAGTTTTATGATCTGACACTGCCCAAGAGCTTCAGCTTTCTTTACGATTGTTTTGGCAATATTTAATTTGGATTGAATTCGCTGAGATGAAGGGTTTTGTGAATATGCCTTAGGCAGGTCTAAACAAATTCGGTTGACCGGCTTAGCTTCGATTGGTTCCAGAACGTGGTTGTTTTTTCATGAATGCTGTTAGCAGTACTATCACTGAACCTGTACCTCTTGCGCGACCTGCCCAGAAACTACCCTGGTCATCCAATCTTTGGTCGAATAATATGTGGTATATAAATTACACTCCAAATTCATAGATGAAAAGGCATTAGACTATCAAATTCCATCGAAATTGCTCAAGTCGGCATGTATAGAAGATAAGTAAGATTATTTCTGAATGATATGTGGGTCTGTGTTTGAGTTTTATCGAAGACATCATATCAAGAAGACTGGCAACTTTGCCGGAATCCAAGTGACAGATACAGTAGCGCTGCACTTGGGTGAAGGTGGAAGAAGCGTTGATGTTATTTTAATTTACTGGAGTTCTGTGGTCAATGTATTCTTGCTAATTGAACTTTCAGTCGGTATGGTGCTTCGCAAGATAAGTTTTAACTCATTTCAAATTCTAGTCACTTCTTGAGTCAGGTTTCTGCTTCCCCGAAGGTACCTAGAACATATCCGGATGTGACCAATGTGGGCCTGGGAACTCAATAACACCAGCAACGATGTTATTCTCTAGTTATCTTGTTATTTAATCTCAATAATAAAGTTATGGAACTGTCGATCCCTCAATTTCATCGGGAGCACCCCAATACTCGCCAATCTACTGAAGGACCGCGGATTCGGCATCGTAGCGCTGCAGGAGGTGTGTTGGACAGGTTCCATGGTGCGAAAGTTCAGAAGTAATCATACCATCTACCAGAGTTGCGGCAGCACACGCGAGCTGGGCACAGCTTTCATCGTGATGGGCGAAATGCAGAAGCGCGTGATCGGTTGGTGGCCGATCGACGAAAAAATGTGCAGGTTGAGGATCAAGGGCCGATTCTTCAACTTTAGCATTATCAACGTGCACAGCCCTCACTTCGGAAGCACTGATGATGACAAGGACGCATTTTACGCGCAGCTCGACCGCGAGTACGATCGCTGCCGAAGCCACGACGTCAAGATCATCATAGGAGACCTAAACGCTCAGGTAGGCGAGGAGAAGGAATTCAGACCGACGATTGGAAAGTTCAGCGCCCACCAGCTGACGAACGGGAACGGCCTACGACTCATCGATTTCGCCGCCTCCAAGAACATGGCCATACGTTTCACCTTCTTCCAACACAGCCTCCCCTATCGTTACACCTGGAGATCACCACAGCAGACGGAATCGCAAATCGACCACGTTCTGATTGATGGACGGCACTTATCCGACATTATCGACGTCAGAACCTATCGTGGCGCTAACATCGACTCTGCCCACTACCTGGTGATGGTCAAACTGCGCCCAAAACTTTCCGTCATCAACAATGTACGGAACCGACGCCCGCCACGGTACAACCTAGAGCGACTGAAGCAACCGGATGTAGCCTTAGCATACGCTGCAGCATGGAACCCGACAGAACGTGGAACGGTATAAACAGAAGCGAAATCAACAGACCCGCATCTTTCGGGAGAAAAAACGCAGCTTGGAAGAAGCGGAGTGCGAGGAAATGGAACTGCTGTGCCGTTCCCAAGAAACACGGAAGTTCTACCAGAAGTTCAACGCATCCCGCAACGGCTTCGTGCCGCGAGCCGAAATATGCAAGGATAAGGACGGGAGCCTCTTGACGGACGGACGTGAGGTGATTGAAAGGTGGAAGCAGCATTTCGATGCGCACCTGAATGGCGAGGAGAACGTAGGCACGGGAGACCAGCACAATGCAGGAAACGACTACGTCAGTGCAGCAGAGGACGGAACTGACCCAACTCCCACGCTGAGGGAAGTTAAGGATGCCATTCAGCAGCTCATAAACATCTAAGCAGCTGGTAAGGATGGTATTGCAGCCGAACTCATCAAGATGGGCCCAGAAAAGTTGGCCACCTGCCTGCACCGGATGATAGTCAGGATCTGGGATACAAAACAGCTACCGGAGAAGTGGAAAGAGGGGGTAATCTGCCCCATTCACAAGAAAGGCGACCATTTGGAATGAGAGAACTTTAGAGCGATCACCATTTTGAATGCTGCCTACAAAGTGCTATCCCAGATCATATTCCGTCGTCTATCACCTAAAATGACCGAGTTCGTGGGAAGTTATCAAGCCAGCTTCATTGACGGCCGACCGACAACGGACCAGATCTTCACCGTACGGCAAATCCTCCAGAAATGCCGTGAATACCAGGTCCCAACGCATCATTTTTTCATCGACTTTAGGGCGGCATACGACAGTATCGACCGCACAGAGCTATGGAAAATCATGGACGAGAACGGTTTTCCTGGGAAGCTGATCAGACTGATCAAAGCAACGATGGGCGGTGTGCAAAACTGCGTAAGGGTTTCGGGTGAACTATCCAGTTCATTCGAATCTCGCCGGGGACTGCGACAAGGTGACGGACTCTCATGCCTACTCTTCAACATCGCTCTAGAAGGTGTAATGCGACGAGCCGGGCAGCGATTTTCACGAAATCCGGTCAATTTGTGTGCTTTGCGGACGACATGGACATTATCGCAAGAATATTTGGAACGGTGGCAGAACTATACACCCGCCTGAAACACGAAGCTGCAAAGGTCGGACTGGTGGTGAGTGCGTCAAAAACAAAGTACATGCTAGTAGGCGGAACCGAACATGACAGGATTCGTCTAGGAAGTAATGTCACGATAGACGGGGATACTTTCGAGGTAGTGGAGGAATTCGTTTACCTTGGATCCTTAATGACGGCTGACAACAATGTGAGTCATGAAATACGAAGGCGCATCATCAGTGGAAGTCGTGCCTACTACGGGCTCCAGAAGATCCAAAAAGATTCACCCCGCAACAAATGTACCATGTACAGAACGCTAATAAGACCGGTGGTCCTCTATGGACACGAGACATGGACTATGCTCGAGGAGGACCTGCAAGCACTCGAAGTTTTCGAGCGACGTGTGCTAAGGACGATCTTCGGCGGTGTGCAGGAGAACGGTGAGGGGTGGCGAAGAATGAACCACGAGCTCGCTGCACTTTACGGCGAACCCAGCATCCAGAAGGGGGCTAAAGCCGGAAGGATGCGGTGGGCAGGGCATGTTGCAAGAATACCGGACAACAACCCTGCAAAGTTGGTGTTCGCTACTGATCCGGTTGGCACAAGAAGGCGTGGAGCGCAGAGAGCACGATGGGCGGACCAGGTAGAGCGTGATCTAGCGAGCATTGGACATGACCGAGGATGAAGAGCGGCAGCCGCAAACCAAGTACTGTGGCGTACTATCTTATCTTAAATGTGATGTTGTACAAATAAATGTATGTATGTATGTATGTAATAAAGTTATTTAAATAAATATTGAATGAGGCTTAGTCTGCATGGTGCCTGAAGTGAGGTGACAATTCCCACCTCACTGTCGCATGAACTCTCTCACTCGATTCCGATAGTCGAATTAGCTGACGGAACACGTTCATTTCTTGGTGAGTGATAAAGTGAACTACAAGTGACACGGTGTTCATTAAGAGAACTATCAATTCACCTTTGATGTTAGTGAAGGGTAAATGCATTCCATAATTGTATTAATATTGTTTTTTATGTTTCTGCACTGCACATTAATTTTCTATTGTGTTGCTTTTGTTAGAGTCTAATCGGTGTACCTGTTTTCACTATTAGTTTAATAAAATTTCGTGAAGCGGGCTGCGCTTGCTCATCTAAATCCGGATCTACATACCAGGCTACACTGTCATCTCACCGAAACCATTCCCGATAGAGCTGGCAACGGCACGAGATCTCCAGTGGCTGCAATCATTGATCATGCTCAAATTATACGGCCTGGAGGAACTGTATTCCACGCTGTCTGCCGGTTGTGAACATCCGGGTGCCACTCGGAAACCCACCAAAAAGCTGAACGAATTTCCCACTCCCTCGAGTGGCTCCACCGGAAATACAAGACTATGCTGGTGTGATCCCGTCCATTCCGGTAAACAGAGCTAGCAAAATTATCAGAAATTTCCAGATCCTGCTGTCAATTTATACATTCTCACAGCAGCTTTGAGCCAATTTACCCGTACATGATCAAAGTAGTCGATCGCATTCAGAAATAACGTCAAACAGAACTCGAAAGAAGAAAAAATATTGTGCACAAATACCTGGAAAATCCGGAGTGGTCCGGTTCCAAGCTGGCCAAAGTGCTGAAGATGCCGAAAACAACAGTTTTTCGAGTGCTCAAAACCTACAAGAAAATCCTGAGTTTGGAAAGGAATCAGCGGACGAACGAAAAAACTGGAACCAGGGATCGTCAGCTGCGCAGCAAGGTGATGAGGGGCATTAAAGCCAACCTCGGTTTTTCGATCCGAGATATGACTAGAAGGTACAACGTCAACTTTCAAACGGTCCGGAACATCCTTGCCAGGGAATAATACAACTCGTACAAAGCCAGTAAACATCCGAACCGGCACATGAAGCAGAATTCCATGGCCAAAAAGCGTGCAAGGTTCTTGTACGACCGTGTTTTGACGAAACACAAGGGCTGCACTTTGATGGATGACGAAACATACGTCAACCTCGATTTTAAGTAGCTTCCCGGTCAAAAATTTTACATCGCAACTGGACGTGGGGATGTGCCGGGAATATTCAAGTTCGTGTTTGCCGACAAGTTCGCAAAGAAGACCACGATTTTGCAAGTGATTTGCAGTTGTGGCCTGAAAACGGAACCATTCGTCACATCCTCGACGATGACATACCAAGTTTACATCGAAGAATGCCTGAAAAAGCGTGTATTGCCGTTCATCCGCAAGCATAGGGGTAAAGTAATATTTTGGCCCGATTTAACCAGCTGCCACTACTCCAAGGTGGTTCAAGATCGATTTTGTCTCCAAGTTAATGAATCCGCCGAATTGCCCGGAATTTCGACCAATCGAAAAATACTGGGCAATTCCAAAGCGGCGGGGCAGTCAAGAACATCCAGCACCCGGCGGCGCCGACTGGGATTGAATCCAGGCCTACACTACACTACCGCACCGCTATTAGTTCGTTATTTGTAGAAACTTTTTGAGGTATTATTTTTGGTATATTACCTCTTATGTAAGACTCGTCAATAGCATATTTAAGATGTCAGTTATGCTGTTATCATACCTGAATTTGATATACACAAGCTAACTTCTACAGTTTGGGATCAAGCCTTTTTGCAATATTATGCTACCGAACGGTTGATATACGGTCTCGAAGCTTTATATTAGTCTTATATTGGAAAATTGCGAATTAGTGGGCTTGTTGGTTTATTTTCCTCTGTTCGGGACCTAAAACCACTGTGACCAGTAATTTGATCTATTGTAGTATATTCCGTGTTCTTAGTTTAGTGCATGTCGTATTACTCCATCACTATTGATAAATGATGAAGTATTCGATTTTTTTACAGTTTCATTCTTCATTCCTTTATTTAACGACGGTCTCTGTTCTGCAATCTAGTGCCAATCACCGATGAACATAGATTGCCATCCATTAACGGCAATCGAATGTGCAGGAAGGCACCTTCCACACCTGCGAGGATATCGCACACATTGGACGGGACCAACGGCTTTACTTCCCTTCTGAAGGAAGACGTCCCTAATAAACAAATACCATAAACGAACTGTACCCCGGATGGTTAAACTATCTCACAAATGGTATGGATGATACCCCGAACACGTCGTTAAGCTCTCTTTTATGGTTATTTTTATTAGGGGTGACCAGAGATTTTTATGCCTTAGAAAAATCCCACTGACCTCGGCTGGGATTGAACCCAGACCATTAGGAGTGTGGTAAAGAAATCACGCTTACCCCTACACCACCGGAGCCGGCGATTTTTTTTACAGTTTCAACTTGTTTCAAGATCATCCTCGGTGGACAATGTCGAGTCTTTTCACTATCAACAAGGCATAACAAGTAACAAGGACTAAGATGTGTTCCTTTGACTACTGAAAAATTCTGTTCCCCTAGTTTGAAGTAGTCAGGACTAGGAATCGGTGGTAGATCTTACATCCCGTAACGTACTACGAAAAGGTGATCTACCCACGTTACGGGGCAGGCTTGTTGGTTACTGGGGGAGAGCCACCTAGTAAGTTTATTATTATTATTATTATTATGTAGTTACGCCAGCACTAAACCGAAGTGCGCTAGTCTGAGTAGCGACTTCTAAAGTCATGAGCGACATTATAGGCATAGAGAGATCAGTGATGCCAGCGAGACATAGTTTGGATTATTCGTGACTTATTTAAACAATATATTTACTCTAGCGCCATCTAGTAAGCAATTTTTGATCTGAAATACCGACATTTGGAAAGTCACCTGAATAATTTTGCTGAAGATTGTAAAGGGGAAATGGTGTGCCAGTTATGGTGCTACTTAAAATTTCCAGTTTTGCACCAAAAAAAAAAAAAAAAAAAATTGGTTTTATTAGAGTTTTGTAGACCAGTATTTAGAATTGTGCTATAAAACCTCAATCAAGCTTGAGTAGCCTATGTGACTTAAATTGGTAACGCCATAAACTGGTTCCATTGCGTATATGGGATTGTGCCATAACTGGTTCCCTTTCCTTTTTTCACATGGTCAGAATCACGTTTTTCTACTCACTAGCTCTTCATTGTGCAACAATTCAAAACTTTAATGGTGTTCGTCCACTATTTGTCCCAGAGGAAAGAGTGGATCACTGATGAAACCTGGCGGAAGATTGAGGAGCCTATAGAAGCAAAAGCCGCAATAGAGCGGGTGAGAACCAGAGGTGCCAAATACGAAGTCCGTCAACGGTACTCGGATCTAGAAAAGCGAGTGTGGGTGAACTCACGGGATGAAAGGGAGAAAGCCTCAAACACTGGCGATATACGCCTCCGCTAAGTTATCTTACGACGCCTGAGTAGAGCAAGGATGAACCCGAGGATGCCAGTGAAGGACACGACTGGACAGTTGCTTACCGACCCCATTGACCAGCTGAAACGCTGGTTTGAGCACTACGAACAACTTCTTCAAGTTTCGACGGCCAACTAGCCATCAACATCTCGACCTGATTCGCCTAGGGTGCGGTGCACCATCCGCGTCAATTCCGAGACCCAATCACTGCAGGACATTGAAGCAGCTATCCGAAGCATGGAATCCAACAAGGCGGACCCCCCGATCAAATGTTGCAACAACTATTCTGTAATTTCTGGAACACCGTGACTTTTCCGGCCGTCTGGATGCAAGGCGTCTTAGTAAAGGACCCAAAGAAGGGGGATCGGACTGTGTGCGAAAATTGGCGAGGCATCATGTTACTGTGTATTGTTCTGAAAGTTCTGTGCAAAGTTATCCTGAATCGGATGCAGGAGAAGATCGACGCGAAAAAGCTTTCGACCGACTCAATCACGAGAATCTGTTGGGCGTCCTGAGACGCAAGGGAGTCCCGGATAAAATCGTCAACCTTATCAAAGCGCAGTATCAGGCTTTCACGTGCAGAGTTCTGCATAACGGAGCCTTCTCTGACCCTATCCGGGTATTCGCTGGTGTGAGACAAGGATATATACTATCACCGCTACTGTTCCTCATCGTAATTGACGAGATAATGGTGGGTGCAATTGACCGTGTACCAAACCGTGGGCTGCTTTGGCAGCCTATTACCATGGAGGATCTCAACGACTTCGATTTGTCTGATGATGTTGCTCTACTAGCACAACGGCGCTCTGATAAGCTCAATGACCTAGCCGACCGCTCCTCTGCGGCGGGTCTCACCATGAACGTCAACAAGAACAAATCGTTGGATGTCAACACGGGCAACCCTTCGAAATTTACCGTAGCGGTGCAATCAGTGGAGAAGGTCGGAATTTTCCAATATCTTGGCAGCCAAGAGCAACATAGGTGCACGTATCAAGAAAGCTAGGGCTGTCTTTGCGAGTTTACGAAACGTATGGAGATCATACCAGATAAGTCAACGCACCAAAATCCAATTTTTCAACTCGAACGTGAAATCTGTGTTGTTATACGCCAGCGAAACGTGGTGTGTATCAGCGGGGGACACTTGTGTTTATTCCGCTTCTCGCGTGACGCGTACCGAGTCGACTCGTTTATGTGACCCAATTCCCGTTCTCGAATAGAGTGACAATTGTCGATACGAATGAACTCCGATGAACTTTCGGTGTATTCCCATAGTCGATGTATATCGACAAAACTCGGATCGGAATGACGTTTTCATGCGAGTGTTGTCGATACGTCAGAAGCAATCGAGAAGGTTTGAAAATCGAGAAAATGGAAGTGAAGCGGTAAGTTTTATTTTTTATGCTTTTGAAAATACTTTTTTATCATATAATTATATTATTGCAGAATCCGTGTGACAAACCAAAAGCAGTTTGCTTTCCTGGTTGATCGGATGGAAGCACACCCGTCGGTTGCCAGAGGGCAAAAATTTTGCGAGGCAGCTGCAATGGACCGGCAAAAGTACCACGCTCTCTGGACGGATTTTTCAGGTAGACTTAACAGTCTAGGTCCCCCGACTCGGGATGTAAAGGGCTGGCAAAAGGTAAGTTATTAAATTTATGTTCATGCCGTTTTAATAGAAAACATTTTACCGTTATGTGCATGAGGAATTTTCTGCTCTCTGTTTCTCAAATGTAAGCTGGTATAAGGTACCCCCGAGGAGCGGATTGGTCACGTATTTTCGATGCAGCAAAACACATTAAAAGCGCATATTCTTAGCACAAAAAAGTGGGACCTGTTAAAAATAACTGATTCCATTTGAATTAAAGTTAGCGGCGCCGGTGGTGTAGTGGTAAGCGTGATTACCTCTCACCCCAGCAGGCCTGGGTTCAATCCCAGTCGGCGCCGCCGGGATGTTCTGAGGCATAACATCTCTGATCACGCCTTCCTTCGGAAGGGAAGTAAAGCCGTTGGTCCCGGTTCATGAGTTGATGAGTCGATAGGTAGGTTCCAGGTGTGGGAGCTGCCTTCCTGGAGTCGGTAGCATTGGTGCTCAGCACGGAAAACAAGATCGACGGAAAACAAATCAAAAAAAAAAAAAAAAAAAAGAATTAAAGTTATGTTTACCCTTCGCTGCAAATCGCTTAAAAACCCGACTTTTGATCCGAGGCCCACAGGGCCAAGTGACATACCATTCTACTCAGCTCGACGAGATCGGAACATGTGTGTGTGTTTTTTTGCAAGGAAGCAACCTTTAAAAAGGCCATTATGCCACCACTTGACGACCGGGCGCACGGTCACGGTGACACTGTGTGTGGGATTCTTACCGCACTAAAACCTCCTTGGACACCTTGCCCTTTTCCCCCGAAACCACTTGTCGTATTACCAACAATCAATACGAAACTAACGATTTTAAATTGGCTCACCACTTTAGTAGCCTATTGGTCCCAAGCAAACGATTAACGTACCCTATTCTAGTTGAAATTCTATTACTACACTATGTTTGTTTTGATTCGCTATGAAAGTTTGACAGATAACATCAGGGGTGTGTGGATTCATGCAGAACATGCAGGGGTGAGTGAAATAGCTTGGGACTGCTTGGGACCGTTGTTCTGGTACTGAGTGAGCCAAAAATAATAATGATTTTCTTCGGGACCTTCTAGTCTTAGAGTTACCTCTATGGTATTACTTCGTAAGGTTCAAATCTCACCATATGTGGATAAATTCAGGTTTTTAGTTTTAATTAAGCAATATGCTTGTGTGTTTATGTCAGATTATCATTCATCGATAAAATTAATAAATGGTTTTAAATGGAGACAAACACACTCATTTGCTTTAACAAATTTTTTATCCATGTTATTGTTTTAAAGGATCTATAAAATTATTTTAACGCTATTGAATATTTCCGGAATTGGTACACAGGTTTCGGAGATACGGCCTGAACATGTTACGGAGGAAAACTCATATGGAAATTCAATTCTGCTCACAACACTCTTTTTGACGTTCTTATATTCACCACCAGAGGTTGAATCGATCGCTTAGTTTCTATTAAAAAGGCGTACAAAGCATCCCTAATAATAATTGTATGGTTAATTTGCTTAACGACGTGTTCTGGGTATCATCCAAACCATTTGTGGAATAGTTCAATGATTTGGGTTATCGTTCGTTTATGGTTATTTTTTATTAGGGATATTCTGTTCTGTTTTTTAGTATGTTTTCTGTCTTTGCAGGTTTGCACAGATTATAAAAACACAATCAAACAAAAGTTATCGTACAACAATCGCGAGACTATAGCTACCGGTGGTGGGCCGAACACAATGAAGGTGTTATCACCAACTGAGGATGCAGTTGTTAAACTGCTGTCCCTGGACAAAACGGTAAATAATTCCGGTATGTATATGCAATCTAAATTAGTTTGGATATGTACAATACATTCATTTATAGGTTCTAGATTTGGTCTGCCTGTGACTGTTACATCACCACTAAGTCCTGAACCGGGTCCCAGTCAACCGCGTAATATTCTGTCGTCACCGGGACCGCCACTTCTCTCCAGTACAATGGAACCTTACGCCAACCCGACTGAAGTAGATGACCCAGTTGACGAGGTAGTAGAAGATATTGAGAACAACAATAACAACAGCAGCTCTCGTACCGCGCAACGCAAACGACGGCATCCGGATAGCAAGGATTTGCGGTATAACTTGTTGGAACAACAAACGGAATATTTAAAAAAGATCGTCGAGAATACCGGAGAATGCGCACGGTACTCCCGAAAAGTCTTCAAACTACGAGAGGAAGAAGCGAAACAACGACGTGAATATATGCTACAAAAAACAAAAGATAGACAAGCAGAATTGGAGTTCAAAATTGAATTGTTGAAGTACAAAAAGGAAAAACTTGAAATTTTGAAATACAAAGAGTGTCAGGAATAGAAATATGATTCAATATCGAAACAAACCCACTTTTTAAATAAAAATAAATAAATAATTTGAACAACCTACTTGCTTAAATAACTAGTCCGCTTTTAGAGAAAGAAGGTTTTTTGTGCAATATTTCCGTCTTGTTTATTTGGTCAAATTCCGATTAACTTGCTTGGTTTCGTTATTCGGTGGACATGAGTCTCTGAGTCTTCAGCTCAGTGGTTGAGGAGATATGCCATTTAGAAACATGACCTCACAATCTGTGTGTCTGTGGGTGTTTGGATCCGAGTCCGAGATCCCAGCGGCCGTCGGGGTGGGTGTCCGTGGGTTCCAGTACAGTAAAACCGGTTATATTAGCGTCGTTTTATCGTTTCTGACACTGGCCTCATACCGGCTTCTTTCTACGTTTGGTGTTGGAGGATGATCTGTTTTTCTGTCGACGTCGGTGGGGGTGAGGATGATATGGGGATCGACATCAGAAACGACGGAGTGACGTTGATATTGTGGGGTTTCAAAATGAACACCATTGTCATGTACACAATTCTTTGCTTCACCAATAACCATTGCAAAGCGTCCAGCATCAAAGTTGAGAAAGTGAATCATATTACAACCGCATTATTTTATTCTGCAAACGCTGTAATCTCCGAGGGGGGCGACACATCTAAATCTCAAGTTTGATGGTCAAAAAATCTCACACTAGCGAATCAATCTTCGAAAAATCTTTTTTCATTTGTCGCATCAACTTGCATCGCTCATCATCTTTTTGCAAGAAATCTTCAGAATCGTCATCAATCTTCTTTCTATCTACTCAGTGTGCGCGCAGCTAGCCACAGCAAAACACAATCTTTATTGCATTGTAGATAGAGTCGTCCCCCTCGAGATTAGGGGAGATGATTGATTTGTATATCTGTATTTTACTACTTTTTTGTTTCTTTATTTAAGAGATTTTCATATTTTACTACTAATGGTCAAATCATTTTTCAGATGACATAGAATTCCATATCTTTAGCTATTTTTTTGATGACATTGCGTTGAACTTAAGTTTGTCTAGTTGAAGATGCTAATTTCCAAACCTACGACTGGATGCCTTCCTTCAAATAACAACTGAAGTGCGTTAAAAATCGGTAAAACTGTTTCAAACACATCGTTGGTACTTGAGCGGTCGGCGTTCATCTCTTTTTGCCAGTGGTGGCAGAGGAGGGACACACCCCTCACCATTCCTCTTCAAAGGGGAGTTTGGTAAAGAGAGATGAAAAAACCGATTTGTACCTTCCTTAAAAGTTGTCCTAGCTCGCTATCTACTATTTATATGCAATTTTCACACTGCCGGATTTAAATACCTTTCGTTTGGCGACTCAAATATGGTTTAGGAGATATGCTGTTTTGTACGAATAATCCGATTTTTTCTGATCTTGTTTTATCTCCGGATCCTGTAAATGTTATTATTGTGGTCGAATAAACAGTCAACATAACAAAAATTGTAACAAAATAATACTCCTTCAATATCACAAATATAACTGATTTAGTTATCATTGAAAACATCTTGATAACATATCCTGTGATCTATGCATTTTTTTGTTCAACAAATTTCAAGTTATTTTATATAGGGGAAATGTCTCTAATGTTGGCCTTTGGATCTAAGATTGGGCCCGTTGCTAAAAATCTGCTATTTATTAATTTTATCTAGATGAACGCGTTATTGGGACGTTACTAATGGATACTTTTGGTTGCTATTGAAAATTTAGTCGATTGCTGAATTTATGTATGGGCTCAAATTAGGGACACTTAGGCCGACATTACCTGCATTTCCCCTATTTGGTATGAAAGCCTTACGCTGATAACTGAAATGTGACTGCCCCAATAAAAAATAACCATAAACGAACGATAACCCAAATCATCGAACCATTCCACAAATGGTTTGGATGATACCCAGAACACGTCGTTAAGCAAATTAACCATATAATTTTTATTAGGGTGGCAGTATTTTTTTTTCTTACTATACGCATAATATTTAAAGTTTTGAACTAACCTTACATCAATTCATATTTTTTCATGATATCAACTGATAACAAAATTATTCAAGGGTGATAACAATATTAGTTATACGATAACAACTGAAAACAAAATGATATCTGGAATAACAAAATTTGTTTTCTAGATGACATCACGTTGTTGTTTTACTTTGCTCGGGAGATTCGCCCACGCATTGCGTGGGTTCAACGGCAAGAGGGTAGACTTTGGCTGCGATTTAAAATACTCTGACTTAAATTCCCGCTGGGAAGAGATCGTCGGTTAGATTACCGAAAGAATTGAGGTTCGCGCGGTGAATATTTCAGATGGTGGTGGCGTAGAAGAACAATGGACGGCCATCAAGAATGCCATTATGAAAACAAGCGAAAATATTATGGATGAGCTACAAACTTAGCTGAAAAAGTTAATCATTGATAAAACCTATTAATGAACTAGCCTCCGGCTAAAAATCACGATCATAAAAAAAAAACATTGATAAAACCTGGAGGAAGGTCAAGGGGCGAAGATTGAAAATCCGCGAGACAGCGGAATAGGAGCCGAGAAGTCAAGATCGAGACCGTTCAACGGTATTCGACTCTCGAAAGGGAAGCTAACCGTTGCTGTAGACGGGATAAGTTAGCGTGGGTGAATTCCCTGACTGATGCAGGGAATCAAGCCGCAGAAACCAACGATATCCGTCTCAGCAACGATATCTCATGATGCCTGAGCGGGGTAAGGATGAACCCAAGGATGCCTGTGAATGACACGAAAAATAAAACAATCTCAGATGAAACCCCGCATAAACGCGAACCATAAATTGACCTTACCTAAAATGGTTAAAAATTGTTTATAATCCCTGCTAAACTTTAACTGAAATGGTTATGGAACTTTACATGAACGTTTAATGATAAAGTTTCAACCTTATGTATTATGGTTTTTTGGAACTCGACCTTACAAATAATGGGTTGTTAAGAACCATTACCGTTCCAAATTCTTGTTTTCTCCATACATTTTCGGAAAGAGAACTATATTAGAACTTTTTAACTTATGGTTTGAGAACTTTAATGGCAATGGTTATGGTAGACAGTAAGGTCCACGAATGGTTTTGTAACATCGATCAACTTTATGTGGAATATATCGCGAATTAGTTGCCTGTAATTTACTGATTACCAATTCACGATATATTCCACGTAAAGTTGAGCGATAATACAATACCATTAATGGACCTTACTGACTACAATAACCATTACCATTAATGTTCTCAAATCATAAGTTAAAACGTTCTTATATAGTTTTCTTTCTGTAAATGTATGGAGAAAACAAGAATTTGGAATGGTAATTGTTCTTAACAACCCATTATTTGTAAGGTCCAGTTCCAAAAAACCATAATACATAAGGTTGAAACTTTATCATTAAACGTTCATGTAAAGTTCCAAAACCATTTCAGTTAAAGTTTAGCAGGGATTATAAACAATTTTTAACCATTTTAGGTAAGGTCAATTTATGGTTCGCCTTTATGCGGGACTCCTTAAATTAACCTGGAGTATTTTTGAAGTTCACATTGTCTTCTTTCTTGTTTATGATTCCAAAAAGGTGGGCTTTTATACTAACTATTTTTCAACATTTATATTTCCTTCATGTAGTATTCAAGCGATAGAGTACATTATTTGCTAACTTATTTCGTTTGCTGATGCATCATTTTCATTATCATGTGCATTATCTTCAATTTGATGAATATCAATCAACTCGTCAAAGTTATCATCGGGAAGATTAAATTGTTTTCTCAAATTGTGCAAAGCACAGCATACATTAACAATTTTTGCAGCTTTTTCTGGTTTGTAGTGCAGCTGACGAGCTCCTAAGATGCATCTAAACACATTCTTCATTACTCCTATAGTTCTCTCAATTAGCATCCTTGTTTTAGAGTGAATTTCGTTGAATTTAGTCTGCCTTGCATCGCCAGAACTACGGAATGGTGTAATCAAATAAGGTTTTAAAGGGTATCCTGCATCTCCTGAAACCAAATACAAAAAGCCAAGTTTAGTTTTATTTAGCTTGACACACACAATTACCGAAGCTTACCCAAAAGCCAAGTATTTCTTTCTCCATTCTGGTATTGCTGACTCAACTCAACATCTAATGGATTATTATTCCAAATAAACGAGTCGTGATTGGCACCGGGACTGTTTGCATCCACGTAACGGATCATCTGTTTATGATCGCAGACCTGAAATCATGATACATAAGTAATTCAAGTTTTTTCAGCAATTAAACATTCATACAAGCATAACGTTCAAACTATGAAAGCCTTTTCTGTTGTAATATAGGTGCTGAATATCACCAACAGGCTTAACAATCCTGACATGCGTACCATCCACGCAACCCATTACGCCGGGAAATCCAGTTTTTTTCGTAAAAGCTGTGCTTGATTTCACGCTTTTCGACTTCTGAAACAGGGAATTTTATTGCTGCTGGACAAATTTCTGCTTCGAACACATCGATAACAGCGGATAATGCCTTCGATAGTGTGGGTTGTGCCATTCCAGCAAAGAAATCGTTGCCAACACCTTTCTGATAGCTCCCTTCAGCGAAGAATCTCAACGCAGCTGAGAGCTTTAACATCGGCTGCACAGATGAAGATTTGGTTCCTCCTAATTTGCCATCCACAATGTTCAATAAATATCGGAAAAGCTCTTTCGATACACGAAAGTAATTTAAAAATCTGTAATCGAAAATAGTTTTAAGCATTAAGATATCTATAGATTTCAGCAAGTACTCACAAATTTGATGGCATATCCAAGGAATTACTCAAATCCCTCAATCTGCGACGCTCAACTCGCACCGTTTCAAAATGTAAATCCTCGATTTCATCCTCCTCATCACTAAACCAAAACTCATAACTACTCATTGTGAAAACCAAAAAACAGAAAACTCACAACTATTAGAAAAAAAATCCACGAAACACCGGGTTTGACCACGATTGGTAGATTCACAAAAAAAAAACGGATCCTTGAATCAACAACAACAAACCTGCACCTCTCTCAAACAAGGACCAAATTACATAACCGGTCGTGCTATCGAAATGGCAAAGAAAGTTACTTAGAACCTTAAGTTATAATTCCCAAACGATAGAAAAACGTATGCTCTATTGTTTTTATCCGTATCTATGATTTTATTTATTGAAAAAAACTGATATTTATTCCAAAATCAAATTACTGTTTTGTTAGAAAATACTGCATACGCCCTTATCATAGCTTGAGCGATGAACTTTTTCAGTTTGACGTTTCTATAAATGAACAGCACTTCGCTGTCGATTCATCCTTCCTCTCGATGCAAAATGAACAACTCGCGTCGTGCGAGTCGACATTCGGAATAGAGTGAGAATTGTCACGCGAGAAGGAAACGAGAATGGTCATCTCGACTCGCGCGAGAAGTGGAATAAACACAACTAAGAAGCTGCAGGTCTCCGATGCCTGCGGTTTATAATTCGTGCCTGGTGGTCTCACAACTGGATCTCGAATGCCGAGCTCCATCGTCGATGTCATCAAAAGCCGAAGCAACAGAAATACGAGAGCGAAAGTGGAGGTGGGTCGGCCACACACTTCGACGGGGCGGAAACGAAATCTGCAAGCAAGCGCTGGATTGGAATCCGGCAGGACATCGCAGCAGAGGCAGACCCAGGGGCGGAGCCTCAACAAGGAAATAAAGCAAGTCGATAGGAATCTGACCTAGGCCCAGCTCAAGGCACAAGCGAGCAGCCGCCCACGATGGAAGTCTTTTACGTTGGCCCTTTGCACCTCCGGTGGAGAACAGAACCTTTAAGTGAGTAAGTCCACTATTTGTTACTGTGCACTCCAACTTTGCTGGAGACTGAAACTTTTATTTTAGTCAGGATCATAATGGTCAGGTGCACAAGCGCTGAGTGAATCCCGAAGTAAATTATCTTCCATGTAGAAATCATTATTTTATATTTCTACTTGGAAACCTATGTGATACCAAGACATGCATATATGTTTTCTACAATTTATCTTTGTTATTCCGTTCTAAATAGTTTGATGTCCCGAAATAAATGTGAGCCTACATATTCAACATCGAAGAAGAGCGTCACGTAATTACATGCTATGAGCACTCTTATCCATTCAAACATTTTCATAGAAGAACCCTCTTTGCATCGTCGATCATTCGTTGGTACCATCCCAAGAAATTGAATAAAAACCAACTTCTTGGCCGTGAATTTCACACCATCTACCAAGAACGGAAGCAATTATAACACTTTAGAAACGATATCAACAACCGATCAGCCAGCAGACAGGATATATCATGCTTTAAAATGCACCGCTATAAAATGCAAATCTAAATAACCCCATCAGCCCATCATAGTCATCAGCAGCCGTTGATGGCATCATCATCTCTTTCGGATTGGGTTTGCTGCATTTACTTTTATAGAAAGAAAACCTGTGGATCAGGGAAAAATAAACCCCGTCACAAGAAGGATACAGACAAGAAATAATAACGAAAATCTTCTCAAACCCGCCGACCACAATCTTTCATGATGAACTGCTAACGCTTATCGAAAATCTTTTCTCATTGCCCAGTAGAGAGATAGAGAGGAGAAAAAAAAATCGCCGAACTGATTAGCAACGCAAACAATACACCCCCATCCCTAGAAACCCATTCCCTTGGACCATCCCAGATCCGATTGTTCGCTAAATTGAAAGTTTATTCTTCTCAGCTGCTCATCTCCAGGGATAATCCTTTCGGGTATGTTTCTTGCTTTCTCCGGGATACGCTTTCGTCCATATGAACACTTGTTTCGGCACACTTTGGCATGTCGTCGGCTAGTGGGATAGGTGTAAGACGATACATTTGCATATCGTAATTAGACAACTTGGAACTCGTTCGCACCGCCGCAACCGATCAGTGCAGGAACGGGATCAGAAAGAGATAATCCATCTAGCAAAACTTTCCTTGCACATTCGCTCGGAATAATCAGCTTGAAACCGGATCAGAAATCTGTTCGGTAGTTTTTTGAATGTGTTCTTATTTACACCGGTGCACTGGAACATAAATATTCATATTTTTAGATTAATTTTAATTGAAGGAACGGTCAAGATTTAACGTTTCGTGGAAGAAACCGAAATAAATTGTGTTTTTGTGCTTTATGAATCTCTGATGGGGTTAGTCGGACAGGTGTGGAAATTTGGCACCAGAAATCCGCTTTCGACATGTGACAACTGAAGGTGTAAATAGAAAGATAATATTGAAGGTATATCATAATATGCATAAGACCTTTACCTGGCCATAATTATGTAAAGTAAATACACTGGAGAGAGTCCGGCCATTAGGCCGAATTGTCATCAATTGCTGAATGATTTCTAGCTTTCATCGACATAAGCACATTTTGATGCGCTTTCTTACACAGTAGAGTGTTTCAAAATAGGTCAATACTGGAATTTCAATCGCTAGGGCTTGAAATTTGTATAGGGAAATTCGACAAAATGTATGGTGGAACAAGCCACTATCACATTTGCGGCTCTAGGTGGAGTTGTAATTAGTCGGTTTTCTTCGCGTACAAAATGTAGAACCTTTGAAGTATTGGGAACATCTTGCCTCAAGACCGGATGTGAATCCAAGTTAACCCCTAAAAGTTATAAGTGTTTCAAATGAAATCCACCTACCTTATTTTTGGGGAGGGCCTAACGCGCTTTGTGCGGTTTTTATTTTTACGAACAGGCATACAAATAGAAATGTTTGCTTGGGTATAACTGTTTTGTTTCACAGTGAAATTGGCTGAAATTGTCACAGTAAGTAGGCAAATGTTTTCAGCACGGAGTGCTTTTTGGGTACCTTTTGTCAAATAGCAAAGGAAAATGAGGGGAAATATTGAAAACCTAAAACAAACTTTTTTTGATTTTCCGTCAATTTGGTCCTCAATATTTTCGTCGTCAATATTTACATCAAAATGATTGCCAATTCCTGTGAATATTGATAATATGTTTGCACGTGTGCTGCTTGCTTTAAGTATGAAAAAATTGGTAGGGTTGTGCATAAGACACGACAGCATGGTTTACGTAGACTACGTTAAGCTGTGTAGTGAAATTCTCGTGATTTTTTTCTAGATATTGATTTAAAAAAGAATTAACCTATGAGTTCGGTCCTATGCCCATATTTTGAATTTCTTACTTAGTAAAACTTGGTTAAATTCAGGACCTCATAAAAATGCGAATACATATTCTATTACCGTATGCGTGATAATGTTTCACCTGTGCATATAATGTCTTGGTTTTCTTTGCATGCACGTAACCTATAACTCATACCGTAGTAGGCTGTGTATAAAAGAAAATGATTTACTTAGTTTGACAGTTGCACCATGACGAAGTGGCAGCGTATTCGTGATTTGTCCCACGCGCAAATGTCGCAAAAAGACATTTCAATCACCGTGGGAGTGTCCCGCCCGAGCAGCACACTTTCATCAGAATAAGTTACAGCAACTTGTTTATGACTGAAATAAGTCGTATATAAGTTTCTACAATTGATTTGTGACATGCGTGCTACTATGGGTGGACCGTCGAAACGGTTTTAGACCGAGAACAGACCTGTGCGCCGCCGTGCCACGCCACCGCCACTGACGATTTTCATACGCCGCCGCTGCCGATGAAATTAAGCCGGCGTGCCGCCGAAGTAAAATCTTCCACGCCGCCGAATACATTTATGTCACGCCGATGAAAAATTCGTAGCACTTTTTAGGTAAAATGCATCTTGAACGCGTTGAAATTAGCGTGTAGTGCACCGATTGTCATTTAGTTTTTTGACATTTGTTCGCACTTTCTCGATCGAGCACACAATAATGAATCATTCAGGTCGGATTTACATAAAGGTGAATAACACCCCTGCTTGTTTTAGATGCCGTTTAAACAGCTGATTATCACGCTGAATCATTGTTTACATTTAGACCAACAGTTTCGCGTATCGCAAGTTGCGGTTCTTTACATTTCCGTGACAATGCGAAGCATTTCTCTGGAAAAGCGCAAACAGGTCGTGCACAAATGGTGTACTATACCCATTTTCTTTTAAATATCATTATTAAGGGGCCCAATTCAGCCCAATCTCCAACATTTCTCTCTGTAAATTAGCGAAATTGGAAGGTGCAAGCATCGGCCGTTCGAAACGCGATTCGGAAGTATGGTGATAAAGCAACTTTCCAGGACAAGCAAAAATCTGGAGGTAAACGGAACCCTGTCGACCAAAATCTGAACCGGAAAATCGTGCAAGCTTTCACTCGCAAGAAAAGGGCTTCGGTTCGAGACGTGGCTATAAAAGTGCCAAGGCAAGAATGGGTCTAAAGACGTTTAAGAAGCAGAAGAAGCCAAAGCGAAGGTAAAAACAAGCCACATCCGTCAAACCGAGGGCTCGGAAGCAGAGTGGCCAGATTGTTTTTTTTCATTATCGGTGGCTTCTCAAAACTATTATCGATAGTTATCGGTAGGCCGTCTGAAGAAGGCTTTCCCGATACTTGGGGGTAACTGTCCTTCAGTTCTTCTGCTTTAAAAGTGTCGAAATCAGTATGAATATTTTTCAAGATTACTAAAAACTGTGATTCTCGGTAGGAAAAGTGAAAAATCGGTGCTTTTTAACCTTTTGTCTGTGAATCGGTAGGCATATAGAAAATCGATAGGACTACCGATAAATCGGTAGGTCTGGCCACCCTGCTCAGAAGTTATAGAGCTTTTTGACGTTTAATCGGCGCACACTACTACACAGTTTAAATCGAACGAGTACGAGCAAGAGGGAAACAGATTAGTGGGAAAACAAACCGTTCATTCATCCATGTATGCTCGATAGAGAAAGACTCTTAAACGTCAAAAAGGTTTATACGACCAGTTGCTGTGCGGAAAATCGGTGTTCGAGATTATGGACGTTGAATCATACGTTAAATTTGATTACAAAACTCTTCCTAGTGATCAGTACTAAACCGTTCGTGATGGCCTAAGTGTTGACGACGCGGATAAGTCGATTTTTTCCGAAAATTCGGTAAAAATGCTATTTGGTGAGAGTGGTATGCTTTCCAAACCGTTGGTGACAACGGAGACAATGACAACCGATGTTTAAGTGCGTGAGTGTTCAAACAAGCGTCTGTTACCCATGATCCGCAAACACGACGCCTCAGTACACGATAGCCTGGTATAAAGCCAACAAAGTCCAATTCGTACCCAAGGAGATGAATCCACCAAACTGTCCCCAGGCCAGGCCAATCGAAACTTTTTGGGTCCTTACCCAAGCATTTTTGCGGACACATGTAAAGGCAGCGGATTCCGTAACAAAGTTTGTGAAAAACTGGGAAAAAGTATCCAAACTTTTTGGACTGAAGCTACGTTTTACTGTAAAAGAATACTATAGAGAACATGAAAACGAAATACAAATCGTATTTGCTGTAAACAAAGTTACGTCATCGTTTTTTTTTTCAAGTCGTGCTAAGACATTCTGCAACACTCTATATTACTAACAACACGTTGATATTTGAGCTTTTTTTTAATCTCTTACAGGTCCAAGTTGTGCTTCAAATACATAAACCAAAAGTTGTATGACTACAATGCGTGTACATTCAAATATGTATCAGAGTAGTACAAGCATATCATTTATCGCTATTAACATATTAAAAACATGTAATGCTCAATAAATGAAAGAATTCCTAGGGTCCAATAAAATGTTACGTAATGCAACAGATTGCTTTTAAATATTATCCACCCCTACATAACGTACTTTTCTTATACTTAATAGAAGGGTTGTAACACTTTGCAATACGACTTCACCAACAAGCACTTGAAATATTTTCCTAAACAAATTCCGCATGATAATGATAACGACTCAAAATTGAGTAAGAGTTACTCATATTTGAGTTCAGTTATTTATTTATTTTTTTTTTGTTGGGGAGTAAAGTAAAACCACTCCGTGCATTATTTGAACTTTTGTGGTACCCCTATTTGCTGTTTGCATCATGCAAATCGACCACTATTTAACAAGTAGACAGCTAATTGCCTGGACACATCTTTTCCCAGTCCAATATAATATGGTTTATAGAACCAACTACATTTCCATGATTTGCAGACTAAATATCACTGGGTTGTAAGCTTATACTTCCAAGAAATTTGGATATATGCTTGTGTAATGCACCACAACTGCAGAACAGATGTTCCGAGGTTTCCCGTTCCAAATTACAGAAACGACAGATATTACTCTGAACCCAACCAATGTTCTTAATGTGATATCTACTAGGACAGTGCCTAGTTACTAGGCCAGTGTATATACTAAGAGCTCTTTTAGTGAGCTCTAAGAGCTTTTTGGTGTATGTTATATTAGGATTTATAAATCTTTTCGACTGGTTGCAGTTTGTGCATGTGCAATTGGCCATCACCCTTTGCTCTTCCCAGCATTTGAGTTCCATTTTTACCGTACAGTATGTTATACCACAGTATTGTTCGTTTGAAACACCTTTGGCAAATCTCCCATCGCAACTGAAATATTTGTCCCGGGGTCAAAGATACAGATGCAGGAATCGTATTCCAATTTTTGAGCCATCTGTGAAAAATATGATTGAGCCTTGACGAACGTTAGGACCACCAGTTTCCCAATCCAAACGTGCCGTTTCACAAACGTTGAAGGGAATTTCATAGTTGTCCCCTGGTTTCATCCAGTCTCCATTCATACTCATCACTAGTCCTCTTTGGAAGTATTGTAAGATGCTTAGATGACCAACAAGATCAACTGGCATTACTTTTTTAGATCTTTTGAGCCTTTCTTTCCACTTCTAGTTGCACATGTTCATGCAAGGGCAGCAGATTGAGGATTGCTTCCCAAGCAACACACTTCCATCATAAAAAGTAGCCGCAACTTGATTGTGACTGAAATAAGCTACATACAAGTTTCCACAACTACTCAGTGACAAGTGTGCTGCTAGGGTTCTAATGCTTTTGATGGGGTGCTACGCACCGCACCCGTTATTGCAATTGCATGCTAGACGTTGAAGTTTTGCTAGTTTCCTCTGAGCAGTAGCCTCTTTTGATTTTGGTCACCACACTAACGAAGCATGAGAGTTCAGGTTACTCAAATTCGCGAAATCGTAGGTCACTCATAGATTGAGTAAATTTTCCGACGCTTTACCGAGGAAAACTGATTGTGGTTTTAATCAGTCTTCTAGTACACTTCTAACCTGTGTACATTTTTTTTAATTTTTCCCATATTCGAGAAGTTTTCCCCGGGAAAGTGTCGGAAAATTTACTCAAACTATGAGTGACCTACGTTTTAGCGATTTTCAGTAATCTGAAATCAAATATGGGTAGCATTTTTTGGTCCATGTTCAATTGGTTTGGAAAGTATTTTTTTTTTTTTAAATCAGTTGGAATTAACTCACGCCGACATACGCCGCCACGCCGCCGCCGCCGAAAGCAAACGGCGTGACGCCGCCACACCGCCGCCGCCGGCAGAAAATAACATATCACGCTGACGCCGAAAATATTTTGATCAACGCGCGAAGGTAGCTGCAGGTCGTCCGAGGTCAGCTCGGGTTCCGAGGGTTATCGCTGCTATCAAAAGGAAGATTCGGGTGAATCCAGGGTGTTCAATAAAGAAAATGGCAAAGGAACACGGGATCAGTGACTTTACGGCATGGAAGATCGTAAAGGTAGATTGCGGGGCGAAGTCGAGGGCACGGCAAAAAATTCACATGATTACCAACCGCATCCGGGAGCTACGAGTCGAACGATGCAAGAAAATCTTGAACTTCCTTAAGCGAAAAAGACGTGGCCGACGAGCACAAGAACGTGTATCTGACCAAGCATCATGCTAGCGTTATGGTGTTTGAATTGGTGGCTTCCGATGGCAAAAAAAATGGACCCGGTGTTCATTCCCGAAGGCGACAAGGTCAACACGAAGGTCTACATCGGGATTTTAAGTAAGTATATTCTTCCGTGGATCAAAGAACAGTACGGTCCGAAGCCAAATGTTGTATTTCAACAAGATGGGGCTCCGTGCCGCACCTCGAACCGCACTCAGAAGTGGTTGCAGGGACATCTTCCGTTCTGGGCGAGGGATATGTGGCTGCCATCCAGCCCCGATCTTAATCCGCTTGTCGATGCAGGATTCGATGAGCTGCCCACCCTGTCAACCAACCTTTCCAAAAGCTGTTAAAGCGCCGCTGCAAAAATATTGACAGACGTCAACGCTGGTGGCTCGAGCTGTCAACGGCAGTGACAGTGAAACGGGGAAGAATATTTCTTTTTGGATAAAAGTTCGCGGCGTGGTCGGTAGTGTTCCTTACCGCTACAGTTAAAATTATTTTGCTGTTATATTACTTTATTATATTATTATATTAGGGAGTGCTGGAGTTTATTAAAATCTAGTAAAGGTGGTAAAAAGTTCAAACTATTAAATCTAAACTTAAAACGAAACTAATTCTAAACTCGTAGGACCTAGAAGCTAACCTAAAACTTAAAGCGCAGGGAGAGGCCCCACGCTACAAAGAATCACCAAATTTGTGAGTAAAATGAAAATTATTATAATCTATATCTAATGAAATAAAATAATTGCAGTGAAGCAAACGCTAAAGCAAAAGGCTTTCAGAAACGATTCTATGACCTTTCCCCCACCTGCGCGGACAAACTTCAAAATTTGCTGTTGCAAGTGAACTCGATCGAAATGGACGAATCGAGGTTAGCGAGAGCCGTCGGACCGGTAATGGACGAGGAGTCCAGTTGCGTAAGTTGTCAACGACCGGATCGCGCGGAAAACATAGTCCAGTGTGACCAATGCGACAGGTGGCACCATTACACGTGCGCCGGAGTGAATGATAGTGTCGCGGACCGGGCGTGGGTATGTAGCAACTGCATTACCCAGCAGAAGGATGACATCGCCTCCCTTCGAAGCGGATCTAGTCGCTCCAGCACAACGTCAGCGTTTTCGGTTTGCCTGAGCCAGCTGGTGGAAAGGCAACAAGCCGAAAGAGCTCGTGCAGAGCTAGCGCTACAACGTCGTCATCTTGACGAGCAGCAACAGCTCATTGACAACGTGCTAGGAGGAGACATAGCAGGCAGCCATTGTGGTGGCGTTTCATCCAGTGGTGCGAACATTAAAGTGGCGCCACCCGCCCAACGTATGCGCCTTCCAACTCCACCTACCCCCGGGGCTCCCTTAGCTTCGTCTGTTCGTCGATCAACACCACTGTTGGGTACACCCAGAACTACCGTACCACCGATGGGTTCGACTGCAGTGCTGGAGCCATCCGCTTCAAGGTCTCAACAGGAAAAGGAGCATCCACTAACCGCCCTTTTGGAACTCAGGAACCGTGTTGAGCAGTGCGAAAAGCGCGCCAAACCAACACCTGAGCAACTGTCAGTGTTACGTGTACAGATGGAGTTGTGCAGAACCCTTCTGGAAGAGTTCCAGTCCGGTGAAGAAGCAAGCGGACAAGCTCAACGGTCGGATGCAAGCGATCCGGTAGGACGACGACTACCAAAGCAAGCGACGACAACAAACGAGCCGCGAATGGAGAAGCAGACCGGCGCCATTCCTAAGGCGAGCCAGACGTTGGAATCGGTACCGGAAGCAAATACTAGTCTGCAGAACCCTCTCTGGCAATTGAGGGATCCGGTAAGCCAACCCAGTTTGCCTTCGGTAAGTCAACCAAACGCTGAAATGCGTCCGAACCACGTCGAACCCCCAGGTAAGCGTCAAGCCTTGAATCATATGAACGGTTGACTTACAGTACGGTTGAGTCGTCTCAGCCCCCTCGTCAATCAGAAAGTACACGAAGATACCAAGCGATTCCTTCCCCAGTGCAACACGGTGCTCCCACACAGCAGCAGCTAGCAGCAAGGCAGTCCCTGGCTAAGGAACTTTCTCGATTCTCCGGTGACCCTGCGGACTGGCCGATCTTCATTTCGAATTATCGCTACACGACTGAAGCTTGCGGTTTTTCGGATGGAGAGAATATGCTTCGCCTCCAACGATGTTTGACTGGACCGGCGCTGGAAACTGTGCGCAGTCGGTTGGTATTGCCAGCAGCGGTGCCCCAGGTGATCGAGATTCTTCGTATGCGGTTTGGACGACCGGAACTGCTGATAAATTCTCTGCTGAGCAAGGTGCGGGAAATCCCAGCTCCAAAGTCCGACAGGTTGGAAGGACTCATCGACTTCGGGATGGCGGTGCAGGCCTTATGCGACCACATTGAAGCAGCGAATGAACGCGCTCACCTATCGAACCCGTCTCTTCTGCAGGAACTCGTTACTAAACTTCCCGCGGAACAACGAATGATGTGGGCGGGATACAAGCGGGGATTCGATCACGTCGATCTAAAAACCTTCGGTGACTATATGGCGTCAGTGGTACAGGATGCGACAAGTGTGGTGACCTTTGAGCCAGAAGGTAAAAGGGGCAGTGCTCGCGACCGTCCGAAGAGCAAGGGGTTCGTGAACGCCCATGCAGTGGAAAGCGCGGGGAGTTCCGGAGTTTCATCGAGCGAATCGAGGGAATCACCCAAACAATTCGACTGCCTGAACTGCAACAAAAGTGGGCATCGAGTGCGCGATTGTGAAGTCTTCAAGAAATTGGACATCGACGATCGCTGGAGAAGAGTTCGTGCGCTGTTGCTGTGCCAGAACTGCCTGTTTAACCATGGACGTCGTGCGTGTCGAGGACGAAAGACATGCGACATTGAAGGCTGCCAGTTTCGCCACCATCCTCTCCTCCACTCCCAAAGAGGACCACCGAAGTTGTCGGCACCGACGCCGAGAGTTCAGGTAGCCGATAACCATACCCACCATCACGCAATGTCATCGAAACTCTTCCGTATCATTCCCGTGATACTCCACGGTCGTAGTGGGTCAATTGAAACTTTCGCCTTCCTCGATGAGGGTTCTGACCTGACACTAGTGGAACACGACCTGGCTACTGCGCTGGGCGTGAAGGGGACGCCTCATCCTCTATGTCTTCGGTGGACTGGCGATACTTCGCGATTGGAGAAGGAATCGCGACGGATCACTATCGAGATCGCTGGAAATGGGCAGAGCAAACGCCACAAGTTGGTGAACGCGAGGACCGTCAACAATCTCAGTCTTCCCGTCCAAAGCTTCCAGGCCGAAGAAGCGGTGAAAGTGTACCCGCACCTAAAGGGCATCCCAGTAAGCAGTTATCAGAATGCCAAACCCAAGATCCTCATCGGCATCGACAATCTGCATCTGGCACTTCCGCTGAAGATAAGAGAAGGTGATGGATCTGCGCCGGTGGCTGCTAAAACAAGGCTAGGCTGGTGCGTCTATGATCCTCGAGGAAGCAGCAATCGTGAATCGTACAGCTTCCACGTTGGAGAATGCGCCTCTGACGAGAAGCTCCACGAGACGGTGAAAGATTTTTTCGATATTGAGAACACTGGAACGGGTCTAGTGGAAACTCCGTTGACGAAGGATGATCAACGAGCGATGACCATCATGGAAACTACAACTCGATGAGTTGCGGACCGTTTTGAGACGGGATTAATTTGGAAGGAGGACCAAGTGGAATTCCCGAACAGCTATACGATAGCACTGCGTTGACTAGAATGCCTTGAACGACGGATGGATCGTGACCTGGAGCTGAAGGAGAATCTACATCGACAAATACGCGAATACGAAGTGAAGGGCTATGCACATAAGGCGACGAAAGCGGAAATGGAAGCAGCCGACCCAAGGAGAACGTGGTACCTACCAGTAGGAGCAGTCATGAACCCCAAGAAACCGGGGAAGGTCCGTATCATCTGGGATGCGGCCGCTAAAGTAGATGGTGTATCTCTGAATAGTGCACTACTCAAAGGCCCGGATCAACTATCTTCTCTACCAGGGGTCCTATTCCGCTTCCGTCAGTATGGGGTGGCAGTAAGTTCGGATGTTCAGGAGATGTTCCACCAACTCCGAATCCGAGAAGAAGACAAGATTTCTCAACTATTTTTATGGCGCACTAATCCATCCGACAATCCAACGGTGTACGTGATGGATGTTGCAACATTCGGGAGCACCTGCTCGCCAGCATCAGCACAATTCGTGAAAAACCGCAACGCCGAGGAACATTCCGAAGCCTACCCCGAAGCGGCAAAAGCGATCATTCACGACCACTACGTCGACGATTATCTGGCGAGTTTAGCTCCGTGGAGGAAGCAGCAAAGGTGGCAAGCGATGTGCGCTACGTTCATGGCAACGGAGGATTCAAGCTTCATAACTGGCGGTCGAACAGCAGCACGGTGCTCAACAGACAAGAAATGGCAGAGGTGGATACAGATGATCGAATACATAGCCGAGATCCGAATCCCAAGATGTTACTTCCCTAGTGCTACTCGGAGGACCTACCAGAATTCTGAAGTCCATGTGTTCGTCGATGCAAGCGAGGTGGTGTATTCTTGTGCGGTCTATCTACGCACATTCAACCAAGACGGCGATCCGCAGGGTTGCCTAATCGCCGCCAAGTCAAAGGTCGCTCCTCTGAAACCTTGGTCTATTCCCCGGCTGGAACTACAGGCATGTGTCTTGGGCGCACGGTGGTCGAAATTCGTCATAGAAAACCACAACGTTTCCGTATCCAAGACCACGTACTGGACGGATTCAAGAACAGCGCTAGCCTGGATTAAAGCTGATCCGCGTAACTATCGACAGTTCGTCTCCTATCGGGTAGGCGAGATCCTGGAACATTCAACGGCAGCTCAGTGGCGGTGGGTACCGTCAAAATCCAATCCAGCGGATGAAGCGACGAAATGGGGAAGTGGCCCGTACTTCGATCACGACAGCAGTTGGTTTCAAGGACCCAACTTTCTACGATTGCCGGAAAAAGAGTGGCCCCGTATTAAGGAACCAGTGACCGCTACTAACGAAGAACTGCGTGCATCGATTCTGCACCACCGATCGTTTGAACCCGCAATAGACTTCAATCGGTTCTCATCCTGGGATAGGCTGCAACGTGCAACCGCATACGCTCTTCGATTCCTGCACAACACGTCCAAGAAGCGGCCGGAATACTCCGGGCCGTTGCAACAGTCGGAACTTCGAGCGGCTGAAGAAACAATCCTTAAGTTGGTACAGCATGAATCCTACCCAGATGAAGTTGCCGCACTGTCGAATAAAGCGCCGAACGAAGCGGGACAGGAGGTTATCGGGAAGCAAAGCTCCATCTATCAACTGATGCCAATGCTGGATGGTAACGGATTGCTACGCGAGCGCGGTCGGATCGAGATAGCTGAACATGTTCCCTATGGCGTGCGACTGGGAGCTGATTCAACGCCAACTGGAGGCATTCTGGAAGCGCTGGTTGATAGAGTACCTGCCGGTGATCCGTCGACAAACAAAATGGTTTGAGGAAACCAGAGCACTCGAACCGGGAGATCTGGTAATGGTGGCGGAGCCAGCGAAGCGGAATGGATGGGAGCGAGGACGAATCATCCATATGATCCCGAATCCGGATGGCCGGAAGCGAAGAGCAGTGGTAAAGATTGGTGGAAAAACTCCAGTGCGGCCGGTGACAAGGCTGGCACTACTCGATGTGAAGGAGAAACGTGAAGTTCCGGAGAACACCGGACTACACCCGGGGGAGACTGTCGATGCAGGATTCGATGAGCTGCCCACCCTGTCAACCAACGTTTCCAAAGGCTGTTAAAGCGCCGCTGCAAAAATATTGACAGACGTCAACGCTGGTGGCTCGAGCTGTCAACGGCAGTGACAGTGAAACGGGGAAGAATATTTCTTTTTGGATAAAAGTTCGCGGCGTGGTCGGTAGTGTTCCTTACCGCTACAGTTAAAATTATTTTGCTGTTATATTACTTTATTATATTATTATATTAGGGAGTGCTGGAGTTTATTAAAATCTAGTAAAGGAGGTAAAAAGTTCAAACTATTAAATCTAAACTTAAAACGAAACTAATTCTAAACTCGTAGGACCTAGAAGCTAACCTAAAACTTAAAGCGCAGGGAGAGGCCCCACGCTACAAAGAATCACCAAATTTGTGAGTAAAATGAAAATTATTATAATCTATATCTAATGAAATAAAATAATTGCAGTGAAGCAAACGCTAAAGCAAAAGGCTTTCAGAAACGATTCTATGACCTTTCCCCCACCTGCGCGGACACCGCTGTATTACTCAATATGGCGCGTCATGAAGGCCAAGGCCTGTTCTAAACGCCACCCGAGAAGAGCAAGCCTCAGACAAACATTGACCCGGACCTGGAGAGAAATGGATCCAGACTATACATTATTAGAACCTGCCGTGCATTCTGGAAGCGTGTGGAGGCCGTAATTGCAGCAAGTGGAAACTCGATCGTTGATAGTTTAATACTCTGAGAAACATCCCCCTTTATATAAATAAAAAAAAAAACTCGAAAACGAAATTTTTGAGATTTTTTTTTTAGTTTTGACATTGTTTAATGGTGCAAAGATTATCACGCATACTGTATATTTGAATGCGATTCAGTAAATTTACTACATCCCAAACGCCGTTACATAGGACTCGCGAATTTCCCCCAAGTAAAATTCGGCAACTCGCGAAAACTGAACATTTTTTTCGTTATTTTTTTCTACATCCAATTCTTCCATCATTAAGACGATGGTGGAACATGGGTACAATGCAATTTTCGGTTTATGCTTCTTGCTTCTCCCGTACGAAGTAATGAGTTAGCGTTCACAAGAAAAGTCTCCTTGCCAGACAATGGTGTAAGTAAGTGTAAAGGAACGCGATATCATTCCCGAACTTTTTTTTTTCTCTGCTTGCTTGGCTACGAGGATGATGTATGTTCGCGTACATAAATTATACCGGCGAATACATATATGCGTAATCGCTTATTGTTAATTTCGTTTTATTGTTCGTAGATGTAATTTTATGAATTGTTGTGGTTGTAGGACTGGTTCCGAGGATTTTCCTCTTTGCCAGCCCAGTCTTGAGCCTTGGTAAGGGCATTTGTTTTTCGTGTCGAATAGTGAATGATTGAAGATGCTCGGAACTTTTAAGGGGAATTTTCTTTTTTAGGAGGATATTTCGCTGAACTTGAGAACGCGGGGCGATTTGAATTTAATTAAGGGGTCGATACCGACCTGTATTTTCATTTTTTATTTATTATGATTTATGCTTAAATCAGAGGGAAGAAGATTTTTCATTAGGGGAACAAAGCCCAAGCATTTTACAATAGATAGAACGCCTTAATCTTGCGTTCGTTTTTGTGACCTATTGAAATTTATTATATTTTTTTTCCGGAGGAATCGTCAATGCAATAAGTTTATGTTTGGCATTTAACTATTGTTCATTCACTCCAATTATTATGACACGCAAAAAGCCATGGACTAAACCAAAGTTAAATTGCGTGAGAAAACTCTGAATAATATCAGCATTTATAATTAAATACAATTTTTTTGTCTATATCCAGAAATTTCCGTTGATGTAGCGAAACATTTGATTTCAATGGCATCACTAAGAACAGCAATTCCAACCCTCGTCCCTATAGCGCCGTACTCGTCAAGGGTCAACACCGATAATGTGACAGTGAATACCCTCCCTCTGACAAGGAAAGGGTAGGATTCAAATTGAGAGCAAGCAGGAAAATTCAGAATCGACCAGTCAGACACTCTGACACATGATTTAAATGTTTGACATGTGCCACACTTTCCTCTACATATGTAGCTATGTGACAAAAACTGACGACATTGTTCCGGATGCTTCCTCCCCAAATCCATATCAGAATACTGTAGAACGGAAAGTCAATCAACTGGAAAACTGTTCTGTCGAAAGGATGCAACCTGAAGGTTTCGAAAAATAGTCAGTAACAATGGGATGGAAAACTGATTCCCTGCTCGGCTGGTACCAACAACATGTTACATGTCAATTGTCTCCTTTTTTCCGAGAACAAAATTTGATTCTGTTGGAGTTCTTCATTTCAGATAGTTGTTTCTGTCTCAAATGCTGATGGAGTGAAATTTTCAGTCCCAATACGACCAGCATTTAACTTTCTAAATAATACTCGTTCCAGCACAATTCACAAGAGTGCAACGGAATACCCATCGACCAATCAACAACACATGCGACAAATCGCAACCATCCCGCATCATGCACGTATCGTTGTTCCTTCTGCCCCAGTTTTCCCCCTCTAATGTAGGTTCGGTGCATTGCAAATTAGATCGATTTCCAGCTGGGAACGTATGCTATTACCGACCTACCGGTGGTGGTGTGAAAGTGAACGGTTCAAGGGCTTTCTAGTGCACGGTCGTCGTCGGTCGTCGTATCGCGGTCGTTTCAATGGAAATGCATTGATTATTGTCACATTCGACATTATGCAACGTGTACTCACACGTGCTGGCTGTCGGTTGAAGTATGTGCACGGTTCGCAACACAATCAAGTTCAACTGCTATCAGGTCGTCAACTGATGGTGGAAAGTGATTTCGACGAAAATGATTGAGATTTCCGGGGAAATGCTGGTGGTGGTCATTTAAGAGCCTTTCATTTTTGCAGATGTGGTTGATATTCTGATTCTCTGGGTTGTCGTAGGGATCCATCGCGGGTGCACAACATCAATGTGTTCGAGGGCTGCGATGAACTGCTTTCCTTTAGCCCATCTAGATCATTTATTCTCAGCATAGCATGATGATTACCACACGGTTCTTAACAATTCATCCCAAAAAGATAAATGCTCTAACTTCCTTACTTTTGATGGTTCAAAGTCATTCAAGATTTGACCTGCTGTACAATGTTAGTCTGCCTGTTTTTTTGAGTGTCCCATACTTCCTAGATCTTGCTTTATATGGTCAAACTACATAGCTCGCTGCACACTTCTGCGTCTTACACCGCACATTGGGAAAAAATGGGATCGTAATCGAACTTAATTAGATGGCCCTAGTTTGAAAGCCTACAAAATACCTATACTTATGTAAAAGCATACAAGGAATAATTCTAAAATTGTGATGGTCCTAAATTGTGCAGATCTCAGTGCGATGTCCATTTTGCCCAAATCTATCATACATGATTGCAGCTAATAAAACAGTAGAAAAACTGATTTGGTGCCCGAGAAATAATCTTAAATAGCACTTATACATTTTTAAAATATCAGGGAATCAAATATCATCCATTTCATACTATGGAACCATCACCAATCGATTCCTTGTATTTTTTTTTACATAAGTATAGGTATCTTGTAGGCTTTCAAACTATGCCATCTAAATAAGAACGATAACGAGGTCGGTTTATCCCACTGTGCACCGACTAGATTCGAGGCAATATCATTTTTGCGGGAATGTTTTCCGGTATTCTTACAGCGTGTTCCGTCCGTTGTACGATTCCAGCTTTAGCGACTTTCTGACTCACCATTAAGTTTCGCCAGCTTGTGGTGCATTCTTCTTCTCTATACGCCGTTTCCATATACCTCGAAAAAGATGGTCATTCTAAAACTCCCAGTCAGTGTACTTTGGGAAATTTCCATACAAGGCGGAAAAATACCATTGTTACATAAATACGTGAGACATACGGACGTTAGGCATAATATACGTTAGGCATAAGGGACGTTAATACCTTGCTGCTGTGCAACTCTAGAAACGTGTTTCGAGCCTGATGAACAATGCATAAATTAGGCTAAGCGTTGAATAAAAGATGATACAAGTTACATAGGCACAGTTTGGAATCCATTATTTATCATATCATAAGTAACTTAGCTACATATTTACTTAGATCCAAGATTAGTAGCGATAGCGGTTAAGTAATCTGCCATTAAAAACTTAGTTTTGAACTATATCTTGAAATTTGTTGTAATATATTTATTTATTTATTTATATGACTGAACCTCAACAGGCGTTATTTGCCACAATGATGTTACTTAAACTAAACATGAAAAGTACTAAAACAAAACATCAATAAGTACATAGATAGTCATCTCATAAAAAAAGAGCATTACTAAACAAACTAAACTGATCTAGAAAAAAAAACGAACTAAACCTCCGGCGATGCAGCTGGCGAGTCAGGTCAAAACCAAACAGTGCGGAGACCCTATTGAAGAGTCTCTGTAAACCACCGATTGCACCGAACATGCTATAATTAGTTCGCTGTATGGGGAGGCGCAGCATTCAATTATTCCGTAGGGCTCGGGGTTGAACATTGATGTCAATTTGCTCAAGGAGGACAGGGCAATCGGTGCGTCCTTGCAAAATATCCCCAATTAGCAATGCCCTTGCTGTATCTCTTCGGACCGACAGGCGCTCCAGATGGATCAGTTGCAAACGACTTTCGTAGCTAGGCAATCGGAAGGGATCCGTCCACAGCAGTTTACGTAGAGCATATCTCAGGAACCGTCGCTGAACAGACTCAACTCTTTCGACACCGTTGTTGTAGTGAGGAGTCCAGACAACCGAGCAGTATTCTAATATGGAGCGAGACAAGGAGCAGTACAACGATTTAAGGCAGTAGATATCCGTGAATTTTTTGGCAATCCTGAAGATAAACCCTATAATTCTGGAAGCTTTGTCGACGGCGTGCGAGATGTGCTGCTTGAAAGAGAGTTTTGTATCCAGAATCACGCCTAGTTTCTTAATTTGGCTGACGCGCTCAATTTACTTGCACATAATAGTCTCTTTCTTGCGCGAAAAAGAGATAACCGAGCGTTTGGACGGGTTAACCTCCATACGATTCAAAATACACCAATCAGCAAAAGCATTCAGCTGACGTTGAAGGAAGCAACAGTCTTCAATTGAGTGAATTCGGAGGTAGAGTTTAAGGTCATCTGCGTAAGATAATCGTGGCCCTTGAATTACCAGATTCACGTCGTTGAAATAAATCAGGAAAATCAGCGCTCCCAGGTGACTACCTTGAGGTATGCCGGATGTGGCAGCGAACGTACGGGACTGGTGATCACCAATGACAACAGTAAGATAGCGGTCGGTGAGGTACGACTGAAAGCATTGCAAAAGGCAGCTGTGGATACCAAGCCTGTCCAGTTTAGCGATTGATTGATATTCTTACGCATATATTGCAATTGTCAAAGAAGAAAAGGTTTTCCTCAAAGAACAGCTCATGAAATAAAAAATAGTGAATTTTGTAAATTTTCATTACATAGCAAAAAAACAAAAAAAAAACAGCCAAGGTTGAATAAAAGATGATGCCAAAAATCAGCTCATGAAATCTCGATTACTTTTTCAAAGGGACGTATCAGCTTTTGTAAACAATGCATTTGATCGTCGATATGGCGTAACTGGTAGTTCGCACACGCTTACTAACTCCACTAGCAGGTAGGGAAAATAAAACCCCATATTGAGGTACTTCTAAAAGAATATCATCTAGGGGAAAAGTTGGCTTCGGTAATTCCTTAACCTATTATCGTCAACAAACAAAGTCCTAGAGCACTCAAATTTGGCCAATGTATCCACATGCCAAAATTGAGCTCTCAAGTACGTTGTTTACCCCCCCGACGATAATAGGTTAAGGTATTGCCGAAGCCAACTTTTCCCCTATATCTCTTTAGTGTTAAAATGTAGAAACCTGGTGCCTTTAGCAAATGTTCAGAAAATCAACTACTCTGCAACTTTGTCGAATACATGGACCCGTTATCTCGTTAGCGTTAGCGTTAGCGTTGTTATGATATACTTCGTAGATTGGATACTAGCGACACTCACGTCTCTTCGGAAATTCTCAGTTAGACTACTTTCAGGAATAATGCTGAGGAGTAAACATTGGTTCCAATCTAAACAAGAGTAACAGAAGCATGACTGTCGCTATTCCCGGCCACGCCCATCTTTACCATAACTAGGGATAGGGAAGGAAATGTTGATGTAGTACTTACTTAACGAGAGGCCACCGACTTAGCGACACCCTCATAAGTGCTACGGAGGTGGATGGTTGGGTAGGGTATTCGGTTAGGATTCACCTCAAGTTGGCGATGCAACCAAAAGTATGTATTGTTTATTTGTTGTTTATTTAATCTCTCAATAGCCGGCTATCGAAAGAACATCTCGATAGCCGGCTATCGAAAGAATTTTAAGAGTCATGATGGAGAGTTTGAGATTAAACCCACGATTTTCTGCTGAGTAAACAAAAACGATCCCTCCAGGGTCATCGAGCATCTCAGAACCATAACGCTTCGCAACAATACAGGACTACGTTTTCGCTTGATATGCAAATAGTTTCCGAGGTTAATGTTCAATATCAAATATACAAATGATGGTGGCGATTTATTGTGCTGTGGAAGAGCTTGGGGTTAAATCCATGATTTTCTGCTCAGTAAGCAAAATCGATCCCTCGAGAGTCATCGAGCATCTTATAATCCACAGCGCTTTGAATAACTATTATTTACGATAATTACATGAAATAAATAAAATATAAACTACAAACAAAACGTGACTGCTAAAATCTCAAAAAGATATTCTCACAAATATATTTCACGCCACCAGGAATCTCAAAACCATTAGACGTTATAATGATACTCTGCACATGTTAGACACAAGAAGAGGCCAAAAAGCAAGCGTCCGACACACAAAACCCGTCAAATCCATTTGCAGTCCCAATCAACGATTCTAAGAATCGCGAGCGCTCACGTATCATAAAACCGCTGACTGCGACACTCTGAAAGCGAAATTGACAGGCTCTATGCGTCAAACACCCGCCCTCCAATCTCCTCTCGCATCCAACAGCACAAATCTCCATTACAACATCTAACGAATTCAAAACTCCGAAAATCACTCATCTATAGCAAGTGAGTAGAAGCAACCCTGCATGCAACTATTCTTCATGATACACTTTTTCTGCCTATCTTTCTATTAGGCCTGTGGACATGCGTTAGCTTCGAAACTTCTAACCAAACTGGGTAAATTTTCAGATAACAAAAAAAAAACTTGAAAAAAAACTTTCAAAGGTAATTACATGTAAAATAAATATTGATTGTTTTACGCAAAAACGAGCAAGTAATATTAAATCTTTTGTATCACATGCTAATGCAAATTGACTGTAACAAAAATAATATGCTTAAATAAAATAAAATATTAATAAAATTATATGCAAAATTTACAAGAAGATCATTACTTTATTGGTGAGAATTTTTTAATAAGCCCTCCCAGTTCCTCTGTATACAGAACAAATCTGATACTATAATCAGAATTGCTCAGTCTGCATGAAGCAGCCGATTGCATCAAGGAAGTTCTATTAACAACCAAGAATTAATCGTTAAAGGCATGCTGAAGCATTAAGAAGGTGATATGTGTCACTATAGGAAATCATCATCGTTGCAAATATAAAGAAATTAAACATAACCCTTTGCTTCAGTACCGTCAACCTCCATGTCCATGGGGAGGGACATGGACCCGTTATCTCGTAATTGCAAAAAGTTAGAATTTGGATGTGTAATACTAGCTTAGTGATTATTCAGGTGTGTATTTCAAAAGATCCGGAATATCATTTCGAGTAAGTTCTTCCAAGGTACCTAGTCTCCCAACCGTCAAAAAACGTGTGAAAATGTTTTTGACCGTCTTTATGCATATTTGTGCCACTATGCAGCGTAGTGTGAGCACCCCCACTTAAGCAATTGCCCCACCTTTTATAAATAAATATATTGCCTGAAAATTGCACCACAAAGGTGCATGAAGGCACAAACTTCAAGGAAATTTTTTGGTCAAAAAATTGCACCACATTCCTGGTGTAATTTTTTTTTTCAAGGTTGTTCATGGAGGGTTAAAAGAAAAGGGTAAATTTAAGGTTGACAAAATTCACCTTCGTGGTGGTAAATCGAAGAAAAAGCTTTTTATTGAATATTTATGGTGTAAAAATATCATCAAGGTGGTGCATGGAGGGATTAATCAAAATGAACATCTCTTGTTCTAAAATTGAATCGCGCTAAAAATTTGGAGGTGCACATTTATCTGAAAATTTCTGGTGGAAAGTTCGCAACACTGTGGTGCATGTAATAGCAAGATTAATTAATTTTTCTGATGAATGCAAGCTTCATTGAAAATGTATGGTGGAAAATTTGCACCACTCTGGTGCATGAAGATTTTTGGTGCACCGTTCTGGTGAAGAGAGGAGCATGCTCAATTGAAAATTTCTGGTGCAAAATTTGCATCGCTCTGATTAATGAAATGAACAGAAAATTTCTGGTGGAAAACTTGCACTTGTCTGGTAAATTAAGGCACAAGCTTTATTTAAAATTAAGCTAAATTGTAAATTTCTGGTGGAAAATCTGCACCGTTGTGGTGAACGGATGGGCAAGCTTTTCGGATTTTTTTTGTTTTTAAATTTGCATTCTTCTGCTAAATAGAGAAACAAATTTTAATAATAATTTCTGGTGTAACATATGCACCATTCTGATAATTGGAGGAAAGCTGCTTTACTGAAAATTTATGATAAGAAAATCCGAAAATAGGGGCAAACTTTATTTGGTGGAAAACCTGCAACATTCTGATGATAGGGGAAGCCAGCTATATTGAAAATGTTTGGTGGAAAATGGAAAAAGGAAATCTGCACCAATCAGAAGATTGGAGAAGCAATTTTTATTGAACATTAACGGTGGAAAATTTGCACCGTTCTGGTCAATTGAAATTTTCTGGTGTAAAATTTTCTGGTGGCAAGTTTGTATTGAAAATTTCTGGTGTAAGATTTACAACATTCTTCTGCATGGAGGGGCAAGCTGAATTGAAAATTCCTGATGTAAAACAGTTCTGGTGAATGGAAGGGCAAGCTTTATTGAACATTTCTGGTAGAAAAACTACGACGTTTTGGTGGATGGTCGGACAACTTAAACTTGACTTCCGAAAAGAACCTCAAGGGTATTGAATTCTGAGGATTGTTCCAAAAGAAAAGCTTTCTGAGGATGATTCCATGAAAATTCTGCGAATGATTTTTAATGAATCTTGCAGATAGTTCCAAGATAATTTCGAAAAGAATACCGAGAGAATCAAATTTTGATTGAAATTACAAAGGTATGTTGAGGAAAATTTCAAGGAAATTCCGAGGATAATTTCAAGCTCATTTTGGGAAGAATTTCTGGAGAATACGGAGGAAATTCTTCTGAAACTTGATATCGATGTTTAAAATAAAAATAATGTTTCAAAAATATTCGTGTTGAAAATAAACTTAAATTTGTATGATTTGACAACTATGGGAACAAAAATAAATATGTTTATTTTAAACATGCTGTTCATTTTTAAAACAAACATACATATTTACTTTTTAATTACTTTAGAAGGTATTTGAATGCCCTTTAACACAAAATAATTCGAAAAAATATCTGCAGACTGGTGCATCTACATTCCAGCCAGTTTTCGGAGCCGATCAAGGGTGGTCTGTACGTAGTGGCATCCTGGTCCGGATCAAATAAGGTGCCACCATGGTATCGGCTTCTTTCTACGGGGAAGGGGGAGGAACCGGAATAGATTCAGAATCAATTTCGGGTTTTCGTTTTTTTTTTTTCGATGTGATGGGGGAGGGTCAAACAACGGTGCCGGTGATGTAGTGGTAAGCGTGATTACCTCTCACCTCAGCAGGCCTGGGTTCAATCCCAGTCGGCGCCGCCGGATGTTCTGAGGCATAACATCTCTGATCACGCCTTCCTTCGGATGGGAAGTAAAGCCGTTGGTCCCCGGTTCATGAGTTGATGGGTCGATAGGTAGGGTCCAGGTGTGGGAGCTGCCTTCCTGGCACGTCGGTAGCATTGGTGCTCAGCACGGAAAACAAGATCGACGGAAAAAACAAACCAAAGGGGGGAGGGTCAAATGACGATCGGCGAAACGATGGAGTGACGTTGAATTGTGGGGTTTTGCCTCAGGCTCCGCTGGTTTTGTCGAGCTGGAGCATTATTAGGATGATTGCCTAGATGGGTGGGTCGTTTTCGGTTGAGTTCCGAGGAATAGCAGGAGCTAAATTCTGTCGAATGTAAACAAGAAAAAAGGTGCAGGCATGACACGCTAAAAATAGTTTACTCGAATCATATATTGTTGAAATAAACATGCTTTTGAATTTAATCAAAAAATACATAATTTTTGATGCAAACATGTTTTCAATTTACTTTGAATGATTAATATTTTTATAGCATGAACATTTATATTTTTGATTTAAATGAACAAAATTTGTTTCCGCGAGGATATTGAATTCTTAGGACAGTTCTAAAATATTTCTCGGTTTAGTTCAAAGAAAATTATGTGGATAATTTGTAGTGCATCCTGCAGATAGTTCCAAGATAATTTCAAAAAGAATACCGAGAAAATCAAATTTGGAGTGGGGATTTCACGCAAAATTTAAAGTGAATTCCGAGGATAATCTCAAACTCATTCCGGGAAAAATGTCTGAAACTCTAAACGAATTTCAGTTTTAAGGTGTTCTAAAAAAAACACGAAGAGTTCTAAATATAATTCCAGTGGACTTCTGAGAACAATTTCAAAAGAGCTCTTAGGAGAGTTCTAAAAAAATCCGAAAAGGACCTTAAGGATATTGAATTCTGAGGACAGTTCCAAAGGATTTCTCGGGGAGTATTCCAAGAAAATTCTGCGAATAATTTCTAGGGAATCCTGCAGATAGTTCCAAGATAATTCTGAAAAGAATACCGAGAAAAATTGAATGTTGAGTGAAATCCCAAAGGGATTTTGAGGAAAATTTCAACGGAGTACCGATAATTTCTAGCTCATTCCGGGAATAATTTCTGGACAGTACTGAAGAAATTCTTCTGAAACTCTAAGGGAATTTCAGTTCCAAGGTGTTCTGAGTAAAAGTCAAGAAGAGTTCTAAAAATAATTCCAGATGACTTGTGAGAAGAATTTCAAAAGAGCTCATTGAGTTCTAAAAATTTCGAAAAGAACTTCAAGGTATTCTGAGGATGGACTTTTTCGCAACTGTACAAAGGTTGAAGATGCTTTTGGACTCCCTAATTGAAAAGTGGGTATAAGTCTGCTATTTATTAATTTTATCTTGATGAATGCGTCATTGGGACGGTACTAATGGATATTTTTGGTCACTATTGAAAATTTAGTCGATTGCTGAATTTATCTATGGACCCAAAATTAGGGGCATTAATATCGACATTACATCCTTTTCCCGTATATTGATAATGATCGGCCGACGGAAACAATCGTGGGTGTGAGACGGGTGTTGAAAACAGACACGGCGACCATCTTCAATACCATTGCTGAGGTCCTGACAGCGATGCAGATTTCTTGGGAGCAGGTGATGGTAGTATCAGTGACGGTGACAGCACAATGGCTGGCAGAACTGCTAGAGTACAAGCCAAGTGCAAGGACAAAAATAACCATATACTTTTATGAAGAGCTTTGAGTGTGTTGGTTTATTTCCTTTTAATTCCGTTATAATTGCTTATCTTTTGACAGATACGCGTATTACATCTACTTCTTGAAGACTTCATCGTTGCCAAGTACTCAACACCACCGATCAAGATTGGATTGATCAAGAGCAATATACTGTTTGTTCACTGCTATGCGCACTGTTTGAACCTTGTACTTGTCGAAGCAGTGTGCATGCGAAAGAAGAATGCGATTCTTATTGGTCATTCATGTCGGTTTGTCGGTGCTATCACCACCATCTGACGTGACTTCAGCTGAATCCAACCACCAAGGCAACAACATTGCAGCAAATGTATCATTTCGGTTAAAGCCCTACTATCGCAACCATTTGACGAACCGATCATCATCGACATCATCGATGGGATTAAATGGCAAATTTCCATTGGCTGTCTGAAAGCAGTTTGCGTTAAAGAGGATGAACCACCACCGGAGCAAAAAATAAATAAAATTAGCTAAATTGAACAGTAGGGAAATAGTGGGAGGTGGACAGCACCATCCACCACATACTTTGGAGTACTCCCCATCCCTAGATTAAATGCACCATATAAAAAATTGCCCCTCCTTAACAAGATTCCTGTGCACGCTAGTGATAAGCAATGAATAATCCGTACTACTAGAGTAACAATATCTGTTTTCAATAGTTTTTAGTTATAAGCACAACTTTGATATAGATTTAGTACAGTACCTTAAACTTACGTAGATTTAAGTACACTTAGTTCGTAAATTGAATGAATTAAGAAATTAGTAATAAACTCACTACCGATATAAATTTTTCTGGCTGTCTCAAATTATGCTTCCTCACCACGTCTGACAGTTCCTTCTGTCTGTCTCTTGACACTCGTTGTCAAACCGACAGATCTCGCCTGCTGGCAGGGTTGTTACAACAGTAAAGGTCGAAGGTTCGCCGACACTACGTCTAGGTGGATTCAATCAAGATAGGCACAAGCGTTGCAAGATATACCGTTTTATCGGTATTTAAACCGATTTTCAAACTTGATACCGATATACAGATAAGGATTCTCAGTATACCGATTTATGGGATTTTATACCGATTTATACCGATTTTTTAAATATTCAAAATGATTACTGCCTGCTCGTGCTGAGCTGTCAGGGAAACTGTTGTGAGCGACTTTTTGAATATCTCAAACTCTTTGAGTCTGCTCAAAACAAATATTCATCTATATAAATGTCTTATGCTTGACATGTTTCGACTAATGTTTACATTTCCTCGCCGTTTTTGGCTACCCAGGAATCGAGAAACAGCTGATGGCTCATCTCGGTAATTCGTGGGAATCAAGAAATACTTTTGTTCAGTCATCAAATAGGTTCATTTCTTCACTTCCTGAAGCTGGAAGTTTCTTCAACTTCCGCGGAACTTCAGGGATGCTTCCAAAATTTTATTTCGGATCCACTAGCTTCAGGAAAACTGCAGGCATTTTTAAGAAAGTATGAGCAAGTTTAAAGATCTGTAAAGGAAACTGCTAAAATTCGTGAAACCGGGAAACTTCAGGGAATTTAATGGTTCTCCGGACCAGCCATGGTAAAACACTGAACCATTTTGCACGGGTGGCAGTTTTGTCTACAAACACACCACAAAGACCATTGCGTACCAGTGCTCGATTGAAAACACCAAACGCAGCGAACAAGGCACCGGTACCGGTGCCCGTGCATAATTGTTTGCACCGGTGCGGTGTATGGATGCTTCGGCAACCACCAAAGCCGAGTGTTTCTGACTTCGGGAAACACCGCAGCCGAGTGTTTTCGATTTCGGAAAACACGCTTGCTGCTCGTAGGAATTTTATATGGGTGACTTCTGAAAAATTATCGTAGCTCTTATACGCCTTTAGCATCTACCGTTTCAACGAAAGCTAATAAATGAGAGGTTAAAGTATTTCTTTCAGAATGGCAATGTCCATGGTTCGATTCCAGGCTGTGTGTGTCCTCTTTAAATTCTTTTCTGTCAACATTTTTCATAAGGTAAATCTATGAAACTCATTTCGATTTCTTTTGGCGAAAAAGCATTACGTAATCGTATACAGCTTATGAGCTCAAGGGATCATCTACCAGGATTATTTAAAATACACAAATCACCCACTTCGGAAGAGCGTGTTGCTGTTGCCGTCCACCCACTGGTATTTCTTGGCTTTATATTCAATAATTTAGCTGATTGATTTAATGTGATTAGAGTCAATCTAATAATCATAACTTATCTTTAACAAAAACAAACAGCTCAACTGATTGAATAATAGAAGAGATATATGGGGGGTTTACATAATATGTAATATATTATATGCTAGTTCACTATTAGATAATAAATAATATATTATATGCTGGTTCACTAGCTCAACCAACTCAACTAACTAGCACGAACTTCAGAGGCTCCTAAAATCTCATGCTGGTAGATGCTGACGCCCTGTTTACATTATGCTGACTATTTATAAGTACAGCTTTAGTTCACTAGCATCAGCACACCAGCACAGATGTAAACACCCAAATTACGGTGGGTGAACAGAACTAATCACCATTCATGTAGGGTAGAACAGCCCGAAATTATCAAATTTATGAATTAAAAACGAAAATGCTATGAAAAATCGCATCGAGCGATTTGCGCGAGGTGCATTTTGGGCTGTTTTCCCCTAAATAAAAACAACGCGCTCAAGAAGGATCGCATTCTACCTTCTACTAGCTCCGTATCAGCCATGGTAGCTGTTATGTTGTTGTTGGATATAAGTTATCATTATTAGATTAACTCAAATCGTGTGAAAACAATCAGCTCAATTAGTAACCTTAAAGCTAAGAAATACCAGTGGGTGGACGGCAACAGAAACACGCTCTTGCGAAGTGGGTGATTTGCCTATTTTTAATAATCCTGGTAGATGATCCTTTGAGCTCATAAGATTCATAAGATTCCGTAATGCTTTTTAGCCAAAAGAAATCGAAATGAATTTCATAGATTTACCTTATGAAAATAATGTTGACAAAAAAAGGTAGAATGACAGACCGGAATCGAATCATGGACATTGGCATTATGTGATTAATGCTTTGATCACTCATTTATCAGCTCTAGTCTGGTTGAAGAGCTACCTTGTGTGAGAACATAATCTTTGATATGTCGCCCCAAAGAAAATTTCTGCGAGCAGCAAGCGTGTTTTCTGAAATCGAAAACACTCGGTTGCGGGTTTTGCCGAAGTCAGAAACACTCGGCTTTGGTGCTTGCCGAAGATCCATACACTGCTCCGTACAACTCAATGCTCTTGGTGGTGTGTAAAAAAGACAGTACGCAGTGTAGTGTTGCGTTTAGACAGTGCCATTTGTTTCAGGAGCATTGCGAGAACTTTAGGGATGCTCTGAGAACATCAGAACAGATCAATTAATGTCAAGGACGTTTCTGAATTTTTAAAGGAGTTTCGGAAAACTCGGAGATTCTCCGAAAACTTCAGCAAAGTTCTTGAGAGAGGGTCATGAAATCTTTGGAAACCTACGGGAAGGAACATTAGAATATTTTGAGAACGTTTTAAGGAAAGGTCCGTGGCAGTTTATGGCAGTTTCGAGAACTTTAAAAAATATAAAATGCAGATTTCAAGAAAAATTCTGCGAGCACTTAAAGGGGGAAATACTAGTAACACGTCAAAAACTCGAAGATTTTCGGAATTTTTTTGTGAGCAAATGAAACAACGCAAACTCTACATTTAAGATTTTTTTTCATTGGTGTGTGACCTCTGTGGCTCTTTGGGGTCACATCGGAAGGAGGTCGCCTCCGGTGGGGATTGGTAATTGGCTTGCGTTCTAGAGACCTGAAAAATGGACAAAACTTACTTTTATCAATTGGACCTTATTCAGAAAAGATTTTTGTTCTATGTGAAAAATAAAAAAAATATCTGAAAAAAAGTTGCTTTTTCACAATTTTTTTTCACTTTAGGTAGACCTGAAAATTATTTATTGTTAATTTTTTAATGATATCAGTGGTTCACATAGAGTAAAAATCTATTTCCTTTAAGATGCGCCAGATTTCAAGTCATTTGGATGAGAATTTTTTGAGTTATCTTTCCCGCCAATTCGCAAAACACCGTTTCGAGAAAAACGCGTTTAAAGTGTTGGGTTGTGTAAAAACATAATTTCTGGAACTTAAGGTTAATCGGAGATACCGAGGCCATCCTCGTGCTCGTCGCATTTAAAAAAAAATAAAGTAGAATATAAAAAAAAACGTTAAAAAAAATTTTACTTGTATTTCCCCCTTAAGATGTTCTGAAATCTACAAGAAAGTCTAGAGACCTTCAAAGAAGATAAGAGATTTTCCGGTAGTTTCCCAGTACTTCATGAATGATCAGAAAACTTCAAAGCAGCCCCATTCACTTCAGAAAAAATTGCAAGGAGTTCCAATGAAGCATGGGATTTTCCGAAGTGCATTTCCGAAATGTTCCGAAAACTCCAGCGATATTGCGGGGTCTTGAGGGATGCTTTATGAATATTAGGAAAATTGCTGCATAAAGAACTTCAGGGAATGTTGTTCTAACATCCCCAAGAAATCTCTTTCTTCCGGATTTTTTCCCAAGTAAGTTTCTTTCGACTGTTCCGTATGCCGTCTGGCTTCCGACTTTCTCCAGAAGTTTCTTCCAATCTACCTTAGGATGTTGTTTCCAGCGCCTCCAGGAAGTTTCCTCCGTATTCTCCAGGAAGTTCAATTAAACTTCTACCGAATGTGTCTAGAGTATTCTCCCAGAAGCTTCTTTCGTCTTCTTCTGGAAATTTCTCCATAGGTTTTTTCCAACTTCTATTGGAAGGTTTTTCTGAGCTTCTAATGCCTTCCCCTGGAATTGGCTCTTCCAAAAATTCTTTACTGTTTCCGATTTTTGAATCTTTTCTGGATTCCTCTGAATGTGCCATCCGATTTTTTCCGAAAGTTTTTTCAAACTTTTGCCTGAACTTTCTCAATATTTGTTTTGGATGGCATTCGGGATGATTTTCCGACTTTTCTTAGAACTTCCTTCAAACTCTTCCTTAAGAAGAGCTTCTTAATACCTTGGAGGCGAACCAGCCCAAGGCTGAAAGCCTCCCTAATAAAGTTAAATAATAATAGCTTCTTAATACTTTCGCTTGAAGTTTTTTTTTGACCTGGAGAAGCTAATTCAAACTTTCCCGGACATTATTTTTTACTTCTCCTGGAAAGCAATCCGTTCTTTGTCCAAAATTTTTAATTTTCTCCCACAAGAACGGCACATTTATTTATATAATTAAAATTGTAAATACCGATAAATACCGATTTTTCAAACATTTCATATCGATAAGCTAGAAAACAATCTGGCACCGCTGATAGGCACTGCCCGATTGGCTTTGACAGTTCGTTTGTCTCAAAACCAGCCTCTCTAAAGTGGACCCTACACGATTGCTTTTATTGACAATAATCGTATTGTCAATACATTATATATTGACGTCAATATATCGATATTGACAATATTTTTGCATACACATCATCAATATTATTGTCAATAATTCCTCTTCGCGTCAATATATTGACACGTGTGGGGTTCGCTTAATACAGACATTTTGGAGGAGACTAGAATTGCATATGACACTTTGTAAGAAGAGTAAACAGGGGTGAGGATCAACTGTCCTCGGGGATCAATGGTGTCTAGTTTCCCCTATAAGCGAACCCCACACGTATCAATATATTGACGCGAAGGGGAATAATTGACAATAATATTGATGATGTCAATACAGAAATATTGTCAATATCGATGTAGTGACGTCAATATAGAATGTATTGACAATACAATTATTGTCAATAAAAGCAACCGTGTAAGGTCCACTATAGACTTGGAAAGTATACTGGGATTCAACTCAGACACCCACCGGAATGAGTAGCAATCTACCACCGGCTGTCAGATAAATAAATAACAATATCAAATCGAAATTCGACGACGACAACGACTGCGTCTGGAAAAAATGCTTCTACCGTCCAGAATCATAAAGGCTTACCTGCAATGATCGAATCCTTTCATCGATTTTCTCTGTTGTTAATAACTCGGTTGGATTAACATTTGTCGGTGTGTTTGATGTTGCCTTTACTGCATTAATGCAATGAGAAAATCGATGAAGGGAATCGGTCATCGCCCTTATGATTCTAAACGCTACAAATATTAATAGTGTGTCTCTTTGCGCATCATGAATTCTTTGCTTATTCGCGGTGGTTTTATGCTTCCCGTACATTCCTAATTACACTCACCAGTCTGAGTGTCATCGTTTTCTCGTCTCTACGTCAGACCCTTGAATACAGCAGTGGAGATAACGTAGAATGGGAGAATCTCAACATAATTTCGGCAATGACCTTGAAGAAACGAACTACGAACGTGAGACAACCAAAATTAGGCGCGGTCGTGCAACCGCGGTTGTCTTTGTTGCCGTTTGAGGGGGTTTACCGTTGGATGTTGGTAGACTTGTCGTATGGTGGGGTTCAAGTAGACGTATATATGTGTGTGTACGCGATTGTCTGAACAAGTTTTGATAACTTTTAAATTAAATTTGTCTCGGAATAACCTGCTGAGTTGCTGCTATGTTATGCTATGTATTAGTGAAAAAAATTCCAACCTATCGAAAAAACATAAACGTCTGAAAAAAACCGGTTCTTCGCGGTGTTCCAGCCGAAAATAAGAGAACGATTCTTGTTTTGATTCTAGTCACGTTTGAAGTGTGGCAATTTTTTGGTTCTTCACTTTTGCAAACGATTCTCCTAGTGGGACAAACATGAAACCAATCGATGATAGAAGCGTGCATAGTTGAGGGGTATCATGGGCACGTGTTCAGTAGGGCATTGTATGAAAACTTAAAACGCTTGTGTCCCATCATCGAAAGATTCGTTTGTTGTACGCGAATGTTAGACACAAACAGGAGAAAGATTGTTTCATCGTTTTTTTTTTTATCGGTCGTACAACCGTCATTCTGACCAGTTCAACCATGTACCAAGATTGATACAGTTGGAGATTTTTGTGGAACTCTCTTCTCTCTATGGACTAGAAATTCATCAACTGCGACCGGATCAAATGGTTCGATGTGTTTCGAAATGTCTTTTGTGCTTACCTAACCGCCGTTGTCTTTTGGATGATGCTGTCTATTTGCCATTTGTTGGTATCGAACTGGAAAGGGTTTTCTTTTGCAATAAAAGGGAACCGTAGGTGCATGAAAATTTTGATTTCACATTTTTTTGTGATCGATCTTTGCTGAAGTTCAAAGGGCAGGGAACGTTTTCGAAGATAAATATTTACTTGTTTCGCATTGGAATGCTTTTGTACAGGCAGTCGGGAGAATTCCAGTGTCCTGGATGTTGTACGTTTGTGGTGTTTACGATGAGATTTATGAGATATTAATCACTATTGTGAGCCAGGATTTTGGGATTAGGATGAAACAAAAGGATCAGTTGTGCAATTTTATAAGCAAAGTTTCCACGTTTTATATGTAATATGCTATCAGCTGCTTTTAGGGCTTTTCAGTGATTTAGATGACAGAAACATCGACTTTGCTAATCCGTATTATAATTTCCAAAGCGTTTTTTTTTTAGTTTTCCAGGCTTAGAGTAGTAGAGCTGTGCAATAATATGTATATAACAATCTGGATTTTTGATTAGACGATCCACTAAAAATGTCAACGAATGAAATTCAGTCGCATCGATAAATATTTAAAAAAGAAGTATAAGACGAATGGTGGAAAACGATGCAAATCGAAGGAACCATCGAGTTATAAAATTATGGACTTATGGAATAAACAACTTTATAATATCGTCTACAATTTCAAGAATAATACCGTAATACTCCATTTACTTGTATATCTGACCTTATTTACTCAAATGATTTCAAAAAAATGGTTCGAGGATCCATTTATGGAAGTTCTGAGCAGTTAATTTATAATATTAAACTAGCTAGTTTTCGCACCTTGCTGTTGGTGGGCGGGATTAATGTCATGCTTTATAGTGGAGTGTTGGATACGGTAGGTTTATGACCGACGTTGCTGGATCATGCCGCGATAGAATGGCGCCATGGGCAGGCGATGGGAATTACTAAGCTTCCCCTCTCTGATGAACCGCTGCATGAGAAAACCAAAGATCTAGTCCAGTAGTGATAGTATCACACTTGTTACTCCTTTGTTTGAGAGCCGCGTTGTAGGACGCTTACGTATAGGCACTGACGTTGGGTGCGATACTGGCGGGTTTTGCCGCAAATCACTCTTATTTTATGTATGTTTCCACAGATAGATTTATTTGGGTTTGCAAGGGAATTATGCTATTGAAATATTTCAGAAAGTGCCCAACAGTGCTCCTTCTATTTGCGTGACAAGCTTTCATTGTTGTTTTCATTGACGAATTACTCAGAGAACAATGTTGAACACCATTTTTGTACATTGTAACTAATCTTATATGTGCTTAATTTTGATTTGGGATAAGTGTTTGAACTATGGCTCGTGATTTACACTGTGGCGTGCTTCTATTGTAACATACCCATACGTATTTTTGTGGTGCGACATAGTGGAAGCGTGTGAGCATAGTTGGAGCATATGCCCTATATAATTTAAAAATCAGCTAGGAAACTAACTTCAAAATGAAGCATTTTAGTCACTTGAAGGTGTCACCTGGGTTAAACTAACTTACTTACTTACTTAAGGGTCCTGTGCACCACCAGCGGTCCATCCTGGGCGGCTGCTCGCTTTTGCCTTGACCTGGGCCCAGGTCAGATTTCTATCGACTTGCTTAATTTCCTTATTGAGGCTCCGCCGCCATGAGCCCCTGGGTCTGCCTCTGCTGCGATGTCCTGCCGGATTCCAATCCAGCGCTTGCTTGCAGATTTCGTTTCCGCCCGTCGAAGTGTGTGGCCGACCCACCTCCACTTCGCTCTCGAATTTCTGTTGCTATCGGCTTCTGATGACATCGACGATGGAGCTCGGCATTCGAAATCCAGTTGTGAGGCCACCAGGCACGAATTATGTACCGCAGACATCGGTTGATGAAGACCTGCAGCTTTTGAGTGTTCTCCGCTGATACACAACACGTCTCGCTGGCGTATAACAACACAGATTTCACGTTCGAGTTGAAAATTCGGATTTTGGTGCGTTGACTTATCTGGTTGGATCTCCATACGTTTCGTAAACTCGCAAAGGCAGCCCTAGCCTTCTTGATTCGTGCACCTATGTCGCTCTTGGTCAAGCCGTCCGACGCTATTTGGCTGCCAAGATATTGGAAACTTTCGACCTTCTCCACTGCTTGCCCCGCTACCGTAAAGTTTGAAGGGTTGCCCGTGTTGATATCCAACGATTTGGTCTTGTTGACGTTGATGGTGAGACCCGCCGCAGATGAGCGTTCGGCTAGGTCATTGAGCTTACTCTGCATATCAGAGCGCCATTGTGCTAGTAGAGCAACATCATCAGCCAAATCGAAGTCGTTAAGATGCTCCATGGTGATAGGCTGCCAAAGCAGCCCACGGTTCGGTACACGGTCTTTTGCACCTACCATGATCTCGTCGATTACGATGAGAAACAGTAGCGGTGATAGTATACATCCTTGCCTCACACCAGCGACTACCCGGATAGGGTCGGACAAGGCTCCGTTATGCAGAACTCTGCACGTGAAAGCCTCATACTGCGCTTCGACGAGTTTGACGATTTTATCCGGGACTCCCTTGCGTCTCAGGGCGCCCCACAGATTCTCGTGATTGAGACGGTCGAAAGCTTTTTCGTAGTCAATGAATACCAAATAAAGGGACTCTTGGAATTCATTGACCTGCTCCAGGATGATGCGGAGCGTGACAATATGGTCCACACAAGATCTTCCGGCACGGAATCCTGCCTGCTGCCGTCGGAGAGTCGCGTCGATCTTCTCCTGTATCCGATTCAGGATAACTTTGCACAGAACTTTGAGAACAATACACAGTAACATGATGCCTCGCCAATTGTCGCACACAGTCAGATCCCCCTTCTTTGGGACCTTCACTAAGATGCCCTGCATCCAGTCGGCCGGAAAAGTCGCGGTGTCCCAGATATTACTGAATAGTTGATGCAACATTTGTGCGGATAGTATGGGGTCAGCTTTGAGCATCTCTGCTGATATGCGATCGACCCCTGGAGCCTTGTTGGATTTCATGCTTCGGATAGCTGCTTCAATCTCCTGCAGTGATGGGGCCTCTGAATTGACGCGAGTGATGCGCCGCACCCTAGGCGGATCATGCCGAGATGTTGATGGCTGGTTGGCCGTCGAAACTTGAAGAAGTTGTTCGAAGTGCTCAAACCAGCGTTTCAGCTGGTCAGTGGGGTCGGTAAGCAATTGTCCAGTCGTGTCCTTCACTGGCATCCTCGGGTTCATCCTTGCTCCACTCAGGCGTCGTGAGATATCGTAGAGGAGGCGTATATCGCCAGTGTTTGCGGCTTTCTCCCCTTCGTCGGCCACGCTCGCTTGTCCCGTCTGCAAGAGCGCTTGACTTCCTTCTCTAGAGCCGAGTACCGTTGACGGGCTTCGTTCTTGGCTCCTCTGGTTCTCGCCCGCTCTATCGTGGCTTTTGCTTCTCTACGCTCCTCAATCTTCCGCCAGGTTTCATCTGTGATCCACTCTTTCCTCTGGGTGCGCAGCTCACCCCAGTTGTTCTCGCTTGTTTCTATAAAGACATTCTTGATGGCCGTCCATTGTTCTTCTACGCTGCCACCTTCTGGAACGTCCGCAGCTCGAGTCTCAAGTTCATGAACAAAAGACCTTTTTACCGCTGGATCTTCAAGTCGGCGTGTGTTGAATCGCCGCCCGAGTCTCTCCTCCCGTCACTGGATCCGCGCCATGCGTAGGCGGATTTCACCGATTGGAAGGTGATGGTCAGACGCGATGTCGGCGCTGCGTGTATTCCGGATATCAAGAAGGCTCCGTCTCCATTTTCGGCTGATGCAGATGTGGTCGATCTGATTCTCGGTATGTCCATCACGGGAAACCCACGTGACTTTGTGCACTGGCCGATGGGGGAAGAGCGAGCCCCCGATCACCATGTCGTTATTGCCACAAAATTCTGCAAACAGCTCACCGTTCTCGCTCATTTCGCCGAGACCTTGGCGTCCCATGACACGCTCATAGTCCGTGTTGTCGGAGCCGATCTTCGCATTGAAGTCGCCAGTGTAGATCTTGATGTCACCCTTTGGAACTTTATCCACGACGGCATTCAGTTGACTGTAAAAATTCTCCTTGTCCTGTAGCTCGGCAGCATCGGTTGGCGCATAACATTGGATTATGGTAAGGTTACGAACCCGTGTTCTAAATCTGGCAACGATTATCCTCTCATTCACAGGCTCCCACTTGATGAGCGCAGCACTTCCCTGGACGCTAAGTAGGAGACCAACTCCACGATGGCCGGGAGCGTTTTCACCTCGAATACCGGAGTATAGTAGTACCTGTCCCGACGGCAGTTTGTGTTCTCCAAAGTTTGGCCAACGAACTTCACTCAGTCCCAGGATTTCTAGCTTCATGCGTCGCGCCTCGTTGGCGAGTTATGCCAGTTTACCCTGCTGGGCTAACGTCAATACATTCCATGATCCAATTCGTGTCCGTTGTTTTGCGCTAAAAGTCGTTGCCGTTATATCAGTTCGATGTCTTTCTCTGTTGGTTTCTGTAACAATTGTAAAGGTTTCAGAGACAGTAGGTGGTTGGCCTAAGGTCTCCTATCCGCCGTGATGGGGTTGCCATCTTAGGTGTAGCTTCCGGGGAAAAGCATTTCTTATTCAGCGGCTGGATGCCAGTAAGACGCTGTTTGAGCCGCACCTCCATGGTGAACAGACGCTCGGGTTGGCGAAGCATTTCCTCTATCATCGTGCTATGGTTACCGCGCCAGTGTTCCCGTCGCACCTCCTCACTCTGCTATTGTCGGATTGACAACATTGCCCAGGCTACGCCAACCAGCTGTGTCCATGTTTCAGCTGGCAGTCTTTTGTGATCATATGACTTGTGGAGGCGTGAGGTAGGAACTTGTGAGGACCGGAGCTAGGTATCACTCACCATTTTGTAGCCCGGGTTAAACTAAGATATAATAAATAGGTAAAAGTCGGAATCAAAGGTACTTAAAACACGTTTTATTTTAGATTACAAGAACAAGTGCAGGTACTTAATAAAGCATGGGTTATTATTGATTATGTGAATTAAAGATTTCAATTATTTATTTAATTAGACTAATGAGATATCATTATCATCAAACGAACGTAAATAAGAATATTCAGAAAGTCTAACAACATTAGGTAGATTGACAAAAGAATTAGGATGCGGGGGGTCCACTTAGGGAGGCAAATAACCTTTAAAGTTGTAGAATAAATCTTCCTATTTAGTTTTGAACTTCAATAAGAAAATGCATGCAAACCAATAGCATTTAGCAAATTAACGAGGAGAGGAATAGTTTAAGAAATAAGTAAAAGTAGAGGTGTATGATAATTGATAAGATTCAATCTTATGTAGGTATTGGTATATCCCTTTAGTTTATTGTACTCGATAACTATATTAATCTCTCAATACGCGAAATCTCTGATATATGCGGTTAAAGCATTTGAGTTAACTTATTTCTTAGTGTTCAACTAGGGTTAACTACCCGATTTCCGGCCTATTAAGCACAACCCGCACTTAGTCTTTCTTAATCTAGCGCAGTTTAGCACCAAACGGAATGTTATTATCACTGATGGCTTTCAACTTTATTTACCTTTCCGTACGTACCGTAAGATTTGATAAACAGAAACCAATCGTTGAGATATTGTCAAAAGTCTTACACTGCTTCTTGACGCCAAACTCGGCCTACGGATTCTAAACTCGGCCTAACGCATTGAAACGCCATTGCAACGGCAATGAATTCACTTCGGCCTATCGGATGAAGATAAAACATGATTCGGTCGGAGCGCTTCTTTTGTTTTTGGGAATAATGGGTGCAAACTAGAGTGATGCAAAATTTGAAATTTTCGCTCCACAATACTTAAACGATTCCAAATCGGATCCTGACTAACCTATCAAAATTTGAACCCATTTGGTGAGAAACTGAGATGGCACAAACCATTTGAAGTTTGTATGGGAATTACTATGGTAAAACCAAGATTTTTGTTCATGTCTATCTAATGATTCACCATATCGGTCTGCTTCAAAAGCTGTCAACTTTACTTGTAGAAAATTTTCCCAGCTACAACTTTGCTCAAGACCACTTTTTGATTAAATTGATTGAAAGTTATCAATGGTTCAATGCGCTGATGTCTTATGATCATGCTCAATCAACTGCTCAGCAGGCAACATTGGTGTTTCTGGGGCGTTGAATAGGACACAAAAACCATGGCTACTATGTCACACTGAAAAATACAGTGTTGCCTACAGAGCAGCTGCTTGATCTTGTCATAAGTTTACCAATCTCTTAAATAATTAATAACTTTTTCCTGTCTCGTTTTACATAGAAACGATTTTAAGCAAAGTTGTAGCTAAAAAAAAATTCTATAAGAATGGCTATCGAACTGTTTCGCAGCTCAATATGGAAAAAGACTAAAAGGCAATGAACAAAAAGTTGAGATTTCCCATAGTAATATACATGTAAACTTCAAATGGCTTGTGCGAAGTCTGCTTCTAACCAAATGAGTTGTAACTTTGGGAGGCTAATCAGGCCCCGATTTGAAACCATTTAAGCACTGTGGAGCGAAAAAGTCAAATTTTGCATCAGTCTAGTGCAAACCTTCATATCACGCGTTCTCATTGACTTCGTTCGGTAGTTTATTAACTAAAGTATCGTACCAAACGCATAATGGACTTGTTAACTCTGAAATCATGGGTTTATTTGAACTTTTCTGCTCGATAGGCCCAAAATGGGCGATTAGGCCGAAGTAGTTCTCTACCCTACTTACATTTGTAAACAGCAGTCAATGTTAATCTATGAACTAAACCCTACGTGACTGTAAAATTGATCTTTTCTTATGTGGTATTGACGCAACGATGCATATTTAACTTTTCGCGGCTGTTGGAATCAACGCGCCTACGTCTACGGAGCTTACGCAGAAGTGATTCACATTTCGGAATTTTGAAATGATTGATACGTGCGGCAAAATAACTAAATTGAAACAAAGCTCAATAGTAAAATAAGTAGAATATCTAGGGAGGAAAACAAAATTAATCAACTTTCCAACTTAGGCTATCACATTTATTTTGGTGGCATTCTTTAAATGATAATAAGCCTTTTTTTGGTTGTCTCGCATGGCTTTCGGAATTCGCGCGGTTTTTGTAACATACATAATTTAGATATTTCGTTCGAAACGGATTTACTTATTCAATTGGTTTACTACGCGGATGTATCTACGCGCACACGTCACAGCATTTTTTCCATAACTATCTTGTAACAATACACACGGAATTCAGTGTTCAAGCTGCCAACATAGGCTAGTCCTTCTGCTGTATTGTCAAAGATAGAAGCAAAATTTATTCAAATGGGTCAAGTCTTGAAAACTAAACTGTCACGCAGCTCCAGCTTGATACCCAATAAAAAATATGCACAAAGTACCAAATAGGGTTGCCAGTTTTTAAATTTTATTTTTAAGATATCAAAGGTTCTGTTCATTTTTTGATGAGGCACTATCACTCTGAGAGTGTCCGGCCATTAGGCCGAATGGTCATTAGCCTAGACTTATACAAATTTCGACGAGCTTCCTTTTACAGTTACAGTTCTTATACAGATTTTTAACACTTAGATATTTGTTCTGACTATTTGAACGTTCCAGAATTGTGAAAATTTTGAAATGTCCGGAATATTTTAAAATAAAACTACTTAAATCTGGGATCAACAAATTAACTAAACGTGGAATCTCAAGATTTATCAATTTATTACTATTATTTCTTATCCTGGATCTCGATTTCTTCTTTTTGCTCAACATCTCAGAAAAAAATCTATGTTAGATTCATATTAATACCCTTGGAAACCTGAACAGGATATCATCAATATTTTCTAACCAATTAACTAGCTTGAATCATCTTAGAATACCCTCAGAGTTTATTTTAGACCTATTTCTGATATTTTATAATAATTTGCTCTACTACACTTTTGAAAATCATCTGCAGAACACACTTTGAATTCAATTTGCAATACTCTGCTATTAATAATAATTATTAATTGTTAATTATTTCTGCATTATTACCTAGGAATTCCTCGGAGATTTCGCTGGAAGCTTCACTTGGAGTATTTCTCAGCATTCACTTTGCATTGTCCAGATATGTCTTTTCCGGCTTTGGTTCAAAAAGCTGAATCGATTGATTTAGACTGAATACTTTCAGCCCATCGATAGTGGAATAGCATAGGATCCACATTGTTAAGATTCCCTATTTTCAGCTTTTCTACAGGCTGGAGTTGTTGTTTGGTCCAATTAGTTTATCAATTTAATTTATCTGTATAACAATTTCAAGAATAGTTTGATGATGATAAATCTTCCTTATATTCACATTACAGCTATGACCCGATCCTGTCAGCCTCTCCGCGCATAAGACTGCTATTTTTCAGTAACTCCACATAATTGTGATTTCATATCTTCCTCCTTCAAGATGGATGTTTAAGATACACATACTTTGCTAACTGACAAAATGGGGTCATTGCTGAATAATCATTCTCTTTTTTCTGCCTTCTTTCAGACTGGATCTATTGATTTAAATTATTTAAGTTTTCTTCCAGCTCTTCGATAACGGAACATCATTAGATTTATACTGTAATGATTCACTCTTACAGCTTTCACCCTAGTTTTGTCTGTTGATTTGATTTGTTTGAATTGGTTTTCAGCTCTTCGGTGTTGGCAGTCTCGGGCGGTCAATTTTGCTCATGCTCATGCTCTAAGTTTATTGTCAGCTTTCCGATGATGGACGTCTTCAGATTTACACCATTTTGTTTAGGCTTCAGACAAATTCAAGTATAATGCATGATAACACTGATTCATTTAAACCCATGATCGCATCACTTATCAAGGTGAATCCTGATCCAACGAACCCAACTTACTAACAAAATCTCCTTTCTGTTGCTTTTGTTGGGGTGCAGAGGTAAATACGGCCCACAAACAACAAAGGTCACTCTAATATTCCTTACCTACTCCCACCTGAGTGCAAGGACGTGGCCGGCGCCGTTATTGATCTACAAAATATGGAGTCACTGAAACTTGTACTATGAGAATGGACGGTCACTCCCAGCCCCATTCAGTTGATTCATTGTACAATTTAACTGATTCTGATCAATCACGGAGTAGCAACCATTGCACAATGGTCCCAAAGCCGTATTTAGGAAGACAAAAATGTTTGCGCTAAAACCGTTGATTTTAGGCATATGGTATTTTGCGAAAAGTTTCTTCATATTTTTTGGCCAATTTTTTCATGTTAGTGAAATTAGGGTGGTCTATAAAATTAGTGAATTGAAAATGTGAACTTTTTTATAATGTGAGATAGACCAGTGCAATGTTCTAGGAAATTGCAGAACAATCAATTTGCGGCACCTTTGCTCTAGCCACCAAACTTCCATCTCTTATGGTTCACGTTGCGTAGCGCACGGACCATTGATAAGTGCAGTCAGTCTAAGCTAAGCTAAGCAAAGCATTCACTTTGCATTGTCCAGAAATTCTTATAGAATTGTTCAGGGATTTACTTTCTATTTTTGCTTAGGACATCCATCAATTATTTGAAATGCCTCACGATTTCCTTGAAACTTCTCTTTGAATTCTCTAAAAATTAACACCGGAACATGATTGCAATTTTTTTGAAATCATCCTTGGAATTCAATTCTCATGGAATGTTCATCGGAATTACCTTGAAATGCTCCTAAGCAAGAAATCCTTTCAAATTATGCTCAGAATTTTAAAAGAATTTATTTCAGAATGCCATTTAAATTTTACTCCTTCCCGTGGAATTTTACTTACTTTGAAAATTTCCTAGAAATTCGCTTGCAGTGCAGTAGCAAATTCCATTGATTTCTAATTAAACATTATCTGGCATTCAAGTCAGAACTCTCCTGGAACTGAATAGATGAACCAGCCTCTGACTGAAAGTCTCGCTAATAAGGATAACCGAACCTAACTGCCTGGAATTATTTTACTTGTTCCTTTGAAGTTTTTTCTGGAATTATTTTCAGCTTAATTGTAATCCTCCTTTTAGCATGCTTTCGAAGTATTCTCCGGAAATTCCCATGTAATTATGCTCCGGATTCTTTTTCTCCCAGAAAGTTTTTGAGATTAACCTCAGAATTCCTTTGGAATGCATCTTTGAATTTCCTTGGAAGCCTCTTCAGAATTCATTAGGAATTGACTTCAGAAATTTGGGAATTGCTTGGAATTCTACTTCGAATTACCTTGGTATTCAAGATTCACATAGCATCTGGAGTTCCTCATGAATACCTTGAATGTAGATTACACTTGATATTTTCCGCTTAGTTAGTTCTTCGCAGAACTTCATAAGAATGAGTTCCTTAGAAATCATCGTCTAATTTCATGAACATTGAAATTATACAAGGTCCTTGTTTATTTATTGGAGAGAGTTGAACCACTGCATCCATTATTTGACCTTTTGTGGAACCCCTGTTTAGTGTTCGTATCATGAAAGCTGACCACCATGTAATGAGTGTACAGTTATTTGCCTGGACACATCCTTTCCTAGTCAGGTATGATATGGTTTATGAAACGAACTACTTTTCCAGGATTAGCAGATCAATTCACACTAGGTTGTAAGATAACACTACTAAAAAATACTAATAGCTCATTTATTGAGCTAAGAGCTCATTTATTGAGCTCCAAAAGCTTGACCTTTTGTTCTTCCCAGCGTGTGAGCTCCATTTTTATCGTACAGCTTGATATTCCACAGTATGGTTCTGAGCCACTAAAACGAGAATTGGAACCTTTCATTCCCTTCAATGCCACAGTGTCCAAGAACCCAATACAAGTTTACTGAGTTCTGTTGGCATAGCTGTCGCAACAAGAGAATACATTCAGAGACAATCTTTGATATGCATTTGCCAGCGCCGGTGGTGTAGTGGTAAGCATGACCAGGCATGGAAAATCATTTGCATTCATTTCGTGCATTCATTTACATTCATTTGTCCCTAACTTTTTCCAACAACAGAATTCCGCAAAATAATGCAAAGAGTTTTTGTAGGTTTTGTTATTAACTACAACTTTTTTTATCAACTCAAATCCGTTTCTCTTATGCATGACGAACCAGAGCGAACAAAAGCCACTACTGTTTTTCAGTGAATGTATTTTACATTAACTGAAAAACAGTAACAAGTTCTGCCCGCTCTAGTTAGTGATGCATAAGAGATACAGATTTGAGTTCAGATTAAAGTTGTAGCTAATAACAAAACCTACAAAAGCTCTATACATCATTTTGTGGAATGCTGTTGATGAAAAAAGTTAGAGTCAAATGAATGTAAATGAATGCATGAAATGAATGTAAATGATTTTCCATGCCTGAGCATGACTGCTTTCTCACCCCAATGGGTTTGGGTTCAATCCCAGCCGAGGTCGGTGAGATTTTTCTGAGGCATAAAATCTCTGGTCACTTCTTCCTTCGGATGTAAAAAAGAAAATAATCAATACATCAGAAGCGCGTTTGGGCTGAACTAATACGTGATTGCGATGTTAACCTAGCTGCTAGCACTGTTTGTCAAAGATTATTGTACGCAATCGATCAGTTTGTTCCAAAGAAGTTACAAAAAGAACAAGTAAAGGGTGATACGGTCAAAATTTGGTCAAGGGAAAACGCGTGTAAATCGGTGAAATCGTTTATTTAAAAAATCAAATTAAATTTCTTTTCCAAGTTCAATTAGTATAAAATTCAGGAAAAATATTCAGTTAGGCTTCCGCTTTTCCAAATCCGAATTGCCGGGCCTTACGCTTGACCCCTGCCATCAGATTTTGTACAGCCACCTTGTCCACCTTCTTCGCCGCAGAAAGCCAGTTTGCCTTGAACTGCTGCTCGCCCTTAGCAGTTTTTTTGGTCTTCTTTAGGTTCCGCTTGACAATAGCCCAGTATTTCTCAATTGGGCGGAGCTCTGGCGTGTTGGGAGGGTTCTTGTCCTTGGGAACCACCTGCACGTTGTTGGCGGCGTACCACTCCATGGCCTTTTTACCGTAATGGCAAGATGCCAAATCCGGCCAAAACAGTACGGAACAACCGTGTTTCTTCAGGAAAGGCAGCAGACGTTTATTCAAACACTCTTTCACGTAAATTTCTTGGTTGACAGTCCCGGAAGCTATGAAAATGCTGCTTTTCAAGCCACAGGTACAGATGGCTTGCCAAACCAGATATTTCTTTGCGAACTTTGACAGTTTCATGTGCTTGAAAACATCTGCTACCTTTCCCTTTCCTTTTGCCGTATAAAACTCCTGTCCCGGAAGCTGCTTGTAGTCGGCTTTGACGTAGGTTTCGTCGTCCATTACCACGCAGTCAAACTTCGTCAGCATCGTCGTGTACAGCCTCCGGGATCGCGCTTTGGCCGTCGTATTTTGTTTATCATCGTGATTTGGAATCACTACCTTCTTGTAAGTCGATAGTCCGGCTCGTTTTTTGGCTCGATGCACGGTTGTAGACGATACACCCAGCTTATTTGCGGCATCTCGGAGAGAGAGGTTAGGGTTTCGCTTGAAACTACCGGCAACTCTCTTTGTCGTCTCAGCGGCTTCCGGTTTTCGATTTCCCCCCGATCCAGACTTCCTGGCTGTCGACAAACGTTCCCCAAACACTTTAATTACATTTGTAACGGTTGATTTGGCAACTTTTAGCGATTTTGCCAACTTTGCGTGCGAGTAGCTCGGATTTTCGCGATGCGCGAGCAAAATTTTGATACGCTGCTCTTCTTGCTTGGACGGCATTTTGTCAACTGAAGAGTGAATTCCAAAATCAAAATAGGAGCAACATTCTACACACACACACCTTCAAAATGAGGGGTGTTCAGGTTTTTTAAATGCAAAATTGAAAGAAATACGTCAAGTTGATATTGACCAAATTTTGACCGTATCACCCTTTATACCCTGTTTGGACCAACTCTCGTTTGAAACGTCCAAAAAAGGTTAAAAGGAAAGCATTGAAAAAATTCAGCTAAGCAAAAACTATGTCGTCGAAAGCCCGTTTGATAACAACCGATGTTGTCCTAGCTGCAGGAAAACAATTGAAAAGTTCCACCAGTTTTGGTCCCGATGGCACTCCAGCCATTATTCTTAAAAATTGCATCCATGCAATTGCATCTCCGTTAGCACCAATTTGATTCTTCGTTGGCTTCTGCTGTTTTTTTTTCTAGCTGCTGAAAAAACTCATTCGTTTTCCCGGTTCATAAAAGAGGATGCAAGCGTACTGTTTCCAACTGTTTGAACTGATTGTCCTGGACTTCTTATCACAGAAATGCTCACAATATATCTCATCAGATCAACATGGATTTGTTCTCAAAAAGTCGAATACCACCAACCTTGTGACATTTACTTCTTTCGTCGTTCGGCAAATGGAGGAAGGCTCTCAAGTAGATGCGATTTATATGGATCTGTCGGCTGCTTTCGATAAATTGGATCACGAAATTGCCCTTGCTAAGTTTGACAGATTAGGAATTGACGGTAACCTTAACTGTTGGCTGCGCTCGTACCTGACTGGACGGAAAATGTCCGTCAATCATGGTGATCATGTTTAGTCTTCGTTTCTAGTTAAGTCCGGTGTACAACAGGGCAGTCATCTTGGACCATTCCTTTTCCTGTTTTACATGAAAGATATTAACAACGTCCTTAAATGCCACAAAAAATCTTACGCTGACACCTCAAGCTATATTGTGTAATCAACAAATAAAATGACGCTTTCTTTCTTCAAGAACAACTAGAGACCTTCGTAGCGTATTAAATACTTCTAAATGCTCTGTTATTTCCTTTGGGCGTAAACGACCACTGGCCCTCCACGGCTACGTTTTAAGTGGTACATACCTCTCAAAACGTGAAAGCACTGTGAAAGACCATGGAGTTCTTCTTGGCTCTTTTCTGACGTGCAAAGACCAAAAGTCATACGTCGTTTCAAAAGCCTCATCTCAATTGGTATTCATTTTCCGATTCGGCAAACATTTCAAGCAACCGGTGGAAACTAACGATTTTAAATTGGCTCACTACATGACTAGTAGACTGATGCAAAATTTGACTTTTTCGCTCCACAGTGCTTAAATGGTTTCAAATCGTGTCCTGATTAGCCTTCCAAAGTTACAACTCATTTGATTAGAAACAGACTTCGCACAAGCCATTTGAAGTTTACATGTAAATTACTATGGGAAATCTCAACTTTTTGTTCATTGCCTTCTAGTGTTTTTACATATTGAGCTGCGAAATAGCTCAACAGCTATTCTTATAGAAAATTTTCTCAGCTACAACTTTGCTAAAGATCGTTTCTATGTAAAACGAGACAGGAAAAAGTTATTAATTATTTAAGAGATTGGTAAACTTATGATATGATCAAGCAGCTGCTCTGTAGGCAACACTGTATTTTGCAGTGTGACATAGTAGTCATGATTTTTGTGTCCTATTCAACACCCCAGAAACACCATTGTTGCCTGCTGAGAAGTTGATTGAGCATGATCATAAGATATCAGCGCATTGAACCATTGATAACTCTCGATCCTTGCATTTAATCAAAAAGTGGTCTTGAGTAAAGTTGTAGCTGGAAAAAATTCCTACAAGTACAGTTGAAAGCTTTTGAAGCAGACCGATATGGTGATTTATTAGATAGACATGAACAAAAATCTTGGTTTTACCATAGTAATTCCCATATAAACTTCAAATGGTTTGTGCCATCTCAGTTTCTCACCAAATGGGTTCAAATTTTGAGAGGTTAGTCAGGATCCGATTTGGAATAGTTTAAGTATTGTGGAGCGAAAATTTCAAATTTTGCATCACTCTAATGACTAGCCTATTGGTCCCAAGTACATCGATTGACGAACCCCAATAAAAATTGAATTTTTTTTTCAGTCATATAGCTAGTAAAACGTTTTTTTTTTTCAACGCATTCAGTATTTTATTAAAAACATAATGTTTATTCTTAAAAAAACGTCAATGAATATTGGAGAAGGGACCCTGGTCAGCCGTACGACGCAACTTAATCGCGATGCTCTCACAAGAGCGCTGGACGGCACTGAAATCATTCTCATTTTTTATTGAACACCCATATAGTCAACATAGTATGTTTGTTTAAATTCGCTATGAAAGTTTGACAGATAAAATGAGGGGTTCGTGGATTTTCCTATGTTTCGAGGGGTGCATCGATTAGCTTGGGACCAAAGATAGTACCAGAGCTGAGCCAAGCAGTTGAGCACGTTTCTTCGAGACCTTCTGGTCTTAGAGTTACATCTATATTTCAAGAATGTGTATTGCTTGAAGGCATTATATTGCACAGAATTGAAGCCGTCTAACGGTAGTTCGTACGTTACGCACTGTGTCACCTGCCGTACTAATCTTCCCAGCTATGCTGATCAATGCCTGTTGATTCATCTTGATTCGCTCAACGTTAGGAGAGATGTAGCTAAAACTTCTTTTGACAGCGACTTACTAACATCCAATATCGAGTTCCCAGAGCTTCTTAGTCATCCGCAGACGTGTCCTTCGTTCCCATGCGTTTCTCAATTTAGCTAGAACTAGGACTAATTATGGAATCCAAGAACCCATGTCGTGTTTTTGACATTTGTTTCGAGTGTTTCGATTTTAACTTTTCTAGACGTATGATAAAACATAATTTCGTGAGAACCCTATCTGTTTGATGTTATTTTTTATATGTTACTTAATTAAAATTAGTCACTGGGGTTGTTTTAACCTGCTGACTGCACAATCTAAGCAGCGTCCGTACTTCTATTGGCAATTTATCAGCTTTACACTTACATATGACGTGTTTGTTTGTTAACATCCCAAGTAACAATCTAAATGCTTGGAAGATTTATCCTTATTTTATCATTGTTTTATCATAGCATCCCTTCCAGCCTGTGGTTGTATAACGGTTTTGTGTGCTTGTCATAAAATCAGGCCGTCAAGTCGTCTATAAAACTGTTTTATGACTACTAAATTAAAACTCAGACTTCATAGTTTTAACGGTAGCTGTAAGGTGGTTCTGCATCACTACTTATAACTGAAGAATAAAACCAAAACAAAACATACAATTATGATTTATGATACACTTTTTATGACCGATATAAAACTTGAAGCAGTCTTAGACCTTCATTAAAGCTTCATTACAACTATCATCTTTATCAGAGGCCTAAGATTCACAGATAAGAAATATACTGCTACAACAAAAAATACTTTGAAATTTTTTGTCATTATAAAAAACAAATCTATTCAGATCTATGAAATGAAAACCTCTTCAGTGCTTCTGAACACGATGAAGATGAGACGATCGACAATATGAAACTCCTGGAGGAACTACAGTTATACGATCCCTACATAAGGCACAGGGCGGTGAAGGAGCTCTTAAAAATATTGAACAAGCGGCTTTCCGATACACTTCCGAAAGATCCACGAACCCTTCTTAAAGCAACGCCGACAGTTTCACTAAATCCGTTTGGAGATGGCCAGTATTAACATCACGGATTTAAACCTTGTATTAAAAAAGCTTTTAGTGGATCCAATAAGCATTTCTTACATCTTGATTACAAGCGAAAATAGGAGGATCGCTTGGAATGTTGACTTTTTGACAGGTGGTCATGGTTTTTGTTTTGTTTTGATTCGCTGTACCGAATAAAACCAGCAAGCTAGTTAAATAGCTTAAATATAACTTAACGCTCTCAATTTGGACTACGAAATGCTAAGATACAACCATTAGGTTTATGTTATGCTATAGAATTCCAATCTAGGAGAATATGTTATATTGAGGTATTTTTAAGGAGTAGCAAGTTATAACGAAAAAAAATGTCGCCGTATGAACAAATTTCACACAGTATGAATAATTACGCTTTAATTGATAGGCAATAAAACACTTTCATACATCTATGTATAATTAAATAATATGTGACTGGTTATTGCTCAACAGTAGTAACAGTTTTGTACTAAATAGATAATCTTTGAATGACTCTTTAATGCATGGTGCTAATGCAGACAAATTAAAAATATCCCTATATTTTAGTATTCATATGGCGCACTAAATTTATGCTCCTATTTGGTATAATAATCACCATAAATATTGCACGGCATGCTGTGAAGCATATACAGATTGGTTTAAAATTATAATAAAGTCGTCTTATTTTCAATGTACAATAATATCAGCCATTATTACCAACTGACAAGGATCATGATTTCACATCAAACATCGAAAGAATAAAACCACAATAAAATATTTCTCAATATTAACTATCATCCAAAAACCCCAACTTAAAACCTTCAAAGTTGTCAAAATGTTTTGCGTATCATGTTTTATCAACTTCTTCAGGAGCGATTTATGCGGTTGTAATATAGTTTTATGGTAGTCATTAGAAGGCTGTTAAAACTTTCTGACCTGGAGGAGGTTTTATGTTTTCATTTTTAACAATCACGTCTAGAGTGTGATAAAACTGACATAAATCCTATGCTCCTAAAGTAGTTCGCATATCAAGTTTTAATGACTGCATTAAAACTGGGCCAATTGGCCATGACATGGCTGTATTGCGGTTCTCAGGAGATTGTTAAAGCAATGTGGTCGTCAGTGAAGGTTTTATAATTTGGTTATACCAACTGCTATAAAACTTAAATAAAACAAAAATTGTTGCTTGGGATTTGTCTGCTGCTTGCTATTCCATTCATTGCAATCGAAATTATTCCAAAACGGTTCGAAAACGTTTTTACAACGCTCCAAACTTCTCATGTGAGTGATACTATTGTCAGCACCCTCTTTTTCTTCGGCAACCTTTCAATTTGAACTGCGTGTTACCAGCTGTTCTATTATCGGCAAATCGAAATCAACCGTATTTTGTAGTGCGAATATTTCATTTGAAGAAAAACCTGTCATAAAATGTAGCAAAATGACTAAGGAATCCTTTAAACATATTTATGGAACAGCCTGTAGACTTGGAGACATACTTCAAGTCTCCGCGTACATCGTACGGGTTAGGCAAAAATGTGCGTCTATCTTTAAAAACTGTCGCATTAATGGCCCTTCGCTCATTTTCAACTTCTATTTAATTTTCATACTGCCGTACTCTAACGGAACTATCCACCTACCCTCTTCTAAAGAATCTAGCTAATAAATCATCACACTAAAGCTTCATGTTAGCATTTCCAACCAACTCTGATATTTATGGAAAATGCAACGAAATTTAACGTTTAAATTTTGGTTGCCAGTTGATGGGTGCCGAAGCCATCGTTTACCCTATCTATTTTAAGATAGATTAAATGAAAATTAAATATTCTATACAAACAAGTAGTGAGCTGCCAAAGAGTGATCCATCCATACACCCACATTTGATCCGTTTTCATTACGTTGACGTATATTTGACAATTAGACAATAAACTTAGCTGTCACTTTGCCGCATTGCGTCAGATTTGGATCTAATGTGGGTGACCCTTTAGAATTTCCTTATTTTACACGTATCGGAATTCATCATTGACATAAAGGATAGAATGTGAACGAATTAAAAATTAAATGCTTCGAGACTGAAAAATACGTCACTCGAAGAAAATTACGGCTGATTGAGCAGAATTCCGCTTCTTTTATGATATAATTTTATTTTAAAACTGATTCTCGCATATGGCAGTGTCAGAGAACCTTAATTTACATGATTTTTTAAAGTGTGTGACGTATGTGTATTGAAATTGAAATACCTACTTAAAAATAGATGGCTACATGAATCGCTTCCTATTAAAACCCTACAATTATATTAAACTACTGCATTGAGCATCGTTCGACGTTTGAATAACTTCCTGAACGAATTAATCACTCAGAACAGAGATGTACCCCGGGATCCTGCAAGGATCGACAATGACGGTTGCACCCTCACCATCGTGGCGCACTCTGAAGCGGCTGACGATCATTATCGTTCAATAACGCTAAGAATGATTAATTGTCATTAGGAATCAAAACAGACGACGACAATGACAACAACGATCAACGTTTTCCAGCATGGATTCTCGTCGAAAAGTTCAACCAAGTTCATCGGAACGCGTTGATGCTTTGAATAGCAGACGCGTTTAGCGAAGGAAGCAAGAATGTGGGAAGATTTCCATTCCTGTGCCTGCTGCCCTTGGTTGCTCAAGCGAAAGTGGAAACGGAAGAAGGACAAATTTTAATGGAGCGAAAACATGCTTCCTCCTTCCGTGGAACTGGGCCTAATTATGTTGTCCTACGCATTTTCACCTGTTTTGCTGCGACGTTCTTCGTGGTGCTGATGAAATGAAAACGGTAGCGACGACGACGACGGGTTTACGGTTTATTTACAACATTCTTCGGGTAATTAAACGCGTCAGGATGAACGTTAAGATTGGCTAGCTGACGGAAGGAATGGAAGTAGTTTGTATTTCGTTTTGTACGAACTGATAATTAGATCAAATTAATTTTTAAATCAATGAGTTTTTTACATTGACGCCTCCGATTAACAATATCCGATTGTACAAATCGTGGTTGGCTGTACAATGGTCAACTAATACATTTTTCAGAAAATATCAAACTACTATCAAATCAAGCTGACATTTTTATACACTTTAAAATTAAAATAAATACTTAAAAATGTATCCATATTCTATATTGAAAGTTACATAATAGTGAAATCGGTGACAGTATGAACGATCAAAGCTTTTATACAGGTAATAGAACAATTTGCCTAGCACCAAGATCAGTGATGGAAAAGTTCATCAAAGTTCCCTATGACTCGCGAACTTTTCCCTTGGTGAACTTCGTGAAATATCGCGAACTTTTCCAACACTGACCAAGATTATGACTAAGGATACAAGCAAAAAAGGTCAAGGTATGGGAAATAAAACTTATACCACAGTGCCCCTAATTTAATGTCTTTCTGAACTGGATGAAATTATATACGAGCGTTCAAGCCATAACCTACTCATGCAACAACTACGTTGCTGTTTCTTGACATAATACTTGATATCCTTCTTACTATACTTCTTTGATAGCTACACTCGATTATTATCTAGAAAAAAAAATCAAAGGCTACAAAAGTTCAGCATGTCTGTAATTTTATTAGTCTTTCACGGCTGAGTTGCTTTCTATCGCAAAAAAAAAATGATTCATGCATATGTCTATACAGTGCATTTAGACACCTACGGACACCTGTTACGTTACCGGGATATTTTTCGGGAGATCGGTGGATTTCCTCGTTCGCAGGTCCCGGGAAATTCGAGTAAAAATTTAGGTAACTTAAAAAAAATCATCTTCTAAACAATTGCAAAGCGTTGCTAAATAGCATCACGTTGTCAGTAAAGACGCAAAACACAATGTCATCGGTATTGAGTTTAATTCCCGGGTCGGTAGAGGAATTATTAGGGTTTGAAGTTTTTCAACTATCTGGGCATAGAGCAGCAGTGTGCTTACCACATCGATGGCCCAGAGAGTATAAGCACGGTTTGTTTGTATGTATATTAGAGTTGGTCAAGTTTGTAAAGAGAATCACAGCCCCCTGTTCCCCACTGCTCTTCCGATGTATATGTGTAATGAATTTGGTTATAATCTTGATTTACGGGAGAATTTTAAATTTTGTGTCCGAAAATGTATGGGAAACGGAGCGAACCTACTTATTAATTTGCTTGCCAAAAGTTCAAAAATAGTGCTCAAATAGGAAATACTATACAGATAAACTTTTTCCAAGACTGCAAATCGAATGGGCTTCCTTGAAAAAAGTTAATATTATATTAATTTAGACCTATTGCTCCGCGCTCCTAAAGGCATATAGTTGGGCTTGTACAGTATGCGTGATAATGTCGTACAAATATGGTTCCCGTTTCACCCGGTGCATACAATGCCTTGGTTTTATTTGCATGCACGCAGCCTATAGCTCATACCGTAGTAGGCTGTTCATAAAAGAAAATGATTTACTTATTTTGACAGTTGCACCATGACGAAGTGGCAGCGTATTCGTGATTTGTACCACGCGCAAATGTCGCAAAAAGACATTTCAATCGCTGTGGGAGTGTCCCGGTGGACCGTCAAAAGGGTTTTAGACCGAGAAAAGAAAGGACAACTATCCGCGAAGGTGGCCACAGGTCGCCCGAGGTCAGCTCGGGTTCCGAGGGTTATCGCTGCTATCAAAAGGAAGATTCGGGTGAATCCAGAGCGTTCATTAAAAAAAATGGCGAAGGAACACGGGATCAGTGACTTTACGGCACGGAAGATCGTAAAGGAAGATTGCGAGGCGAAGTCGAGAGCACGAAAAAAAAATTCACATGATTACCAACCGCATCCGTGAGCTACGAGAAAATCTTAAACATCCTTAAGCAAAAAAATTCGGTAATCCTGTTCACCGACGAGAACATGTTTACCGTCGATCCCGTATCAAATTCCAGAACCGACCGGTATATTAGTTCTCTTTCGGTAAAAGACGTGGCTGACGAGCACAAGAGCGTGTATCTGATCAAGCATCCTGCTAACGTTATGGTGTTTGGATTGGTGGCTTCCGATGGCAAAAAATGGACCCGGTGTTCATTCCAGAAGGCGACAAGGTCAACACGGAGGTCTACATCGGGATTTTAAGTAAGTATGTTCTTCCGTGTATCAAAGAACAATACGGTCTGAAGCCAAATGTTGTATTTCAACAAGATGGGGCTCCGTGCCAAACCTCGAACCGCACTCAGAAGTGGTTGCAGGAACATCTTCCGTTCTGGGCGAAGGATATGTGGCCGCCATCCAGTCTCGATCTTAATCCGCTGGATAACTCAATATGGAGCGTCATAAAGGACAAAGCTTGTTCTAAACGCCACCCAAGTACAGCAAGCCTCAGACAAACATTGACCCGTACCTGGAGAGCAATGGATCCAGACTACATTTTTAGAAGCTGCCGTGCATTCCGGAAGCGTGTGGAGGCCGTAATTGCAGCAAGTGGAAACTCGATCGATGATTAACATAGTTTAAGACTTTGAGAAACATCCCCCTTTGAATAAATAAAAAAAAAAACTCGAAAACGAAATTGTTGAGCATTTTTTTAATTTTGACATTGCTCAATGGTGCAAATATTATCACGCATACGCATGTCCTGAAAATATTTCAAATTGTCAGGGAATATCATAATTTTCAAATTCTGATATTTTTATGGATGTACTGCATTTTATAATGCAAACATTATTTTTTTCTATTATTATTATTCTGTAGTCGATTTTAATAGATCCACCGAGAAAAATCCATCAGTAACAAACAATATTTTGAAAATTCACAGGCTTGTTGAAATCTGTTTTTCTTTCTGATTATGGAATATGCATGTTTTCCACAAATTTTAAACTTGAAGAAGTTTTTGAAATTCTGGGCTAAACGTAATCATACTTCAGAAAATTTTCAACGATTTTCAAACCCCCTGCACAATTTTAAAAGTTCTTCGGATTTGATTATAATTTCTAAGGATATTCCAAGAAGTAGAAAAAAAAACCTTTGAATAAAACTCCAAGTGTAATCTGTGTTTAATAAAGTTCTGAGGAATTCCAGATTTCATGTGAAACCAGAGATAATTTTTAGTAGAGTTTCAAAAAAATCCTGAATTGCATTCAATTTGTATTTTAATGAAACCTCATTGCATTTTCTGAGGGTTTTTCTTTTATAAACTTCTTAGGATTATTCCATTTTTGGGCTAAAAAATGGTTAGTTGACAACCTGGAAGGAGCGGAATACTTAGCCCTGGTCTTCACAAGTTCCTACTTCACGCCTCTCCGAGTCATATGATAACAAAAGACTACCAGCTGGGTGGCGTAGCCTGGGCAATGTTGCCAGTCCGGCAATAGCAAAGTGAAGAGGTGCGACGCGAACACTGGCGCGGTAACCATAGTACGGTGATAGAGGAAATGCTTCACCAAACCCGAGCGTCTGTTCACCAAGGAGGTGCGGCTCCAAACGGCGTCTGTTCTCCATGTTAGGAGCGGCTGATCACCGTCCTAGTGCCAACCTGGGACTCTAAACAGAGCTGTAGACTACGATTGGAAACTCAGAACATGTAACTGCAAATCGCTCGGCTTCCCGGGCTGCGATAGGTTAATCTATGACGAACTTCAACCACGCAACTTCGAAGTCGTAGCACTGCAGGAACTTTGCTGGACGGGACAAAAGGTATGGAAAAGCGGGCATCGAGCGGCTACTTTCTACCAGAGCTGTGGCACCACCAACGAGCTGGGAACCGGCTTTGTAGTGCTGGGTAAGATGCGCCAACGCGTGATTGGTTGGCAGCCGATCAACGCGAGGATGTGCAAATTGAGGATTAAGGGCCGTTTCTTCAACTACAGTATCATCAACGTGCACTGCCCACACGAAGGGGGACCCGACGACGAGAAAGAAGCGTTCTATGCGCAGCTGGAGCAGGTGTACGGCGGTTGTTCGCAACGGGACGTCAAAATCATCATCGGTGACATGAACGCTCAGGTAGGACGGGAGGCAAGGTATAGACCGGCAATCGGGCCAAATAGCCTGCATGCCGCATCAAACGACAACGACCAACGATGCGTGAACTTTGCAGCCTCTCGGAGTATGGTAGTTAGATGTACCTTTTCCCCCCGCGAGGATATCCACAAAGCCACCTGGAGGTCACCTGACCAACACACAGAAAACCAAATCGATCACGCTCTAATCGACGGGAAATTCTTCTCCGACATTATCAACGTCCGCACGTACCGCAGTGCGAACATAGATTCGGACCACTTCCTAGTTGCAGTTTGCATGCGCTCAAAACTCTCGATGGTGCATAACACCCGTCGAAGTCGAACGCCGCGACCCAACATTGAGCAACTATGGGACGCCGGTGTTGCCGAGAACTATGCGCAGCACCTGGAAGTTGCACTACCCACGGAAGAGCAGCTTGGCGCAGCTTCTCTTGAAGATGGCTGGAGAGACATCCGTTCCGCCATAGGTAGTACTGCTGCAGCGGCACTAGGTGCTGCAATCCCGGACTGAAGAAATGACAGTGGTTTGACAGCGAATACAACCTGTTAGTAGAGGAAATAATGCAGCACGGGCGAGAATGCTGCAACACCGCACGAGATTGAATGTGGAGCGATACAGACAAGCGCGGAATAGACTAAACTCGGTATTCCGACGGAAGAAGTGTCAGCAGGAAAACCGAGATCGCGAGGCGATGGAAAATCTGTACCGCGTAAACGACACATGGAAGTTCTACGAGAAGCTAAATAGTTCGCGCAAAGGCTACGTGCCGCAAGCCGATATGTGCAAGGACTTGGACGGTAACCTTCTCACGAACGAGTGTGAGGTGATTGAGAGGTGGAAGCAGTACTATGACGAGCACCTCAACGGTGAAGCAGCAGAAAACGAAGCTGGCACGGAAACAAACCTTGGAGCACGCGCAGAAGACGACAGGCTACCGGCCCCTGATCTTCAATAAATTGAGGAGGAGATCGGTCAACTACCACGTGAGCTATTAAAATACGGTGGTGAAGCACTGGCTAGAGCGTTGAACTGGGTAATTTCCAAGATTTTGGAGGAGATATTACCGGAGGAGTGGATGGAAGGTGTCGTATGCCCAATCTACAAAAAGGGTGACAAGTTGGATTGCTTCAACTACCGCGCGATCACACTGCTGAGTGCCGCCTACAAGGTACTCTCCCGGTACTATGCCGCCGCCTGTCACCATTTGCAAGAGAGTTCGTGGGGCAATAACAGGTGGGATTCATGGGTGCCCGCGCTACCACGGACCAAATTTTTGCGATTTGGCAGGTTCTGCAGAAATGCCGCGAATACAACGTGCCCACACATCATTTGTTCATCGATTTCAAATCCGCATACGACACAATCGATCGAGATCAGCTATGGCAGATGATGCACGAGTACGGACTTCCGGATAAACTGACGCGATTGGTCAGGGCGACGATGGATCGAGTGATGTGCGTTGTTCGAGTATCGGGGACACTCTCGAGTCCCTTTGAATCTCGAAGGGGGTTACGGCAAGGTGCTGGACTTTTGTGTCTGTTATTCAACATCGCGTTAGAAGGTGTGATCAGAAGAGCTGGGATAGACACGAGTGGCACGATCTTCAGGAAGTCCATCCAGCTTCTTGGCTTCGCCGATGACATTGACATCATGGCACGGAACTTTGAGACGATGGCGGAAACGTACATCAGACTGAAGGCTGAAGCTAGGCGGATTGGACTTGCCAACAACGCATCAAAGACAAAATACATGAAAGGAAGAGGTTCCAGGGACAATGTTAGCCTCCCATCCCGAGTTCAGATTGACGGTGACGAAATTGAGGTGGTCAATGAGTTCGTGTATTTGGGCTCCCTGGTGACCGCCAAAAATGATACCAGCAGAGAAATTCAAAGACGCATTATGGCAGGGAATCGGACTCCGGAGGACGCTCCAGTCGAATAAAATTCGCCGAAGTAGAATGATTCACCATAAATTTTCAACCGCACAAAAGTTTTTGAGTACGGAATCTCAGTTTATATACTTTATTCGAACAATAAAATTAATAATGATGATGGAAAATTGAACAAATGTCAATCGTTGGAAGGATTGAATCCATTTAGAACATCTTCAAAACAGTAGTTGCGTTATAGTCATACATTAGTTGCGCAAGTCAATCATATATAACCCGAGTAGCACACTTCCATCACAATAAGTTACAGCAACTTGTTTATGACTGAAATATGTCGTATATAAGTTTCTGCAATTGATTTGTAAGAAGCGTGCTACTAGGGAAATTGACATATGTTATATATAGATCCCACCTCTTGCACATTTTGTTTTTTAATTGAGTTGAATATAAGTGAATAGATGTAAATTTTCACAGCTGAGATTGTCATATATAAGTTATGTAAACCAGTTTATGACAAGCTGAGTTGCTTGGGACCAGTTCAAAAACTCCGAGCAGGCAACGGTTCCACATTGCTCCGAGGTAAATAAGTGGGGAGAGGTCATTCGTTTTCATCACAAAACACTCCTATGGACGATCATGGTGTTGGTGTCATCCTAAACCGACCCGGGAGGATGGTATTGGTGCCGACTATCCGTCAACGATGGTCACGCTCAAAAGGAAACATCAACTGGCAAACGACAGCGAAGACGGCATACAAGTGAAATGACCTCCCCGGAAGGATTCAATCATGATTTTCGTCCCGGATCGGGCACTTTCCCAGTGAAATGCAACACTCTCCACTGCACCGTTAGTAGCACTTCACTTCCACACTGCTTCCGACCGGATTCGATTCCATTTGATGTGGATTTTTCACGTTTAATCGGACCGTCCGCAAACACGCACCGATTTCATTCTCCGCCACTCACTAACTGAAATCTATTCAAATCTCTAATAAGAAAAAATTCCCAAAGGCTTGGTAGCCATTGTTTTATTCAAGCATTCCGCTAACAACCCAATTTCATTACTTCATTATCGGTGGTGACCCCGGCATACCCCTCACGCCCAAGTCACGAGTTCAAATCTCACCCCCGGACAAGTCACGAATAACCCGAGGGGGAGGACTCTATCTACGATGCAGGAAATATTGTGTTTTGCTGTGGCTAGCTGCGCGTACGCTGAGTAGGTAGAAAGAAGATTTATCACGATTTTGAAGATCTCCTGCAAAAAGATGATGCGCGATGAAAGTAGATGCGAGAAATGAAAGAAAATTTTTCGAAGATTTATTCGCTAGTGTGAGATTTTTTGAGCATCTAGAATTGAGATTTAGATGTGTCGCCTCCCCTCGGAATAACCCAAGAGTGTTAAAGTGATTATAATAAATAAAATAACTTCATTATGATATGATGGCTACCAAACCTTTGGGATTTTTTCCTTACCCGGAGGAGCGGGAACTTTATCATCGCTGGCGATCTGAACGCAAAACATCAAGCTTTGGGGCAACGGTCGGAGCAATAGAAACGGCATCATCCTCAATGAAGACCTGCAAGAGGGCCACTATACCATCTTGGCCCCGGACTCTCCCACCCGCTTGAGTCGGTCTGGGGTCCATGCGACCATCGACATCTTCGTAAGCAACATGGGACACAACGTCTCGCAACCTGTGGCATTCCAGGAGCTGAGCTCGGACCACTACCCGGTGGTGGCCGAAGTTGGATCCTCGGTAAACCGATTCGAAGCTTCCCGGCGCAACTACCATCGAGTCAACTGGGCGCAATATCAACACTGCGTCGACACAACCATCGACTACGATGTCCAACCGGGGACGTCGGAAGATGTTGACCGATGTCTACAAACCATCGAGGAGGCGATTTCCCGGGCCAGGGAACAACACGTGCCAGTATCCAGACAGGTGAGTAACACTCTGAACCTTGAAAGCCCTACCAAAGATCTCATTAGACTCCGTAACAACATTCGTAGGCAGTACCAGCGTACTGGCCTGCCTAACTTGAAGACCAATTGTAATCGATTAACAAAGATCATTCAGGCCAGGTTGGTGGATCTCAGAAATAACGATTTTGCTAGTAAGATCCGCTCTCTCCCAGATTGTGCTAAGCCCTTCTGGAAACTTACAAAAATTCTTAAAAACAAGCCTAGGCCCATTCCCCCACTGACCCCACTGGATCGTCCCGGCGACCCAGTGGTTCATCTGATAACTCCTGAGAAGGCTGCCGCGATAGGTCAACACTTCGTCAGCTCCCATAATCTCGGACAAAACATCGTCAGTCCTCATGAATCTGAGGTTGCTGAAAATGCAACCAATCTTCTTCAGATTCCTAATTTTTTTCCAGAGGAATCCGAGATTACGGCTGACGAACTGTTGGCCTATATCAAATCATCTAAAAACATGAAGGCCCCAGGTTTCGACAACATCCTGAATCTGGAACTCAAACACTTGAGTTCCAGATTCTGCAACCATCTGGCTACTTCCACTCGTGTTGGAAGTCAGCTAAAGTCATACCCATCCGGAAACCTGGGAAGGATCCGTCCTCTCCTTCAAGTTATCGACCAATCAGCTTTCTCTCAGAGTTATCAAAACTGTTCGAAAGAGCACTGTACCACCGGCTCCTAACATCTGCCGATGAAAACAACTTGTTACTCGAGGAACAGTTTGGTTTTACGAAAGGTCGTTCGACCGTTCACCAGCTGACTCGAGTAACAAACATTCTCAGACGGAACAAGTCTGTTTCGAAAACATCTGCCATGGCGTTGTTGGACGTTGAAAAAGCATTCGACAATGTCTGGCATGATGGCCTGGTGTTCAAATTGCAGCAGTATGGTACAATGGTACAATCTTCCTAGTGAAGATCATAAACAACTATCTATCAGACAGGACGTTCCGAGTCTCTCTGAATGGCATCTCATCGGATGCTTTCAAAATCGGTGCCGGGGTTCCACAAGGAAGCATTCTTGGCCACATCCTATTCAACCTGTTCACCTCCGATATGCCGGCTCTCCCTGATGGTGGATCGTTGTCTCTGTTCGCAGATGACACATCCATCGTCTACAAGGGTAGGGTCATCGGAGCTCTGACTGCCAAACTTCAGAGAGGCCTGGACGTCCTGTCTGAATACTTCAACAGCTGGAAGACCCAGGTCATTATCTTTCCACACTCTTAATCTCCTAGACTTGTTCCGTCGGAGAATAACAAGATCTGGTGGAATGGTCCAAAGAGGTCGTGTACGTCGGGCTAATACTAGACAGCAAGCTTCTTTTCAGGGAGCACGTTGACAAAACGAAAACCAAGTGCAACATCGTTGTATCCACCAGGAAGTCAACCCTGTCCCTGAAAAATAAGCTTGTTGTCTTCAAACAAATCATCCTTCCTGTAATCGAGTACGGTTTGCCAATCTGGGAGAGTTGCGCAAAATGCCATCACCTTAAACTCCAAAGGATCCAAAACAAGATCCTTAGGATGGTCCTAAACAGTCCCCCGCGGACTAGAAATTCTGAGATCCAGCTCCTGGCTGGAATTCAGACATTAGAAGAACGGAGAGTATTCATTCTGGAAAGGTTCAGAGACACCTGTCTGAGATCAAATCATCAGATTATACGTGATCTAGCACGTTAGGTTAAGTTATACTCGTAGTTAGGTAGGTTATCACTTTTTTCAATTCAAATAAAACATATCCCCAAAGGGATATTCTGTAAACTAGTTGAAAAACGCAAATATTAAATTAGAATATACAAATTAAAGAAAGATGAAGAGCCAAGTAGGCTAATCAATTAAAATGATAAATCAATGTACTACCATAATCAATAGAAATAAACATAATTTTACTACTACTACTACTCGCCGGTACAGTGCACAGTGGTCCAGAATGCAGATTTATGTGGAATGATATGTTTTGAGCCTGAAATTGAAACTTAAGACTAAAAGTCTCTTCTACAAAGTTGTTCCTTATAGTTAGGTCCTCATTTTTATGACAATGAATTCTAGGGTGGTTCCTATTATCATTAAAATCAAAAATCTAACTTTTTTGTTTGAATAAATTAAGGCATAAATTTTTGGGAAAAGTTATAGCTGAGCTAATTTCAAGCAGTTGGAAATAACTTTTTTGTATCTCTTAAATTGGCCGATTTAGAGCTATTTTCTTGAATTGGGTTAGGGTGGCTCTTAAAAAAAACAGTTGTTTTGTTCTAGTTTTCTTATTTCGAATTTCTCAGCAAAGCTGTTTTCAGATAACTTTTAGATCTTAAGAAGGCGCAAATTTTTGCTTCACAAAGCTTGTCAATATCTTTCGCTGATCAAGAGTTATTGACGTTTTTATACTAAAAATATGCATTTTTCAAATGTTAATATCTCTGGTTGGGGCAAACAAAAAAAAAGTTTTTTTACGGCATTTGAAAGAGCGTATGTTATTTTCAATAATATGAAAAAACTTGAGGTATGTTATTTCTTAAACTCGTATAAAATCAATTTGAATTTATTCATCTTTTTTACTATCTTTGGGTATATCTTTTTTATTAGGAGAGATACAGGCAACAAATTCAGCTATAAAACATTCGTCTTAAAGAGTTTTAAAAAGAAAATAACTTTCATGAGAAATTTCAAACAAAAAAGTTATTGGCAAAAAATGGATTTCATAGGACCACTCTAATGACAAATTTATATAAAATGTGCTAGTACATTTGTTTCAATATTTGGGCATTTAGTGTCTTCGAAGAAGTTCAATATCATTCCAACTAAATCTGCATTCTGGACCACTGTGCAGTGTCACCAGCGACTGTGCAGATCATGATGGCATCGATCACAAGTGCGACAGTTCGTTCGAAACGGTGAAATGTAATAACTTGTTATATATCGTCTGAAAGCTAAATACCCTTTTGTTTGACGTTTTGATCAACCGTGTGTGTTGTTTAATTCTTGAGTTATGATCACTTGAATGGGTCGAAATTTACTTTGAATCGGGCTTTAGTCGAAATACGTATCGGTCATGGATACCAAAATTATTTGAGTGGAATTAAATGGAACATAACCTTTTTTGCTGTTTTATGATTTTGAATGTTATTGAACGTCAATTGAATAACATTGAAAATTATGCATAAATTGTCTTCTAATTATTTGAAAACGAATATAATTTTGTCATATCAAGCTGCTAGTAGAAAAAATACGATCGCGCATTTCAAATTTCGAAAGCAGATAATATGGCGCCCCTTAACAAACGCAACCTCCTCCCGGATCCTAAATCTGGAATTACTCCGAAACTGGGTTATAAACCTTGTAGAACGATGTTTGGTATAAAAGCTTTAACAAATTTCTTGATTCCTTGTGTAAAAAAAAAACCAAACATTTCTAAAATATCCCATTATTTGGGTATGCCGGAAAATAAATCAACAGCAACCACGATTCCCGGGACTGATACAAAGTCGGAAACCGTCACCATCTTGTGATGGAATACTTCAGTAGGTGTTATCCTCGCTCGTGTTTTTTTTCTCTGATGTCGATATCGGAGTGAATTAATTCTATTTTACACTGACAAAAATTCGGAATTTTAATCATCGCAAAAAATCACCGCTTGTATAATTTCGAATTATAGTTGACATAAACAACGGAATTTTTTACAAGCTTGTATACAACATGACTGATTTATACGGTATCGAGGAGGCCATTCAATTATTTCGTTTGAACTTAAGGGGGAGGGGGTGTTAGAAATTTACATATGTTTTCTTACATGGGAGCAAGGGGTTCTCAGTAATATCTTACGTAACAAGCTACGTACAGACCGTGCAAATATTCTTTGTAATATCTTACAAAGAAGAGAGGGGGTGGGAGTGTGTTAAATATTACTAAGTCTTAAAATGGGGAGTCTAATAATCCCAAAAAAATTGCTTATGTAATTAATGCCAAATGCCAAATCTAGCGTTAACTACGTGTACGCTATATATCACATGATTATTTTTTTCAACGGTGTAGACTACCGTGGGATTGACGTTCAAATCAGGATCGGCATTAAAAATTGATTCGGCTTCGAGAGTACAACCAACCAGTGCATCGTTTGAGAAACTATATACATTTCTGAAACGCATTTCAGTTAGAGTTGGTTTCTGCGACGAAATGGATTGCCTTCGGCTGTTCAAAAGGCTAGTTCTCCGAGTTTTGTGGAACTTTGTCGATCTTGTATGGCCCAAAGGTCCGGACGGTAACTATTTCCGATTGATGAATTTGGAGTTGGCAGCTGCAGGTTGGTCGAAGTCGTTTAATTTTATGGTAAGTACTCATTTCTTGTTTAATTTTTTTTGGCAGGATCACGGTTTGAGCCTAAAGGACTACATCAGCAAATCTTTTGGAAATGGTACCGCTTGTTTTGTTGGTCTCATACTTTATATCTATTTTTGAATGCCATTGAACATCTGGACCAGTGGGATGATTTCAGTTCTACCGTTTGGTACATAGCAATTTCAGTTGAACTCATCATACCCCACATAAAGGACGTCATTTTGTATCACCATTTCGATGCAGTTAAAAATGCTCAAAACTTCATCAATGGAAAATTGACCTCGACTACTGACAATTGCTACGATTGTAACACCCGAAAACGATGCTTTCTTTATATCCGTGTCATGTGCTTTGCAGTTTTCCTGGTAGTTTGTGCGATGCAGATAATGCTGAATCTTCCAAATGCACAGATCAAAGCACTGTTTAAGGTACCAGATACTTTACAACTGCTGGGACCAGGCATATCGGTTGTGATTTATCATTTATTTACCTTAACGCTGCCCCCCATTTGGCCATGTAAAATTATAGGCAGTTCAGCATTAATAATGTCCTTGCTTATTGGCTTTGAAACTGAGTATTCTATCTTCGCCAACGGATTGGGAAATATCTTGGATCAAGTAAGGTCAGACATTGATAAACAAACTTTGAATTCTACAGACCCGAAGCATCCAAAATATGATGAGATGTTCCTCAGATATTTCAAACAACGTTTGCATCAGTACAGCAAGCTTCATATTGAACTGCTGGAGTATTGTATTGAGTAGCACTAGAGCAAGAATATTTGCTCAACCATTTATTTTTCAGAAACATTCAGCAGTTGATGCCATCCGTGAGAGATCTGTTCCTCGTTTTCTACTACCATACTATGATTCTGATTGGGACATACGTTTTTGTGGTTCTTAGGGGCGACATTTCTGTAGGAACTGTAATGATAGTGCTAGCTGTTGTTGTTTATTTGATCAAATGTTACTTTTGGTGTCGTATAATCAATTCATTCGAGGATATTGTGAGTTATGCGTCTATTTCATGTGTCCGAATGCAAATAGCATATCGATTTCATTTCAGAACGATGCAATTGAAGAGAACATCATGACATTGATCACAACGATGCCGCACTCAGCGAAGAATCACACGGACTACGTACACTGATAGGCAAAATAAAGTGCCCACCCCATCATTTTTTGAATTTCTCTCATTTATTTGGTTCAAATTAAAGTAAATACACTGTAGTATTTTTTATATCTTATTCTTTATATTCTTTTTAAGTTTCACTTATAGAATACCAGATAAAAAGAAGAGACTGACTCGAAGAAAAAAAAATCAAAATGGGTGTAAAAAAGAACAGTGACAAAAAAAAGTGCCCACTGCATTTTAACTCCAGAAAACATAAAATAAAGTAAAAGAATACCAGCCTAATAGTTAATGTGTCCTCCTTTGGCCTTCAGGACCAGCTGCAGGCGCTTCGGCATGCTCTCCACTAGATTCTTCAGGTGCTGTGGATCTAGTTCTTCCCAGGCGCGCTCCAGGGCTTCAAAATAGTTATTTTTATTGGTAACACCAGTTTTGTCAACCCTGGCATCGAGAATCGCCCACAAATTCTCGATGGGGTTGAGGTCCGGGCTTTGTGGAGGCCATTCCAGTGGTTTAATTCGACATGACCGGAAGAAAGACTTAGTCTTCTTGGCAGTATGCTTCGGATCGTTGTCCTGCTGGAATACGAATTTCTCCTCAAGGCCCGTCTGGATCAGCGAAACTTCCAGATTTTCCCGCAGGATGTCGATGTAGGAATCTGCCGTCATTATCCCGTCGATTTTCACCAGGCTTCCCACTCCACCCCACGAAAAGCACCCCCAGACCATCACATTTCCTCCTCCATGCTTCACCGTGCCTTGTATGTGGCGCTCCTGAAGCTCCTCACCCGATCTACACCACACACGAACCCGTCGCTTCCGGTTGAACAGTTCGAATTTTGATTCGTCCGTCCAGAGAACCGTTTTCCAGAACTCTAGGGGCTTATCAGCATGCTCCTTAGCAAACTTAAGCCGTTTGACTTTGTTTGCCTTGCTGATAAATGGGCGCTTCCGAGCAACTTTGCTGTTCAACCCCTGTGCTACGAGACGGCGACGAACAGTTCGACTGGAAACTGTTAGCTGAAGAGCCTCCTGGATCTCGCGGACAGTTACCTTCGGGTTCTTCTTCACTTCACGCATGATCTTGGTGTCCGTTCTCGCATCCGTTTTGCGCATCCTGCCTCTGCCAGGGCGATCCACCACTGATCCGAACGATTTCATTTTCTGCAGAATTTTCCCGACCGCTGTTTTGCTGATATTGTACTTCCTAGCGACAGACCGGTGCGATTCACCGTTTTGCACATCACGAACAACCAATTTTCGGATACACACGGGAATTGCTTTCGAAATCACTACGTCCTCCATTTTTTTCAACTGATTCAAATGCGATCACGTGTACAAATGCACCAGTTCCACCCGTTTGCTTCAATACATGTCAAACTTTCAAAACAAAAACAATCGAGGGGTTTTCCGATGGAAACTTATCGAAAACATACCGATTTTTGAAGTGGGCACTTTTTTTTGTCACTGTTTTCTTTTTCAATCCAAATTGATTTTCTTTTACTTCAAGTAAAACTTTATATTTTCAGTATTCCATAGGTGTAACTTTAAAAGAATAATAAAGGTAAGACATCGAAACAGACTACGGTGTGTTTATTTGAATTTGAACCAAATAAATGAGAGAAATTTCAAAAATGATGGGGTGGGCACTTTATTTTGCCTATCAGTGTAGGTCTGCGTTCGTCTTTGATGATCATGAAGATCCGCACCCGCCAAGGTGTGCAATTTAGCTGTGGAGGAGTATTCAACATATCAATTGAAGTGTTTGGAAAGCTGCTCAACATAACGTATTCTGTGTTGACGTTTTTACTGAATTCCAACCAAACAAAAGAAAACATGAAGATTGGAGAGTAACAATAACGCTGGTAGGAGGTGAGATATACCTATGACAATTTAAATGCAGATCGTAGCCCACATTAGACCTATTCATTGAAAACAAATTCTGCTTCTGGATAAATTTTCAGCAAAATCGGTGATGATTTAGAGGTGCTTAAAGTCAATTTAGTGATTTTCAAGTAGTTTCTGTCTTATAATATTTGTATCTTGAGATTGAAAGCATGAAAACTGCTGTAAAAACTTGCATACTAAAGTTATATAGGTTATCTACCAACTCTGTAACATGAATTAAGTAGTTGCATGTTTTGTAATGTTCTGAAAAAGCATTTTTGTTTACAGTAATTGTTCCTCGATTTTGTTTGCCTTGTAATATAAAAAGTAACACGTTTCCTCATAATGTTCCTTGCGCTTTTTCCGACATTTTGTTTCAACATAGTTGTTATGCGTCTTTCACTGAATAATTGATAAAAATCTAAACGGTGGTTGTAAGGGATAAAATTCACTGCACAACAAAGTTAGGAAGAGTGGCAATTAGATGTACTAATCAAAGTAGCATTGCTTTTCATTGACGACTGGTAATTATTTGACTGATGGGTGAAAATCACTCATTGCACCTTTGTTTGGAATAAAATGGAGCACCGAACACTAATAGAATTCCACACATTTTTATTGACGAATTGCCATGTAAAATTCCACATGATTTTCATGTGAGCACACAAAAACAGAATCCACCCAGAAGCACACATGAGATTTATGAGTCAAATAAATAATATGTGTGGTTACACATGGCCTTTATGTGTACACATATTATGTATGTATCCGACACATAGATATCATTTGTTGATCACATTGCAAAAATTCATGTGTGGGACACATAAAAACAATCTTTGAAATTTTATTAGTGTAGATAAGTTCAGGGAAAAATTATCAAAATCGTAAATGTTTAAGTGGATGCGCCCCTGACATACACATTCAGGGAAAAATTAAAAATGTTATATTTGAAATGGTTTGTGCCCCTAGGAAGCCTTTTTAAAAGGATTAAAATTGTTCAATTTGAAGCGGCTATACCTGTTCAGGTTTTTTTTAAATATGAGAAATCTGGGGAAAAAATATAAAATTTGAAATAATTAGCGCCCGTGAAAAAAAATTATAGATTTAAAATCTAGAATATGTATTCTGGTAGACATGTTCAGGAAAAAAAATGCTAAAGTTCTAGTGGTTTACGCTCCTGGTAGACACAACCGAGCAAAATTGAAAAAAAAAAGTTTATTTTGAAATGGCTGGTTAACCTGGTTAACATGTTCAGGTTAAAATGGACAAAAATCTTAGATAAGAAAAAAATAAAAATTAAATAGTCTGCGCCCCTGGCATAACTACATGATCATTAAATTTTGAAATGATTTGCGCCCTTGGAAGACAACTTCAGGATTTTTTTTTAAATATGTAAAATTTGAAATGTTCATGTTCAGGTTAAAATTGCTCAAAATACCTAAATTTGGAGTGGCTTGTTCCCCTGGTTTGCCATGATCAGGGCAACATTTAAAAAATATATAAATCAGAAATGGCTATAGTAACCTTGGTAGACAAGTTTACGGAAAAAAATAAAAACGAATTAAATTTAAAATGTCGTGCGCTCCGGGTAAACATGTAGGATGTAGGAAATAATTATAAATAATGTTGAATATGGTAACTATGACCAGGGAAAAATTAAATTACTAGCGTCCATGATAAACCCTTTCAGGTAAAAATTGATAAAAATCTTTAAATTAGAAGTTTCTGGCGCCTCTGATGTACACGGTCAGGGAAAAATTTAAAAAAGTTATTTTTAGTTCAAATGGCTACCGCTCCTGGTAGAAAAGTCCAGGGAAAAATTAAAAAAATATGTTTCATTTGAAATGGTTAGCCCGAAAACATTTTCAGGGAAAAAATTATAATCATCGTAAAATTCGAAGTGGTTAGCGTCCCTTATATACACGTTCAGGAAGAAAGTAGGAAAGCACGAATCGGGTTCATTATCTTCAGAGATACCCCTCATCATTCCTCCCTCACAGGGGAGTTTGGTAAAGTAGATGATCAACCTGATTCGTTCCTTTCTCAAAATTTACCTTTGCTCGCTTTCTACTCTCCATATACAATTTTCACACCGCCGTTCTCTAACGGAACTATCAACTCTGTTCATTCATCTCCTCATTTATTGTATGAAACGACAACTTTAAGTCTGATATTTGACGTTCAGCATCTCCAACTATAAAAAAAGGTAAAAAGGACCACTGAACTGTTATGAAGTTCATCCGATTGAGGTTAACCACTAACGGGGTAAATCCTTATTGGCGATAAGATATAAATTTTGATATGATGATGCTTTCAAAATTCTTTCACTGTGAGAAATTTGGAATCATATAAAAAAAGCTCGAAATCACTTCGGAAACTACTGAATCACTTGAGAATCATTCGGAATCACTGTGAAAAGTAGTATAAATGTTTGAAATCACTTCGGAAAATACTACATCATTTCAAAGAGCACTGAATAACTTATGAAAAGTTCGAAATCACTTCAGAAATATTTGGAATCACTCCAAAAAGTACTGAATTATTCCAGATAGTTTGTAATCACTTCTGAAAGTACTAAAAATCACTTAAATTTTTGAAATTATTGCTGAAAATACTGAATCACTTAAGAGAAGCTTACACATTCTTCGGATAGTATTGAATGCAGTGTTGGCAAAATCATCAATCAAATGATATTTTTCGCTCTCATACGCTCTCAATATCACGCGTGATATTGGAACAAAATATCATGCTTGATATTGATTTTACAAGCTCCTTTGCTATTACGAGACTATTCACAACGTGCAAAAATCATACTGAGAGTTGACTCGACACAACAATGATTCCGTTGCACATCGTTTTCTTAGAAAGAGAAAGTATAGTTTGCTATCTCTTTTTACTGTTCATCGATGGCAGACACGAAGGGACTGCTGCCAGCCGTTATGGAAGTTTAGGTTGCGTTCGGCTGTAAAACAAAAATAATTTAACTCAATCTCACCACAGTTTGGTGAGATTTGCAGCTGGTGAGTTTTGTTAGCTTGATATTCCGAGCTGCGATATCACAGTTTGCAAATCAACCGCAGTTGTTTGCTTGTTGATATTTGTCAACGAAAATCAAGCGTGATCTTGGGCATTGATGAGATTTGATTTTTTGATATTTTCCCAACACTGATTGAATGACTTGAGAAAATTTCTGAATATGTTTGTAAAATACTTAACCTATCTAGAAAATTTTAATCGCTTCCGTAAGAACTGAATAATTCCGGTAAGGACTGAATCACTTCACAAAACTTTGGAAAGTACTGTATGAATTCTTTAAGTTTGCAATTCCTTCAGAAAATATTTAATAACTTCAAAAAAATTCGAATCACTTTGGACAGCACAGAATCATTTAATAAAAGGTCGAAATCTCTTCTGAATTTATTTAAACAGTTAAGAAAATCTCGGAATCAGTTTGAAAAGTGCTGAATAACTGCAATTTTTTTTAGAAAGAACTGAATCACTTTACATAGTACCGAGATAATTTAGTATGATAATGTTATCTGTATTACACAAGGCTTCATTTTAGTGCAATTTTATTTATAATTATGAGTTTAAGCCCAGCATGAATGAGAAAAGCATGAAACATGTGCATCGAAAATAGTTACAGCGATTCAAAAAGCAAGTTTTGAAAGGTTGAGAAGGCCTGAACTAGATAATAAACTATTGGAAACAACGCCATCGGGCGTCGTTATATTAGGCAAATTTATATTTTAAAGGCGCTTAGCTCAAATTTTAAGAACACAGCACTGTTAATAAAAACAATCTTTGAAATTTTATCAGTGAATGAATCTGTAACATAGATAACATATTTAGCTTTAGTATGCAAGTTGTGTGCAAGTGCGCAGTTTTGATGCTTTCAGTTTCGAGACACAAATATTATATGACAGAAATTACATGAAAATCACTAAGTTGACTTGAAGCATCTCTATATCATCACCGGTTTCGCTGAAAATTTATCCAGAAATCAAATTAACATGAAGAACAATAATGTTGGTTGACCGGTTGAATCCCGAAGAAAATTTTTTCAAAAATGAGCAGGTCGCACATTAGAGAAGGTCTAGTATAAGAGAGGAGCAGACTGGCTGGTTTGGAGCCAATCGAACTGTCAAAACCAGAGCCAATCGAGCACCGCCTATCTTAATTGCACTCGCAGTGTTGCTAGAAACCACCTAGGCATAGGTTGCCAAGGCAGTTTGTTTTAAATCCGCTTCTCTCTTATACTAGACCCTCTCTAAAACACATAAACACAAATTGTTATTCAATCACTCACTGACAATCAGCGCTGGATTCGACGCACAGTGTACGAAATCAAAAAAAAAAGAAGGACATGGTCATTTGCGACAAAACTATTGATTGATGTCTTCTAGAATGTTTCTTAAATTTGTATATACCTTTGATTTTTATCTGAGTGGTGAAAATATTTGCTTAAGGAGGGTATACACTAAGATAAAAAAGATAACTTTTTTATATCTTGATAGACATCGATGAACATCTATGAAAACATTGTAGATGACATCATTCAAAGAAACTTTGTGTAAGACGACAATTTTATATCTCTCAATTGGACGAAGTTACAGGGTGGAAATGAATTACAAACGGTAGTACCCCCTTAAATAACGTTTTCTTACCATAACTTTTATGTTTGAATTTTCCAATTTTTGTTTTGAATTTTCCATAGTTCTAAGTTTTCTAAAAATTTACATTTTCGATGAAAAAAGCAAATCGCTATCTCTTTGTTAAAAGGAGTTACATTCGCATTTCTAGTTTTTAACGCTGCAAGGTGCGTGACAGAGCTCGGCACGATCGGTGTTCATATGGGTTCGCTTGCAACTATTTTTGCAAAAAAAAAGTGTTTGATTGATATCGAAAGTGTACCAAAAGTGCTTCTGAACGTGTTTCGCAGTTGGGTGTTGAGAAATTCGTGAAATTCGTGAATTCGCTGTTGTTTTCAGTGAAAATTCCGTATCACAAAATTTCTCACCTCGGATAGTCTCAGTTCTGTTGAGGTTATTCGCTCCATGAGGCCGGTAAAGCACTCCTCGTATTTTCTCATGAAAATACGAGTGCTTTTAAGTGCTTTATCCTTAAGATCTGTTGTCATCACCTTTGCATGGGTCCCATCTCATTGCTCGATTCCGGGCAATGAGATGGCGGACTCACTTGCTAAGGTGGGCGCTATAGAAAGCGATATTTATGATCGACAAATCGCCTACGATGAATTTTTCTTCATTTATCGTCAACAGTCACTCATCAGCTGGCAGAATAAGTAGAGTGAAGGGAGTTTGGGACGATGGTTATATTCGATCATCCCTAAGGTATAGAAGAGTCCTTGGTTCAAGGGGTTGGATGTGGGTCGAGACTTCATTCGTATGATGTATCGCCTCATGTCCAATCACTATTCGTTAAACGCTCACTTGTTCCGTGTTGGGCTGGGGGACAGCAATCTCTGTGAATGTGGACAAGGTTACCAAGACGCAGATCACATCATTTGGTCTTGTGCTGAGCATCGTGGAGTCAGATCTGAGCTGTACGATTCCCTTCGGGCTCAAGTTAGACAACCTAATGTTCCAGATCGGGATATTTTGGCTAGACGCGATCTGGAGTTTATGAAACTCATATATGTTTACTTTAACAATATTAACCTTAGATTGTAAGTTTGATTAACCTTGTGTTTAGTTTGTATTTTGTACGTGTGGGTTTTTTTTTTATGTTTGTTTCCAGCTCCTTTAACTTTAAATATAAGACATCAATAATGTATAACGAAAATGATAACTCGGCTCTGTAAAGTTTATTCGATTGAGCCTGTACAAATAAAGTAATTAATAAAAAAAAAAAGAAAAAAAAAATTCTCACCGAGTTCCCTTTTTTTTTGCCGTTCGACGACATCGGGAATGTGCTCCCGGATACGTTGATTTGGTGAGTACGTTCCAGTTGAAGATTGTTCTGAAACATTTCTCGATTGTATTTTCGAGGGGACGTCCGGAGAGCTTTGAGATTTTGGTGTTTTTGCTTTTGCGGGCAGACGCGTTGGTCGCCGATTGCTCGCGAAAAGCAGCTCAGTCTCGCAGACAGACTATACCAAATGATAGAGGAATCATGCCTCTACCTGTTTGCGTTGTTAGTTTTTAAAAATGGGCTATGGTTCGCGAGGGTTCGTTGATTGACGTTTGTGTTTGCAGAGGCGATTGTGCCCTGGTCTCAAGGTTCTCCGAACGTGTCTCCTTTTGTGGGGAGTGCGTTTGATGTTTGTGTGGCTGGTGGCTCGCCAGCGCGTGCTGGTGCAGCTATCAGGTAGGGGAAAATTTCCCCTATTTGATGGTGGTGTTGGCATGCGTGGGCGGGATGCTGGTTGCACCGGATTGGGGATTGGATGCATTGTTTGCGGGAGCGGAAGCGTCCCTTCGAGGGAACAATCGAGATTTATTTTCATCGTTCCCATTTGTCAGAGGTGATCGCATGAGCATGTTCCTCGGAGTTTTTACGGTTAGATGTCTACGAATAATCCATTATTTTCCCGTCTTAGGCCGTGGCCAGAGTGGACGCGACGCGCGACGCGACATGACCAATTCCGGAGAATCCTATTATTTTTTATTAACGTCGCGTAAGAGAAGAATTTAATGAAGGCATAAGCGCTTTTTCGTAGCTTTTTTGTCTCCAGGTTTAAAAAAAAACATCGGTGGTATACGCTTATTCTTGTGTAAAGGGCACCACCGTGGAGTTTGAGTTTGAATAAATCCCAGATCCTATTATATTATTATTATATATTGAAAGATAAATATTTAAAACAGGATCAAAACACATCTGGAAATAGCAAAGTAACATTTTTTGCTTTTCTCTAATGTATGTTTAACGTTTATATGACAGAGCAATTAACCATTTTATGTTTCCTTTCCCAGAGAGAAAATTACATTACTTGTTGATATATTTATTTGTATACTTGTAAATACACATTTAATCAGATTCGGAAAATGCGTGGTGAGGGAGCTTATTGTGCTTGCGAGTCCTCCGTTGAGGCTGGATTTACTGATTTAAATCTTTAAGTTTATTTTCAGCTCTTTGATGATGGAAATTTTTTATAATAATATTAAAATGGTTCACTTTTTTCAGCCTTCGTTCAGGAAAATACAAAAACATTTTAATGCATGATAACAAGTGCATGAAAACTGTTAACTGTCTAAATAACCTCGATTTTTCTGACTATTGGTTCATTATTACAGTTTACCAATATTTTTTAAAGGCATTCCATATTGCGTTAAGCCATTCCATGGTGCATAATAAAGTGTTTGATTCAATTCCAATAAAGTATTAAAAGTTGAAATCAGTTAAATGTATTGAGGTTAACTAAAATTGAGCTTATCTGTATTTTGTAATACTTGTTTATTTTATATTCATTATATTTTATATATTGCATGACTAGTTAATTATTATTATTTCACATATTTAAAATCTCATTATATTTCATCAAAGCTATAATTTCTAACTTGTTTTGCCTTTGCAGACTTTTGCTATTTCAAGAATTGTTCATTGATACTTGTTTTTAAAGCTCCTGTATGCTCAAATAACCTCAATTATTTAGCAAATTGATTCTTTACTTAAATTGTGGATTCATTAAATAGGCAGTTCAATCATACCATGCAATTAAAATATTCATATATAGCTTGAGTTTAAGGGGTTACGCCTACCTGCAAGACCAAAAAAAAAAGCGAAAGTTTGGATTTTTTTTTTCTCGAAAACGACGCAACATATTGAAAATCGGTTTTCTGTCGTTTATTGAACACACATTAAATGGTACATTTATCAGTCAATGCTGTAAAAACGAGGTCCTGGTGCCCCGCAAGGCTGCTCCCCGTGCACGATGTTCTAAAAAACGCTTTTTGTATACATTTCGAGAAATTTTTGGCACCGGTTTTGAAAATATGATTCCGAGATAATCGCGTTTAAAGTTTCAAGTTGGGTTTAGTCCACTATAAGTGAATATTTTTGTACGTCGCATAACTTTCACAATTTTCATCGGATCAACTTGATCTTTTGAGGAAATATTCTTGACTTTATATACTTTCGATTAGGACAATAAAAAAAAACGTTTTTTGAAAGTTTGCAGGTAGGCGTAACCCCTTCAAAAAATTGAGTGATTAAAATCGAGGTTGTCTGTATTTTGTTACATTTTATTAATCATATATCGACGAGATGGATCCAGAATTATGACGTCTGTGTTTTAAGGAGATACCTGCGATGGGTCGACGAAAGTCTACGAGGAGGGCAGTAGCTGTTGGTGCAGCTCCACTTGGTTATTTGAGTGAGATCATTCTGTTTTATTTATTTATACAGTCATTATACATTGTGGATGATTGCTAGTCCCAAGCATCGTCTATTGGTTCTCTGTGTAATTACAGCTGATCTGGTAATAATAGAGCAACCGTGGGCGGTCAATCATGCTAACTATCTTTAAGATGGTGTATCTTGCAGCTTAGCAAGTATTAGCAGCTAAACTCAACGTAATTTCGTTTTAAGGCAATACTAGCGTTTGTACTCCATTTTCACCGTATAAATTCCTTGAGGTAAGCGATAGAAAATTTCGTATTTGACAAGGTTTCTTAAAATGACTACATTTTCAATGTTTCCATAGACGTTCATCAATTTTAACAAGACACAAAAAAGTTATCTTATTTATCTGAGTGTATATCCCCCTTACCTACAATTTTAAACACTCAAATAAAGAACTAAAAAAATGAAGACACCTTCTAGAAGACATCAAAATGCTACACTCAATAGTTTCGTCGCAAATGGCCATGTCCCACTTTGTTTGACTTCGTCCCACTGTGCGGCGTAGATTTACACGACACAGAAAACAAATTTAGCTTATAAAATACCGCTCACTTAAGCTATATGTTTCTATATGTTTTAGGTCAAATAGGGCTAAATTATTGTAAAGGAATTCAAATCCGAGGATAGTTTCATTTTTGTGAAGGCAAAAATGTTTACGATTTGCTTTAACTGCTAACTCACCCACACAAACAAACACAATCTTTCCTCTTCTAGCTGTTGTTGTTCGTTATGGGACTGATATGTGATTATAGGTAGTGCATTTAATGTAAATTTACACTTTTTCTAATTTTAATGAGTTGGTTTATCCAGACGAACGCGTCCTTGGGACGGTACTAATGAACATTTTTGATCGCTATTGAAAATTTAGTCGATTGCTGAATTTATGCATGGGTTCAAAATAGGGACATTTAGGCCGAAATTACATCCATTTTCCTTATTTAATGGCCTGCGTCCACTTTTCTGAGCGTTTGGAAATGTGACCTTCAATTACAGTGAAATCACAGATGTTTTTGCACCTAAATTTCATTCACCACCACCCACGAGGTAGTAGATTCCTGCCAATGAGAGGGACGATATGGCCTGTTTGTGCATTGTTGTGCAACATTGTAAGTGTTTCATCGCCGCACCAGAATTGTTTTATTCATTGCTCAATTTCTTTGATCTACCATTACGGTAATTTGCGAATATAAAAAATACTCCTTGTGTATTCCGAATGAATAACGGGGGAAACAACATTCAGTTCTGTTCTGAGCCCGTTCAGCAATGGATTGCATTCGGTTAATCAAGAGAAGAGTGCGTCAAATTTGGCACAATTTACGTGATTGTGTATGGCGTAAGGAGCCAAACGGTGACTATTTTCGTGAATTGGACATTATGTGGGCAGTAGCAGGTTAGCTCGAAGGGAGTGTGTTTCTGTTAATTGATCAATTTAATGTTTAAATCCTTTGCCAGCATCAAGGTTTATACCCAAGACACCACGTCAGGAAACCTTCTGGAAATGGTACCGCTGGTTTTGTTGTTATCATACATGTTACGCCTCTCTGAATGCCATAGAGCACCTCAACCAGTGGGATGATTTTGGCTCTACCATTTGGTACATAATAATTGCACTCGAAGCTATTATGGGCCACCTGAAAGATGTCATTCTGTATAAATACTCTAAACTGATTACAAATGCTCAAACCTACATCAACGGCAGGTCCACTTTCATCGTTGACAATCGCTACGATACTAGCGCAAGAAAACAATATTTTCGATACATCCAAGTGATGTGCTTGGCTATTTTTCTGATTTCATGTTTGGAGCAAGTCATTATGATGGTTCCGAATTCACAGCTAAAAACATTGTTTATTACTCCCAATACCCTTCGACTCCTGGGACCGGAGATATCGGGAGGGTTTTATTGTTTGTTTAGGTTAACATTGGCTCCTATTTGGGCCTTCAAGATACTCTGCAGTACAGCTTTTGTGACAACTTTGCTCGCTGGATTTGCCACTGAGATGAATATTTTCGCCAATGGATTGAGCAACACGTTGGACCGCGTTTGGACAGAAATCTGTCGGCATCCTACGGTTTCGAATGCTTTGAAAACCCGACAGCAAGAGGAGATGTTTTTCAAGTATTTGAAACTTTATGTTGATCGGCACATAAAGCATCACAATGAACTGCTTGAGTACGCAATGTTACGCCCGGAAAAGAAGACTTGCTAACATTTCTTATTTCTTATTTTTAAGGCACGTTCAACAGTTTCAACCATTTGTGGAATTTTTGTTTTTTGTGATCTACTACCACGCTATGATTCTAATTGGCACCTACATCTTTGTGATGCTACATGTGGAAATCTCGACGGCTTCTGCTATGCTTGTTTCAGCTATTTGTGCCTATTTGATTAAATGCTACTTTTGGTGCCATGTAATAAATTCGTTTCAGGACATTGTGAGTAATGCACTTTGGCTTTGCCGTGAGGTTTGTCCATTTTTTAACACAAAGCATCGATTTATTTTCAGAACGAAGAAATTGAGGTACAAATCATGGAATTGATCACCGCGATTCCTTACTCAAAGCAGCATCATTCGGACTACGTTGAACTGCGCTCTTCTTTGATGATAATCAAAATGTATACCCGAGAGAGCCTACAATTCAGCTGCGGAGGATTGTTCAACATATCGGTTGAAGTGTTTGGAAGGCTGCTGAATACTACCTACTCAGTGTTAACGTTTCTGCTCAATGCCAACTCTATCGGAAAAGCATAATTTGAAGAAGTGTTCGGAGATTTACTTTAACAATCAACCACAGAGATCAACTCTCTCTTAGTTGATTATCTCGCTACTCGATGGGAATCCGGAAAAAAAAATTGAATCACTAATTTCATGAAAACTTTCTAAATTTACCCCCGTAACTGAACATTCTCGACATTCCCCATCAATGTTAAATTGAGGAGAGTTTAATCTAATACTTAAATTATCCTGATCAATGTGAACAGTAGAATACCTGTCTGAAGAAAGAGAGAAGGATTATGTCGTTTTCATTTTTACTACACTACACCGGTAAGCAGCAATAAGTGCGAGTCATTGACAGTTCATCATCACTTCTTTGTAAACAAAGGTGCAACCGATAGCTACACCCTAATTTTTTTCGGTGTTCGGCAGTGTAGCACCGGTGTAGCTACACCGCAAAAACGAAAACGACATTAGTAATTTCCATTTAATTCCACTACCTTAATTGCGTACTTTGACAGATACACGTATTTCGTCTACAATGTGCAGACTTCTTCAGTGTCCAGTCGAGTATTAATGCAAGAAGTAGTCTGCACATCAGTCAAGGATAAGCAATTAAGGTAGTGGAGTTAAATGGAAATTACTAATCCTTCTCTCTTTCTTTATGCTGAAATTATAATTGTTAAGGTTTCAACCTTATATTTGATGCTATTGAGTAGAAAGTGTTGTTGTTAATAAAATTAAGCTTATCGTCTGAACCGTTGGAGATTTTAGCTGTTTGTGTTGTAAGTAGTAAGTATGAAAGATCGGAAGTTGTTCTCATTGGTAAATAAATGTTAGTTTTAGCCACTCAAGCAAATATCGCAGTCATTAACATGTATCATACTTATTTTAAAATGCTACAAATAGTTCGTATGTGGTCTAATATTCAGTTTTGAAGAATTTGGAATAGGGTATTTTACGTAATTTCGTCCACATTTCCATGAAGATCATCTCTGATTAACACACACATATTGATGTGTATCCTTTGCGTGATAATGTTTGCACCATCGTATAAATAAGGTTCCCGTTTCACCTGTGCATACAATGCCTTGGTTTTCTTTGCATGCACGCAGATATGCCAGATCTACGGAAATCTCCGTAGATCTACGGATTTTACAAATTTTTGCGGAAACACGGATCTGTAGGCAAAACCTACGTAATTCGGTACAGTTTCTACGGATTGTTTTCTTCAGTGTACGTCTCCCTTCAGAATCGAAATTTTACAATCTAGAGTATAATCTGATTCTGAAGGGAAAGAAGCATAAAGTAAAATATACCCCTGCAACTTGTCAACCATTTTCTTGCTCACTTATCCGCTTTTTAATAGAATAATTTGGCGTTGACGGCGACTCTGTTGCTCTTCACTCCTATGAAATATCCCGTAAGCAAACGTCAGACTGTGCGTGAAACATGGCATCTCTTCACTCCGCCGAAAGTTCCCATAATATACTGTCAATCTTTGCTTGAAGAGAAATGTTTTCGACGGTGCCGTGTGAAGGCGTGTCGAGACCAGTCTTGTAAGCGGTCACATTTTCTGTAATAATCGACTGCCTGTGCTTCTGACACTTGCAAAACAAGCTTTCAAATTACAGTACAAAACTAAAATGTCATACGACAGGCTCTGTCATACGACATTGTCGCCGAAGGCCGTCACGAATGTATGTATTTTAGTTTTTCTCATAATAAGAGCTGCTAATGTTTTGCTTGTGTGAATTCTGAAAATAGCAAACAACGATGTCCTAGTTATTATGGTCAGATCAGAAATGGTTTAATTTACACCAAATTGAGGAATTAGAACGAAATCACGTATGTCATATGATAGTTATTTGATAATTTTCTTTTTGCTCGAATGTAGTTCAACCGTTTGCGTTACGTAAGAGAGACGACGCTCTCTTCCCCGTCAGCTCGATGATGACCAGGCCTTCATCGTGTTCATCAAAAAGCACGTAATCTATAAGTCGTCGTACTTGTCTGGCTTCAAAAGGAAACTACGGTTAAAGCGTGACTTTCTTATTAGATTACGACACCACTTTACCACCGCTACGGGATCACAATTGATAAGATCGCCAAAGATGGCCTTGAAACCCCTGCAGTGGATCCTCAAATTGAGCTGGAATCCATTGCCGTGGATAATGAGACAGAATTGCTGCTTGGGCTACAGGAAACGCTCCTTTGGAATGAGGACAAATGCCTGGAGATCACTCCCGCGCAAAACAGGGTTCCTCTGTCATTAATATATGACGAGCACGGTGTGACATATTTCATGATTGCATCCAGTGAAACTCGTCGTCAAGACAGGCGTGTGGCCAAACCACAACATATGTTGTACATATATGACAATGAAAGTTCTTCGCCTTAGAGTTTCCGAAGGCTTGCAATGCATTTTTAAGTTCCCGGGGACCGTAAACATCATACGTGTCAACCTTAAGGACCGCCTTATTCATGGAGCAGTGCATTGAGCGAAATCTGTCCTTCCTCAAATCAATACCGAATTCAGTATAGTATTGGCAACAAAGGAAGAGAAATTTGTTCACCATGATTCGACAATTGGGAAAGCCTACGATGTTTCTCACACTCAGTGCAAATGAGATGAAGTGGCCCCATTTGTTGAATCTCCTACATCGATTGTCAGAAGGACACAATGGCAAAGACTTAACAGATCCAATCCAGGAATTGACTGCACTACAAAGAGCAACTCTGGTCAATGATGATCCAGTCACGTGCTGTGTGTGTACTTCATCAAGCTGATCGACACGATTGAATTTCAGCACCGTGGAAGTCTTCACGCGCACATCTTGCTATGGCTTAGCAAGGATCCCCGGGAAGCAATCAGTGAAAGTATGCTAATCATGGTATTCATGCCTGTACTACCATCGGCCCTTTTCAGGGCCACCAAGATTTACCAAAAGAGTTAAATTTCTGAACATGTCCCAACTATAATTTATATCAAAAGCTTCTTTTCAGGGCAATCATAGTCTACTAAAGAGTATAAACAGAGAAAACCCCGCTAAAATTCCAATTCCTACACAAAACACAAGGCCTGCTGCAGTTAACAAATAACATTTATTATATAAGACCACGTAGTCCAACGTTACCATTGCGTACAACCCCAGAGGACTGTCCCTAGTAGTTTTTCAAAAGTTCTTTCATCGATTTATCATTTAACGTAAAATAACACCTTAGAACTAGAAAAAATATCACCTTCGACTAAAAAAAAAATCCGTAGAAATCCGTAGATTTGAATAAGTCTACGGAATTGCATAGAAAAAAATCTGGCAGCTCTGCATGCACGTAACCTATAGTTCATACCGTAGTAGGCTGTGTATAAAAGAAAATGATTTACTTATAGCGAATTCGTTTATTATCGGGGTTAACACCAGTTCCAACCCAGTGCGACACCGAACTTTTTGTCAGTGTGAACCTCAACCTGAGCTAGGTTTTAAAAACAAACGAGCAAACTGACGTTTGTCAGAAAACAAGCAGACCCAATCTTGATTTTGGAAAATTAACTCGGGAAGAGTTAGGTTGCGATCCGACGAGATGAATTTTCTGTTTTCGACAGTGGAAAAGGCAATTCTTTGATATTATACGATTGTGAACATTAACAACTTGAAGGTTATAACACTAAACGAGTAGCAGTTCCCTATTTATGGGTAAAGGTCCAAGCGCAATGTGAGTGTAAGCGGAAAGGAAACGGAAAGTTTGACAGTTGTCACAAATGACATCAAGATGCCTAACCGAAGTCGATTTGGTTTTAATTAGTCTTCACTCAGAATCGGGCTTACTCGGATCGGGCTTTTTCGCTTTCGCTGCCGTTCCGCTTCTGCTGTCATTGCACTCGGGCCTTAATTGTTACTCCTTAATGTTAAAATCAAATGATAAATTATGTATTTTATAAATTATATAGTATACTAATTAATGAGTAGGTCCTTTTTTCTTGAAAATGGGTGAAATTTTACCCATAATGGGTATTTTTTTCATACCGTGCTTTGCTTCGCTGTGATGTGATGAAAAGATTAAAAACATTGTCAACTGCAGTTACCTGTGTCTGTTGAATGTAAATACTATTTATTCGTGTAAATATGGTATTATAAATATTGTTTTCATTCCAGCATGTGTGGTATCAACCAGCATCTTATCGTGATAACGATGGAAAGAGAATCAAACTTGGACGTGTAGCTAAAGGTTGCCTGTTTGACCGCAATCACAACTATCGTGGATCCACAACACCTACCTTTTCCATTTATTTGACGTTGCAAACAATGATTTGATTTATTTATATTCGTTCTAGTGACGACGTATCAAGAAACAAAAAATTGGTTCCGGCATCATCACGGCGAATGGGAAGATATTAAGAAGCGCTGGCAGGAAACTAATGCTGTTCGCTTGCATGAAATCAGCAGATTGAAATTCGTCACTTACCAGAAGGTACTGGATGAATACCCGGTGCTGAGAAATAGCAGTGGCTATCAGTTGATAAAGCTAGACTCCGCATTCAAGTACTCAACGAAATGTAAACTATTGTTCAGCAATTTCGCTTCTTTTCGTACATAAGCTGAAATCGTGTTTCGTAACGAGGTACCTGAGCAAGGAAAAGCACTTTTGATACTGCTGAATGAAGAACTAACAGAAGGTAAAGTAATTCTTAGATCGTATGGTTCTATGGTTCGTATGGTTTACGTCAACATTTTAAATCTTGAACATACCTGCAGGAAGTTGTGACGACTTGCAAGATATGTGCAAGATTCACTTCTTCTTCTTCTTCTTCTTCTTCTTCTTCTTCTTATTCTTTTTTTTTCCTTTGGTTTGTTTTTTCCGTCGATCTTGTTTTCCGTGCTGAGCACCAATGCTACCGACGTGCCAGGAAGGCAGCTCCCACACCTTTTTTTTTTTTTTTTTTTTTTTTTTTTTTTTTTTTTTTTTTTTTTTTTATACAGGGGGGAATCTGCTCACAGACACCTGAGAAGGAACTCAGGGTGTGGGGATGGGAGAATTTCACTCCCGACCCACTAAACCTTACCCTGTGCGCTTGGCCCTTGGCCTCCCCGGAACCGCCCGAAGGCATTACTTCGTTGGAGGGGCCGCTGTAGCGCTATGGCGCCTCTCTAGCAATACTCTAACGATCTGGTCGGGCAGTAGGTAACTGCTGCTCGGCTCGCCACTGTCGTTGTAATACCGAAACTATGTGGGTGACCGCAGTCACCACCGCGCTCCAGTTCTCGGTGGTACCACACATCCTATGAACGATGTTGTCCGGACTGGTATCCGCTCCGCATATCGCTAGCATAGCGCTCGATACTGGCTCGAAACGTGGACAGGCAAACACGACGTGTTCGGCGGTCTCCTCGACACCAGCACATGTGGGGCAGGTGGGAGTACTTGCATGTCCAAACCTATGCAGGTAGCTCCTAAAGCAGCCATGGCCTGACAGGAACTGTGTCAGGTGGAAGTTTACTTCCCCATGGCGCCTGTTGACCCAGCTTGATACGGAAGGTATCAAGCGGTAAGTCCACCTCCTCTTTGTGGAGTTTTCCCACTCCAATTGCCATCTCGCGGTCGACACAACTCGCGCGTTGTTGCGCACCCCTCGAACGGTCCTCGCGTCATAACACGCCACATCCTCCTTAATGATAAGGCTGATTGGCATCATCCCTGCTATGACACAGACGGCCTCTCTCGAGATAGTGCGGTATGCACTGGCCACCCTTAAGCACATTAGCCTGTGTGTACTCTCTAATTTCTGCCTGTGACAGTCAATATCCAGTACCGCAGCCCACGCAGGGCCGCCGTATCTGAGGATAGATACTACGACCCCAGCGAGGAGCCTGCGCTTACTGGCATTCACTGCCGAGCTGTTTGACATCATACGGGATAATGCCCCCACAGCCATAGACGCTCTCTTGCAGGCGTACTTGACGTGGCAGCCGAAGCTGAGCTTATCGTCGAGCATGACCCCCAAGAGTTTTAGAGAGCGCACAGACCTAATTGTGCTTCCGCCGACTGTCAACGTTGCATGCTGTACTGACATGCGATTGTTGACTACGACCACTTCCGTCTTGTGATGGGCGAGCTCCAGTTTCCTGGTTCTCATCCATTCCTTCACAAGCCTGACGCAGTGGGCCGCTGTCAGCTCTACCTCCTCGAGGGATTCCCCGCAGACTACCAGCGTGACATCGTCGGCAAAACCTACAATTTTCACGCCTACCGGGAATTTTATCCTCAACAGTCCATCGTACATGACGTTCCATAACACCGGGCCCAGGATGGAGCCTTGTGGCACACCTGCGGTGACTCTAACGCATTTTTCGCCATCTTCTGTGTCGTACGTCAACACACGATTCTGGAAGTAGCTTTCCAGAATCTTATACAGCCCTCCGGGAATTTGGAGCTGGTGTAGCGAGCGGGCTATCGCCCCCCAGCACGCGCTGTTGAACGCGTTCTTCACGTCTAAGGTTAGCACCGCGCAGTAGCGAATGCCCCTTCGTTTCCGATGGACCACCTCTACCGTCTGGATGACGTCGCGGATGGCGTCCACCGTGGATCTGCCCTTTCGGAACCCGTACTGGCTGCTTGACAGGCCGTCTACACCTTCGGTGTAGGCCGACAGCCTGTTGAGGATGACCCTCTCAAGCAGTTTCCCAGTGGTGTCCAGCAAACAGATGGGTCTGTATGCTGACGGGTCCCCAGGGGGTTTTCCTGGCTTCGGAAGCAGCACTAGCTTCTGCCGCTTCCACGCGTCTGGGAAGACACCTACGTCCAGACAAGTCTGAAAAACAGAACGGAACATGTCTGGATTTTCCGCAACGGCCGCCCTCAGAGCCACAACCGGGATCCCATCTGGGCCCGGGGCCTTGCCCACCACCAGCGACCTGGCAATACCGCCAAGTTCACTGTTCGTCACTCTAGACACTTCTCCCTGATCCGCGCCTGGGATCCGCGGCCAGGAGTCTACGTCCCTACGCGGGAACAGGAACCCAACGATCGGAGCCAGTACCGCTGGTGATCTCTCCGGGGGTGCCGTCACGCCGCGGGTCTTTGCCATGACCACTTTGTAAGCATCCCCCCATGGGTTCGTGTTGGCGCTTTGGCATAGGCTGTCAAAGCACGCGCGCTTGCGTCTGGCGATCTCTTTATTGAGGGCTGCCTTAGCCGCTCGGAGAGCGACGCGGCGTTCCTCGCGAGATTCAGTCGTACGAGCTCGTTGCATCCTCCTTCTCGCCTGGAGGCAAGACGCCCTGAGGATAGCAATCGACTCGCTCCACCAGTACACCGGTCTGTGGCCATGCCTGGGATAGGCTCTCCTAGGCATGGTTGTATCGCACGCCCTTGTCAGTGCTGCTACCAGTTCTTCCCCCGTCAGATCCGGGGTTATTCGCTCCCGCCTCAGTGCTTCGCCGAAGACCTCCTCCTCGAAGAACGACGTCCGCCAGCCTCGAGCGCAGGAAGAATTTCCTCCTGCCACTCGCCTCTCACCTGGCCCCACACTGTACCGAATCGCCTGATGGTCACTATGGGTGTAACCCTCATCGACCCTCCAGTGTAGGTTGCCCTCCAAACTCGGGCTGCAGTATGTCACGTCGATGACGGATTCTGCACCATTCCTTCTGTAGGTACTGACCGAGCCGGTGTTGGATAGTACAACGTCCAGCTTGGCCATTGCCTCCAGTAGAATGCATCCTCTCTGGTTGGTGTGGTGGCTACCCCACTCTACCGCCCATGCGTTAAAGTCGCCCGCAATGACCACCGGTCTTAGGCCGACAAGTACCGCAGTCAGTCTGTCCACCATCTGCGAGAATTGCTCGATAGACCACCTGGGCGGAGCATAGCAGCTACTTAAGTATACTCCGTTAACCCTGGCGATCACGAATCCCTCGCTCGAGTTGGACACGACTACCTCCTGAATGGGGAAGCTCCCCATCGTGCATATCGCCGCCATCCCCGACGCGTCCGTGACCCAATTCCCGTTGCCGGTTGGGACGCGGTACGGGTCAGAGATGATTGCGACATCCGCTCCCCATTCCACTGCCGATTGCCACAGCAGTTGCTGGGCAGCCGAACAGTGGTTCAGGTTCAAATGCGCTACCTCGAACATGGCTGAGCATTGCTCTTTGCCTTAGCAGCATTGCTCTTGGACTCCGGGCAGCGGGGGCCACCTGCCATGTGGTTGGTAGGGGTATTCCCCTTCTCCGCGCATATAGTGCACCTCGGCGGCTTTTGGCAACCTCGCGCCTTATGGCCCTCCAAGCCGCACCATCTGCAAAGCTTGCTCCTGTCGGTGTTCTTACAGTCACGGGCCACATGGCCCTGACCGAAGCACCTAAAGCAAGCCGTCACCGGTCGGGGAATACTGACGGGGCAGACCGACCAGCCCACTCGCACCCTCCCTGCGGCTACCGCCTTTCTGGCCTCAGCTGCAGAGAGCCTGATGGTAGCCACTTGGGTGGAGAACAGTCCCTTCCTCAAGGTAATCGCTGATTGTGGTACCTCGACTTGGCACTGTTCCCGGAGCGCCGTGACTATCTCGGTCGCCTCCGTCACTTCGTCCAGGTCCTTGACCTGGATGGTGATAGTCGAGCCTAGCGACTTCACCTGCACCCCAGAACCAACAACCTCCTTTGCCAGTTTCTGGTAGGTTGGTCCCTGGTCCTTAGCACCACGTTTGAGCACCAGGAGCATCTCGCCTGTACGAGTGCGCCTGATCCTCCTCACGTTACTGCCCATCTCCACAAGGCGCTCGTCCGTTCTCATTTTCTTCAAGACTTCCGCGTATCCTGGACCCTACCTATCGACACATCAACTCATGAACCGGGGACCAACGGCTTAACTTCCCATCCGAAGGAAGGCGTGATCAGAGATGTAATGCCTCAGAACATCCTGGCGGCGCCGACTGGGATTGAACCCAGGCCTGCTGGGGTGAGAGGTAATCACGCTTACCACTACATCACCGGCGCCGTTCACTTCTTCTTATTCTTCTTCTTCTTCGCATTTCAAGCTTATTGCATATCGCATACTAGCTTATTGCGTGCTCTCAACTTAGTGTTCTAGATGCACTTCCACAGTTATTAATTGAGAGCTTTCGATGCCTGTACCATTTTTGCATTGGTATAATTGTGTGGCAAGTCCAATCATACTTCTATGCCCAGGGAAGTCGAGAAATTTTCCAACCCGAAAAATTCCTAGACCGGACAGGGAATTGAACCCAGCCACCTCCAGCATGGTCTTGCTTTGTAGCTGCGCCTTTACCGACTGAGCTAAGGGAGGTCCCAAGAGGCAAGATTCACACCCGTCCTCAAATCTTGCACACATTTGCGTGAAGTCTTTTTAACTTTTACTTCGAGCCGCCAGAAGGCGGAAACAAACCATGGATCTTAACTCTAGCTGCAACTCTCCGTAACCAGCTGTCGGCACAATGATTGTGTGCTTCATTTCCGGTAGCCGATGGAAGACTGCATGCCCATCGCTTTTCGGAACTCACCTCCGCAGAGTCCATGAGCCCATCGATGTCTATAGCTGCACTGTTTCAAATTGCGGAAGACGATTTAGTGTAAGATGCTCTTATATTTCAAGAAACACATTCGAAACAACCATGCTACAGATAACCTTTGTAACGAAGATAGGTTTGATTTGGAACATCATGTGTTACCATCCGTACCATATCACAGATCATCAAATAAAAACGGTAGTATATAAGTACATAGAGAAAGTATAGCAAACGTTGAAGACGATCAGTTTATCCAAGTTAAAAACATTGAAGCACAACATTTAATTAACCTAGAGAGAATATCATCAGAAATTAGTCGTTTAAGCATTGGTTTTAACTTAAAGTGGTTAAATAAGGATACGGTACCACGGAAGTTGGTATTTCAGTTTCAAGATGATGTACGAACAAATGTATTGAATTCCATTAATTAAATTGTAGGAGTTATGGTCGGCCAGCAGATGGAAATGATGTGAAAATGATAATGACGTTTTGCTAGCTGTCAAATCGCATGGAACATTTTTTAGAACATCATCACTTTTGTGGTTTTGGTTTTTAAACCTTGGTGTCGCATGCACTGGTGCAGTTTCGCGTAGATTCATCAATTAAAATCAGTATTTTCAGTGAACAACAATTCACAGACCGAGTATAAATTTATATGAGACCTCAAAGAAAAAGGCTTGTACGAAGAACCGGTGTATTTTAGTATAAGTAACGAATTAAAACCAGCTGTAATACATCAAAACTTAGAAATGGTCGAAGATGATGTAAAGGGTGTTTTAATGCCTATAAAGTTCCAACTACGTAGATAGTTAGAATCGGAAAATGTAATCGATCTATTAATTGAATGTCTAAAATCGTCTGATGATGGAGTAATAAGGTCTTTAGTGGATGGCACCATTTGGCAGAAGAAAATACAAGGACTAGAAAGTAAGTTGATCGTTCCAATCAATATATTTTTTGACAATTTTACTACAAGCGACACAGTTTCTCCTCATGCCAGTAGCACTTAAATTTGTGGAATTTATTATTATATACCTTGTTTCCCGCCTTATATTCTGTCGCGACTTGTTAATATTCTAACGACTGGTTACGTTATGTCTGGAAATAGGAAACATTTTGGCAATGAACGAACGCTGCTTAAACTAGTTGAAACATTACTTATGCGTTTTTTACCGTTATTGATTGGTAAACTCATTCCGATAGGCGATCCAGTATGGATACATTTTTGCAACCTGCTAAAAATTTTTGATTTAGTTATGCTGCAAGATTTTCCTATTGAATTGACTCAAGAACTTAAGGAAGTAGTTGAGTTTCACCATACACAGTACGTCGTTTTATTTGAGGACTGTTTTAAACCCAAACACCATAATTTGGTACACTACGCCACAGCAATAACCAAATCTGGTAATTTACGTCGACAATGGGGAATGCGATGTGAAGCTAAGCACAAACAAGCTAAACAATATACTAGAGTAAATTATAACAAACGTAATATTTGCTCTTCTTTAATTACTATGGCTAGTTTAAAATTCGCTAATGATTTATTTAGCAACGCATTCGTAACACCTTTACACGAGATCAAGAGAGAACATATACTTAGCTCAAAAATATCCTGATGAAATACGAAGAATGTAATGTTGAAGATAGGATGCAACTTATTTCGCAATTTACTAAACATGGCTCAAGCTATGAACGTGGTACAATTTTTTGCATTAAACATAAACTTCTAAGAAATATTTACGAAATCGAATCAATAATTATAAAAAATAACGACGAGTTAATATTATTATGCTAGGCACATAATTCCATACAATTGTAATCTTACGAATTGAAGCAAGCTAGCGTTGTTTATAATATGTGGAAGTTAGATTCAAAACCGATTACAATCAATAAAACAGCAAAAAAGGTTATCTTCCATTTAATTCCACTTAATTAATTTTGGGATCCACGTATTTCGACTACAATGTGCAGTCTTCATCAGTGTCATTCCCACTAAAGAGCTTATCAAGATCTAAACCCCTTAAGTACTCATCCCTAGGTAAAAAGTCAAGATCACAGGTATAAAAATGAAACTACAATGTGTTGAATCGGAACCTACCTAACTAATAAAAACCAAAGATTTAAGAAAACTAAAGGGGAAAACTCAATACAACTCTCTAATAAGGAAAATCCCAAAGGCTCGTTATCTTCCAGGATAATTATATAATGTTGATCTAATATAACAAAAGTGCAATTGTTCTTGTACATGTTTTTTGTTTTCTATTTAAACGGTTTCGAAACGGAAAACCTAATTAAAAAAATAAATTGAACTGATCCCAAGGCATGATCGAATCAACTATTTTGATTCAGTTGGTATAACAATAATCATGGTTGAATTTACTGGCACTGTAAACGAACTGTCAAAATATCAACCATCAACTATTTTAGTAGAACCATTTTATTGTTGTTTCAACCATATTTACCTAAGTTGATTCAAGCCTACTATTTAGGTATTTCAACTTGAATTATGATTGTAACAATCATGCACATGGGTTATCCAAAAATCAATGCTAAAATATAGTTGATTGTAGCTGAAATATGATTAATTGAACTATACTTTTTTCTCCGTGTACTGGTACCAAATTTCCGAACTATCCCATTTGGTTTTCTCTATCTGAGTAACGATTAATTTAAGAATAAATATTTAAAGATATATAAGGAAAAGTAACAAATATATAATTTAACGAAAATGTCTACCGTTACAATATTAAACCGTCCTATGCCTCCCCTTTCAAACCTGACAAAAAAGTCCTCCGGATAAGCTACTTAGGTAGACCAGCAAACATATGAATGGATTTACACACACACACATTTTCCAGATCCATTTTAACGTTGCCAAAAACGAACCTTGCGCTCAGGTTGTTCAATTAAAGTTCTTGCTATAGCAATAAGATACATTCCCATCCACCACACCACCAACCACCCATATCTTCGCGCATCGCGTTCAGCAAGACCCCAAAGGACCGAAACACGTGGTTGCGCACCGGCTTCACCTCTCGCCCGATTTCTCATCGTGCCGTTCATCTCCCGGTGGTCGGTGGTGGTGGTCACCTTTCGTCTGCGTGGAATAGCAACAGCCGCGAGCTCAAGGAGCTGAAGTAGGTAGGTACTACCTATGTGAAGTCATCGTGTTCTGGCTGACTGGATGAGAGAAAACGCGCCTAAATGGTTCGTCGTCATTCGTTCATACCTGCCATGCCGCGTGGAAAAGGGAGGAAAACGAAAGTTTCAAAAAACCTTCTCGTTACCTAAACATAATCTCTCTATAGGTTGTCTTACCGTGGAGCTGGTATGGGTGAGCCATTGCAAGAGAGCGATCGACAACAACAGCATGAGAGAATCGAAATATGTGGAAGGAACTAACAGGCGGAAGGTGCTGCGCGCTGGTGCCAAAGCATAAGAGAACCCTTCGTTCATTTATTAAACATTTTCGAAAAGGTATCCTTCGCATAAGTCCAGCGGAGTGGAAAGAGCGAAAGAGAGGTGCACCAATACAGTTGAGCGAGCAGGCACAAAGTCGCTCATACATCGATACCGGTTTTTGCGATCACTCCGCGCCGGTTAGAACCTGAACTGTCAACCAACCGGCTCACCTTTCATACGAGTGCGAACCGTCTGGCAGTGCGGACACGTGAGAAGTGTTTCCGGAGTCGTACGAGTTTTTTTTTTAGTTCTAGGTTACCTAGCCCAAATTGACCGGTTTCGCTGATCGATTTCGGATTAGAGGTGTAGGCAAAATTTAAGCAAAACAGAAAACTAGTGCACATAAACTACCATTTGGATTATCAAAATTTCTCCGGTGTGACATCAGTGGAAAAGAAAGCTGCAATATTAGAAGAAAAGGACGGTGGATGAAGGAACCGTGAGCTGTGAAGTTGTGCAAAAAAAAATTATAATTAATGAATCAATTGTGCAGTTGCGAAGATCGCACCATGGATTAAGTGCGAATAGTAGTGCAAATTTTCGAAACGGAATTCAACGGAACAGTCGACAGTGACCGCAAAGAACTCGGATTGCTTTGACCACATGTGTAAAGCCAGGAAGAAAAGAAGGATACTGTAATCGTAAGCAGTCAACGAGAAACCAAGGTAAGTACGATTGCGTGTCGAGTGTCTGCAAGTACTTCAAATATTTGCCTCCTTAACGTAACCCGCCAATTACCGCATGCGCACAGAGAGCCAATGTGCTATTAATATTAATTTGCGCACCGAATGAGGAATAAATTCTTGCCCTGTGTGCAACCATCTGTTGCAAGACAGTCGTCGGTCACCGTTTTCGTTGGTTGATCGCATAAAATTATGGAATTTTTAATAAAAGCATATTCAAGTTGGCCTTCGTTCTCCGCGGAAAATTTGAAGAAATGCCGATCGACGAGTTGAAAGGGGGCGTCTGCTATTACTTACGCTGATGACACATTAATGGCAATGTATGGATCGATAATGCGGCTCAGGAAACCATCACTGATCCCAGATGTGGTGGTGGCAATCGGTTTTGGGCAAGTCAGGAAAGAGCTGGTGGTAATTTGTCACCATTCTCTCGGCATTAATTCTCGACTGGGAATCATCGATTTCCACATGACGCTAAGCGGATTAAGCTAGATTAATTGGGTTTGTTTTGATTGGCCACTGGTTGTGGCTCAATGACACAGAGTAGCATGGCTGCAGGATAGATAACGATCGGTGTAAGGGCGAGCTCGGTAATTGAATAAATAGAACAGCGGGTGGTCCCGCCAAGGGACGCTCTAGGTTGGGATTTAAATTTTCATATTTATCTAATGGTTCTTCGCTGGGTACGCAAAATCGTATAAACAGTCACTACAAGCCAGCAGATTCAGCGGTTTTTGAACCGGGGCCCTGGTCCTAGTTGCAGTGCCAGTGGCACAGAGAACCCCTGCTAGGGAATTTGCTACGGGTTTTCTCGCTGTCGAAAATAAAAAAGCGTCATTTGTTGATGACAACACACAATAACAACAGCAATGAAAGGCCACCAGTCGGTTGAGAATAATAAAAAAAAAACTATCATCATTAACATTAGTCTAATCTGATGGACCCGTAGTTTTTCTGCCGGGTGTACTTGTGCGCTTAGATCTGGCAACGTAGGTATGCAGCAAAATGTGATGTAACGATATTTTGATGACAGAATTCATGAAAAAAAGTTAATGAGAGTTTCCTGATTGCAATTGTGAAGTAATGAAACTTGACGATTTTATTTCAAATTTAATTCAATTAATTTTGGGAATTCAGTCAACTCTATCTAACTCAATGAAATTCAAAAGTCCATCAATTGCAAGCAAAGCTCTCTCAGTAACTCGATATTTTTATAACTCGATACTTCCTTTACCCACTGTGTTTTGATTAATATGTGCATGCTGTTTTACCTCTCTAAGTCGATGTTTTATCTTTTTCAAAATTTAGCTTCATTATGTAGAATGCTTTCTGGACAGCACATGTGAAGAATTTAAAACCATATTTTAAGCAGCTTCTTGAAAATGGCAAGTATGAACAAGGGCGATCCAGGTTTCAAAATGGATGGGCCAACATACCAAATGAAGTGATCATACATATTTCTAAGAAAGAGAAATCTGCTTCGAAAAATATTTTTTTGTAGTCTCTGAATCTTGAAAAAATTCTAGATTTTCAAAAATTTGTATCAGTTCTAAATTTAAATATAAACCCGAATTTATCCACCTATGGTGGGATCAGACCCTTCTTACTTATTCAAGTTTATTTATTTTATTGTCATTATCAGTGACCAAGCCCCCCACCCCCGTGTCATCCAGTGACGCTACGCCACTGCCTGGGGGTACCCGGAATATATCCGGGTGTAGTCTATTTGGTGAGGCTACCAATCACCTTATCATCGTATTTTAATGTGATTTAATGGGTTTTAATTCAATTCATATTCAAGCAACTTCCCCGGGGTACCCGAAACATGTCCAAGTGTGTCCAATGTGGTCTGGAACACTTAACACGACTTGCATTGATCTTATTTTTGAATTCTGTAGTAATTTGATGGTTTTGATACGTTTTCCGTTAAATCCAGCGTGAAGGCCCATATTCACCGGATATTATTCCGGCCATATCTCCGGAACCGGTTCACCGATTCCAAAACCGTTCAATAGCGTTCAATGGGACCCCAAGACCTATCATTTGGCGCCGAGTTTGTCCAAATCGGTTGAGCGGTTGCTGAGAAACGTAAGCGCATTCATTTCGTTACATACACACACACATACACACATACACACATACACACATACACACATACACACGTACACACACACACACACACACACACACACAGACATGTTCCGATCTCGTCGAGCTGAGTCGAATGGTATATGATGGTTTTGATACGTTTTCCGTTAAATCCAGCGTGAAGCTCCATATTCACCGGATCTTATTCCGGCCATATCTCCGGAACCTGTTCACCGATTCCAGAACCGTTCAATAGCGTTCAATGGGACCCCAAGACCTATCATTTGGCGCCGAGTTTGTCCAAATCGGTTGAGCGGTTGCTGAGAAACGTGAGCGCATTCATTTCGTTACATACACACACACATACACACATACACACATACACACATACACACATACACATACACACACACACACAGACATGTTCCGATCTCGTCGAGCTGAGTCGAATGGTATATGACCATCGGCCCTCCGGGCCTCGGATCGATAGTCGGTTTTTCAAGTGATATCTATATCTATACCCTTCTTTGTAAGAAGGGTAAAAATATCAAAGTGCCTGATTCCTAAAATGCTAAGAAGTCTCATGCATTTTAATTATTTTAAGATAGCAATGTCAAAAAACTAGCATGTCGTATGTTTCTGTTAAACATCGATCTTCGGGATATTTTATTTTAAGATGTTACATTTTCTTAAGTTAAATTAAGAATATAAGATGTTAAATTTTCTTAAGTAAAATTAAGAAAATTTTTTTTCAAGTCTGATTTTTTTTTCTGTGTCTGGAAGCTTGAAAATGTTTCTATGTCTGGCTTATCATGAATTCTTGAAGTTCAATCTGCAATTCGCATCGAATTTCTGAAAATTCTATAGGAATCACCTTGAAATTCTGCTCAGATTTTTTTTTTAATACTTTATTAAACTTATTTTTAGCATGAGGCTAGTTCATTACTACAGAATTCTTCAGATTCTTATGGAATCCTCCTCATTACAATGGAAATAATCGTAAAATAACTTTTGAATTATACACAGAAATTCCTTAAAATATACTTTAGAATTTTCATGGTTTGAGTTTTCTTGAAATTCTCATAGGAATTGCTTTTAAATACTCCATGTAATTCATTTAAAGCTCTCCTAAGAATTCACTTGGATTCCTCAGAATTTCTTTGGATTATACCTTAGAATTCTTTTGGAACTACACACTTAGAAACAACTAATTTTACACGTGACGGAATCCATCTTTGACATAAATGATGAGACGTAAACAAACATGTCCTGTAAAATTAAGTGCTTCAAGACTGAAAAGATCGTTTCTTGACGAAAAGTACGTTTGATTGAGGTAATTTTCGCTTTTGCTATGACTCAATTTAATGTCAAAATTGACACTCGTATATGTCAGTCTCCAAGTACCTAAATTTACATGATTTTTGCTAAGTGTGTATTCTCAGAACTTCCATCGAATTCTTCTATTAATTTTCCTGATATTATAGTTAGAACTCCCTTGAAATTCTCTTCAGAATTCTTTTAAAACTCGCCTTGTAATTCACCTGTAATTTTTGTTACAATTTCTGTTCAATATTCCTTGGCATTATGCTTAAATAATCTATTCAATTTTGTACCTTACACCGTCTGGGTTATCCACATCGCTCAGGGCCCGAAGAAAACAACCCGTGGTACCCGTTAGAGATGTCTGGGCGAGCTGGGATCTCGACTACATGAATTTTATTTATATGTTTCTTAAATGAATCCATTTTAGGATTAAGTAGTATCTTGTCTTCTCGTATTTCTCCAAGTTCAAATGTCACCCCTTCGTAGGTGTTCCACCATAGACTGTCTTTGTTCCATTAATGTTCTCGTCTGCCCTCCAAACCTTGTGTTCTTGCCAGGGATGGCAAATGTCATTTTCAATGAAAGATCTCATGCGATAACTACAGAGATACTTCAGGCACTATCATCGGTGATAGAGATTTTCTTCAAAATCTCATCGAATTTTTTGTCATGACAGAACGGGACAGTGTTAAGATCGTAGTAATTACATGCTCATTTATTGCTATTTAGGTTACTTGTACCGAGGAAATCTTAATAATGTACTCATTTTACCGATTACATACGGTTGCTTGCTTGACTTCATCTAAATCAGTTAGAAATGGTGATGTCAAAACTGCATAAGAATTATTCTCATGAGTGCTTGATCATTGGAAAATGACAAGAAAGCTAATGATAGGTAGTTTCGTCTCGTGATAGTGAGAAGACCTGTTTTCCCCGCTCTACTAATTTTAGTTTTAAGTAATTTTGTTATACAAAAACTGAAATTTGGCTCCGCAAAGCTACCGCGAATGATCCTGGACAATCAAGCAAACCATACAAAACATTTTTTTTTTTCAATTTTCTTCAAGATTTTCTTCTTACCATGGAATCTACCTTCGAATTAAATTTCAGAAGGAACTAAAAATCTCCTAGATTGTATTCTTCTCAGAACAACCAAGGAATTCTTCCCAAGACTCCCTTTTAATATTGCTGGGTATTTATCAGAATCGCTAGAATTTCTCCTCACGATTACATTTGAAATCTTCTTAAATCAGAAATGGAATTCCTGCTAAAACTCTCGTCTGTACCTTTGGGTCAAAATTGACGTCAGGCCAGTTTGAAAGGTTCTAACGTTTTATTTGTTGTTGGATTTTACTAATTCTTTCGTGACAAAGTGCGTCCACCGAAGCTCTGTAATATTAGATGAAATCTGCTTCAAAAACATTGGAAACATATTTATTGAAAACAATTTATTGAAATACTTACGTTGCCTGTACCCTGGGGTCATTTTGACCCCAAATTCAAATTGACGTATCTTAACGAAATTTCAATGGATTTCTAAAATTTCAAATAATTTGAAATTCGTTGAATATCTGTTTAAATTATCGGACTATTTTTGAAGGGGCGGATCTCTCTGAGGGAGGGGTTATTGGGGCATATTTTGATGTAAGAGATGTTTATATCACGAGATCCCAACCATATATGATGTTGCATCCTTCTGCAAAGATATTCAAGGTCCTTAAAACTATGGATAGTGTATGACAGAATTTACTCACTAGATGGCACTAAAACGAAAAAGATCAAGTTGGGCCATTCTAAATACTCTTTGTATAACACTATCTACAGTTACTTCTCATATAGATGGTACCCGTCTTCAGCAAAGTTGTTCATATGGACAGGACGTATCTTAAGAACAAAGAGTTTAGTTCAGGTTTTAAACCCCTCCCTCCACCCGTGTAGACGATATTCACAGGGTGGCCAGCAAACCGGGAAAAACGGGAATACCGGGAAATATCCGGGAATTTGAAAAGTAACCGGGGAAACCAGGAAAAAAAACGGGAATTCGGTGAGAGAACCGGGAAAAATAAATTAATCATACCATAGGAACAAATGTTTACACCAGAATTTCAGAATAAACCATTAAAACAGAGTAATCCTTTACCAAATGAATGTCTTGCTATATTTGCTGAATAATTTTCTTCAGTTTCCCGTCTTATTGTTTTTAGAATTTATCACAAATTGATTTTTGTCGTTTCAATTTCAGATGTTAAGTTCATGGTCCTTAAAAGAAAATATTGAAGATGCTGGACTTTGGAAACAAAAATTTGTAAAAACCAAAACTGAATTATTCTTTTGCGAGGTTTCAAAATTCTCACGATATGAATTCCAGAATTAACTTGGAATTCTGCTCTGAATTATCTTGAAATTGTTCTGAAATAATCCAGAAAACACTCCGCGTAATAATTACCGTTAAATTCGTTTTGGAATTTCCTTGCAACCCCTTCTAAGAATTTAATTGGAATGCTTCTTAGAATACGCCTTTTTAATAGAAGCTAAACGATCGATTCAACCTCTGGTGGTAAATAGGAGAACGTCGAAAAGAGTGTTGTGAGTGAGCAGAAATTTTTGCCGTGAGACATAGGAAGCGGAACACTTTTTTACTGTTCCTGATAAATTGATTCATCTGAGATGCTCCAAAACTTGATTTATGTTGAAAAGTTTAATTCTGTATCGATTTTGTAAGGATTCTGCTAGTGTCCAGGAATATTTTTGGTGAGAAAATGGACAATTATAAAAGTGCCTTAGTGGTTATGTGTGTGAATAGTTCAGGTCCAAATCAGATCAGATGTGTGAAAAATCCTAAACTATGGAAATTACTGATGGAAATTGGCAAGATGTTGAATGAAAAATGCTCTAATTTGCGTTGAGAAAAATCCTCATTCTGATGTAAACAAACGGTTTGGCTGACGTTTCCACTCGAATTCGCTTGGCACACTCTACATTGGTGGTGCATTAAAAAGGTCTATTCCCTTGAGCCTATCTGGAGACCTCGATTCCTTTGAAAATCTGTTAATTTTAACTCTATTCAAAACAGTAGAAACCCTTTGAAGTATTTTAAAGAATTTCTTTCTAATTATCAGCAAATTTATTGCAATCAATTTTGTTGGAGTTCTGTTATCAATCTATCTCACTAGCTTACGAGCCCCATACAAATCTCCTCAGAATCCGCAAAGTTTAGTTTTTCACAACTCCTTTTTAAATCTTCTAAAATTACCTAACAATTTAATTTAGAACTTGCATTCTTCTCCAGAGAAATTCCTCCAAATTCATCTAACAATTTCTAAGGATTTCATGTCTGAATAATTCTGGAATTCTGCTCAGAACTTCTCCTTCGAAAACTGCGTGGGAATCCTTCTCAATATTTGTTTGAAATCAACACTTTGAATTCTTTTACATTTTACTAAAAACGCCAGGGTTTGTCCACTAGATTCTATAGATTGTTCTGTAATTTGTTCGTATGATATATTTTTTTTTCAAATCTGTGATTTTTCAAAATCTCACATTTTAATTATTTTTTCTCAAAATCTTGCATCACGAAGGTTATTATTAATCACAGATTTTGAAAAAAAGGTTTTAGTTTCAGACTCTACACACATTTTAAAGCTCCACAATTTTGGAAATCTTCTTAAATCACATTTTTTATCCCTTCAGTAAATTCCTTTCAGCACGTTCTTAAAAATGCGTTCAATTTCGTTTTTTGTTGAATAATAACAACAGGGATTTTTTTTTAAGATTTGTACCGGGAAAACCGGGAATTTCAAAATGAAAATACACTGGCCACCCTGAATAGAATAGTCCATACATTTTTTTTTAATTTGTATGGACTGAAGACATTTTAAACCCCTCCCCCCTAAAGAGTCTACGTAGGAACAGTCCCTTATTTGATTTTATGATTATGACTAATGGCATCAATTTAAATAAATCTTCCGTTTAAAATCAAAAGGGCCAATTCTCTTTCATCGATTTTCTCTTTGCATTCTAGTCGAACAATGGATTAGGTTCTAAGTAACATTGATAGATTCTCATCATCGACTTTCTCTTTAGTTTATAACTTGGATATAAAACCGTTTCTTGTCGTGTTAGCCGTATTAATTACTAGATAATAGCTTCTTTCATCGAACCGTGTGTTGATAATATCCGGAAATATATTTACATGACCTTGGGGCTGTAAATTGAAAATCGACGTAGAGAATCTTTCAATGTTACTTAGGACCTAATTCATTGTTCGGTTTGAATTACTACTAAAGATAAGTGGACAAATTATCTGAAATGTTGCCAATTCAGTATACAAGGCTGTATTGGCTTGTAAAATCAACAGGAAATGCACCGAGAAATTTTAATCCAGCCGAATTTTTAACATATGTAAAGGTCGATGAAGAGAAGCGATCACGACCGCTAGAAATAAGGCGCGGTTGGTGGTGCAGACTGTCACGGATCCAATTGAGCTGATTTTTGCTTGTGATTAGTATCAATCATAAGTCACCTACAAAAATGCAGCTCAATAGATTGACGGACAGTCAATAAATAGCGGCGGGTGGACAGTACCACCCAACATACTATTGGGGGGATTCCAGCATATTGAAAGCCCTCCCCCACCTCTCCAACCTAAAAGGCAGTGGTGAAGATAAGTAATGCATATTTTGTTTCCATATGAACCCGTCCGAAGTCTTCGATTAAATTGTGTTCAGAAAAGATGCTTGATGTTGTCTTTCGTAACCTGTTGTGGTGTGATCCGGAACTCCCTATCTAGACCAATGCATGTTGAAAGAGGTCACTCTAGAACGCAAAAGTCCTCACTTGAATTCATACGAATGCCTCTTTCCTATGAAAAATGTCCTAATCGCCCATCGCATCTCTCTTTAACGACACTCAGTACAGTGATCGAACCTACCGCTAATGAGATAACACCTAGTTGAACAACTTTCAACCGCGGTAAATCACCGAGCTGTGTGTTTCCCTCTAACCAAAAACCTCCCTCCCTGTTATTCTTCTGACCACCAAACATCCGAAAAGGGTAGGTAGACTCGTACTACTTACCGACACATGTAATCTTCCGAGAGTCCACTTTCGCGTTTCCGACTCTTTTTCGAAACCCCTCTCGCTGTACCAGCATTAAGAGTGTGTGCTTTCTTCCACTTTCTATCCTATCGAGGAAATCACCCTCCACTCTAGCTGTCCATGAGTGATCTCGATGCGATATAAACGCATTAGATTCGCGTCCATCGGTGCCGGTTCGTAGTTGGGTGAAAGTCAAACCATATGGTCAGTTCGTGTTCATTTCTTTTAGGGGTGAGCTGCGCTGCACAAGAAAGGATAATAAATTTTCAACTTTATTTTCACGTCATTTGCACGTCCGCTGACTTTCTCTTGAACCACGTCGTAGTCTAAAAAGGACTCTTTCTTCACCGCCGAGTCATCAGGGATGCGGAGAAAGGTCAGATCAGCGAAGGTCAAACGCGCGCTCGCGTCGCGCGTTTCTACCTTCAGATGCTGGCCCGGAAGACCCTCGAGGGGATTTATGGTAATAGATGACTTTCTTCTATCACGAGGCGAATCTTGCTGCAGTGCATTACGCGATGATATCCGGAATTTTATCCGACCGTTTTAGGGAGGGTGGCTGCGGAGTTCAACGATGCTCTACGGTAAGCGGTTACGCAAACAGTTATACCCCTTTTCGGTGATTCTGACGTGCAATTCAATTGTTCTACGGTGTCAGGTTTCGAACAAATTTTATTACTTTACGGTTGAGCCATTGTTTTTGACCCCAAATTGTGCCAAAGCCGGGAAACCGGCGTTTTTTTTTTTTGTAACAAGGAGAGGGGTTGGACATTTTTAATGATCGATAAATTTCGAGATTAGGCAAATTTCGGGAACGTGCAGTGGCATATAAAGCTGGATTTGGGAAGTGGTGGAAGGGTTCCTCTGTACAATCCGTGAAAAAAAAAATCAATTCGCTGAGTGATTGAAACTGTTTCAATTAAATTGAAATATTGCCACCATCGAGTGAGTTGTACCGGGTAGGGAGATAGAGGGTGATTATTAAGATTAATAATCGTTTCATTGTCCCGTTAACGCCATAATTGTCGATTATGAAATCTTTTGGGAAACTGATTTGCATTTGAAAGGCGATGATCCGGAGTTCTGACAGTTCGTCGATTGAATGAAGTACTAGAATGCATCACCATCCAAGCAGCCGTTGCAGTTACCGTGCCGTAATTTTCCGCATTTTCGATTTTATTACTTCGCAAACAGTTTCTAATCGTAAACGTAAACAACAATTCCGTGAACTCTTGAGGGGCGGCGGCTTACTGACAGCGTCAAAATTCTTGTTTACTCTACGCGGATTTTCGACTGTCGGCAGCATCCAAATCGCTGTCAAGCGTGAAATTGTTAGAGTACAGTCTCATAAAGGTTAGATTAGGAAAAACACTCCTACCTGCAGGCCGTGTTTGGTTTTTGCACATTTGGAAACCTTCGGCCCGGGGGTTGGAATTGTTGCATCCGCTGTAAAATGATGCTCACAGTCGTCCTAGAGAAGAATAAACACATAAATTCCATGTACAATAATACACAATTATATCTCAAAGTTGGCCTTTTTTAGACAATCATGGCTTGCTTTGTGCATACGGATGGACGAACCTCAATGTTATTGCCGTTGTATCCCATTGTTTCAGCGCCTCCACACCATTCGTTCGTCAACGTGGCAGTCATTTGACAGTTATTTATCGCCACGCTGCTAAAATGCTCTCCATCTTTTTCCTCTAAGTGATAGTGTAGTGGCAAGTGTGAACTAAATTCTACTAATGTTTAATTCGTTTACAAGAATCGAAGCTTGCAAAACGAAAACGATTAACGGTTCGAATTCCCTGAACAATGTGTAACAAACACCGAAACGTCGATTGCAGGGCAATATCTAATCGTTTGTTTGCTGTATGACTGCGAAGGCAAAAATAGCCCATTGATAAAGCTCCTCAGTCGGTAGCATCCAGTGATTTATAACTTGATTTCTTCTTAACCCTTCCGGCCATACCGAACCAAAGGGAAAATATCAAGGAAATTATGTCATTTAGCAACGATCGAAAGGGTAAACAATAGCGATTCGATACAAGCCGCAGTCGGAGGACAGGTTTTTGCGGCCAAAAACTAGCTCAGCGGGACACGCACATACGCTACCCTTAAGCCCGGGCGGCGGCGAGAGAGCGAGGTGACAAACGGGACGTAAACAAACCTGAAACGCTTCAACGCTTGCTTGTCACGGGAACCGTCGTTGTTGACGTTAAAAACAATGTTTCGTTTAGAAATTGATCGGAACGGCAAACAACTGCCGGACGGAACCAGTTTTGGAGCGGTCCTTTTTGAAAAATTACGTCTAAATTGCTCTCAGGTGTCCCGTAACCTCTTTAAAGTGGTAACATTTACATTTCGTACCCTTATTTCTACCAGGAGGGGATTATTCTTGTTTCAGCGGTTATTTGAAGGGATTTTGCTTCTTAAGGGTAATAACAATATCTTTTGAACCGAAAATCCGTCCCAAATTCAAAAAGGTAATTTGTGAACCGCTTCGGAGCACTGTTTCATCTCTCCCGGGTGCTTCGTGTGCGTGAGCACTTCAGATTTTGCACTAATAAGTTTGTGGTTTTCCGCCCGTTGCTTCGACCAAATGGAGGAAACGGATAAAACTTACATCCCATTGCAGTGTTGTTAACCTCCTGACAAGGAGGGGAACAGCGAGGGAAAGACAATAGCCGTAATTAGGTTTTGAGGTTAGGCATGTGTAACGAATGATGACAGTGTCGCTGTTCGGGTCGGTAAAGAAGAAGATTGAGGCAATTTTCCCACAGGTCTTGCTCTAGGACCGTAATGTATGCGAGCGTTCAGAAATTGAATCATTAGCTTGAACGCCTTCCTTTTCTCATAAAAAGAAGAAATTTCAAAGCCAACTGCCATACCTATAATTTGCACCCATTTCTCTCGCCTGCTTCGACCGTACAATGCCGGTGGCAGTAAATAAATAATCAATATGCAATTGAGTTTCTGGAATAAATTAGATTTGGTGCTCTGACTGAATGAACCTCCATTTGCCGGTGAAAGGATGCAACTCGATATTTGGGTGCATTGATCGACTGTGTATGGAATGCATGGTGTGATATTGAAACCAACCATCAATCGCGGGCCCCGGGAACCCCACACAAAACGTCAGTCAAACATCAAATTCTTTCTTCCTTGCGCTCAGCCATTTGTAACCCTCTTCCTCCAGGTTCGAAGTAAATCTAGTGTTACACCCCTTTCTCCGAAAGGAAATATTATTTTGCATGCTGGTGCAAGTTGGCTATTATTTATAATTCACTTTTATATTTGCCATACAAAACTGTCTCGCACCCGGAGCTCCGGTCGTGCGAAATGTTGAAGTGAGTAGAAAAAAAAAACATAAACACTCCTCCTCATTACACGGTGCATTTTTGCAACACCCGAAAGGGGTAGCAAACAAAACGTTCTTGACGTTGACAGAAAAGTGACACTGCAAATGACGCAGAGTGCTGGTGCGGTCCGCGCAGCAACCGTTACTAAATACCCCGCACCGGAGTTTGGGAAGCAGGGCTGCTCCGATAAATTATGAATTAAAGAGTTAATTCTTTAATCATTATCATTTTTCAAGAGTCGAAAGCCAGGGTCGTAAATTGATGCCTTTTTATGACATAGTGGGATTACGGCCTGGCAACGCGACGGACGGGATTTGTGCGGTCGTTTGAATATTTGAAGGGCGATTAGTGGTAATTGCTAACAATTTACTCACTGGACGGACACTTTGGACGGCCAGGAATTACTGATTAGGTTTAAGAGCAGCTGAGCGAATCAACTGGAATTCGTCGATGTGGATTTTTTGTCTTTTATTTATCCGTGGATTGAATGGTGTTAGTTTGATGATCACTGAAATGGGCACTTTAATATATTTAGAGTCAACTCTTCACAACCTGATAGTCCTAGAACTTGGCGTTCTCTAAACAAAGATGAAACAAAAGATGATTTTCATGGCTACTTCGATCGCCAAACACTTTCATTTCGTTGTTTATTATATCGTCAATATTCAAAAATATTGACACTTATATTCTTCGCTGAATACAGCGTAAATACTTACGATTTTTTTTTACAATACTCAGATAATCATGACAGATCCTGACACGTTGTTTTCAAAGATCAAAATGTCATGATAATCTGAGATTTGTCAATCATTTAAATATGTGCACGCCGTGTTTTGAAGAGTTGATGCAAACATTGACGACGAAAATATTGATGAACATGTTGACGCAATATCAAAAAAAGATTGAATTCATGTTTTAATATGTCCCCCAAGGGGTAAGTCACTCAGCACATTGTGCCGGAATTATATTCTACACAGCTTGGGCACATCCATCGGCACATTTTCGGCTTTCCTTCGGCACGATCTCGTAGGCATAAGATTGTTGTAAAATAAAACAGGGGGCACTGCTGGAAAACTGTCATTGAAGTTGTTCAGAACATTACGTGCTGTTTGACTGTATGTTCAGGAACATCTTCTAATTGAATATACCAGAGGAACTCAGACCAGCAGTTCACTTATAGATCTAAATACGAAATGTAGGTTCTAGAGTGGACTCAAGAGAAAGAAGCAGTTAATCAGACCTCATTAGTACCCTTAATTCAAATAATGCTGCAACTCACACAAAACAAACTAAAGAAGTCTATTCATTACCCTCTAAAGTCGGTCTCCAACAATGCTCCCCACCTCTTTCTGGCCGAAAGGCTAGGTTTCTGGTCTGCCTTTGCAGGCATTATAAAACACTAAAACACAGGACTTTTATTACCCTATGGATCGCAAAACACCAAAATTTCTCACAACCACCACTTCCCGCGTCAACCTCAATCCAATTTATCCTTGCTATTTCAAACATTCAAGGTGTCAGAAATACCGGGTTGCCGGGATGGGTATTTTACAAACAATCGCAGCTTGCTCTATGACCGGCACACTGACAAAAAAGATGACCCAAAATTGGTGTGCGGAGTGACCTACCCCTTGATGTCCCCTCATTTTCCCCTTCTATTTGACTACACCCGTAGATGGGGCCTGTTCTTCGGCAACTTTTGTCAAGGTGGTAGTTTGACTCGGAATATTCCATCAATGTTAGCTTGGCGCAGTTCATTAACTACGTAGACATTTTTTTTTTTGGGATTCGGGACCCCCTCCCCTCTGCGTAGACAGTTTTTCATACAAATTTTTTTTAAATTTTTATGTGGATTATGGCCAACCCCCCCCCCCCCCTAAACTGTCTACGTAGTTAATGAACAGCCCCTTAGAAGCGACCCTGTAACCCTAAAAAAATTGTTGAAAATATTGACATGATTATATTGATGGAAATATTGAAGAAACTTCTGCCGTGTGGGGTGCACTTTATACCTTGGTGGTCCTTTCAATATCAAGTTGTAGAGAGTGTAGTCACTGTATGTATAAAGTGAACTCTGTACAACTCGATATTGAAGGAACCATCGTGTTATAGAACAACATTCTCATACGAAATCACAGTAGAAGTAGCCATGAAATACAATTTTACCATGGTTCTATAACTCGATATCGAGTTAGTGCACATCAAGTTCTGGAGAGTTGACTGTGTATGCAAAATTTTGGCTGCCTTTTGATACACTAATATCGAAATCCAAAGTAAATTTGATGCAGTTACAGTTACAGATAATAGTTGTTTAAGTTTTAAATTTTGAACAAATCCAGCTGTTACGCTTGCCTTACAAGGGTCAAATTTAAGATCGCTTATTGTACAAGATCATTACGATTTCAGGGAACTTAATAAATCTTCAGGAGACTTTGTAGAAGTTTAGAAAAATGCGTCAAAGTTCTGGAAACTTACTATCGAAGCAGCAAATTTTATAAGAGTTCAGCTTACATTGCAGAAGCTCAGAGAACTTCGTAAAACTTCAATGAACTTTGTAGAAGTGCAGACAATTTTTTAGAACTTTAGCAAATTTTGTCTAATATCAGAGAATCTTTGTAGAAATTAAGCAAACTGTTGAGAAATTTAGCGAATTTGGAGAAATTCGGGGATCTTCGTTGAAGTTCAGGGATTTTTAGATAACTTAATTAAAGTTCGTAAAACTTCAAGGATGTAGATGATTAGAGGACATAGAAGAAATACTATGAATGTGATAGATATTCGGGGAACTTTGAAGATCTTCAAGGAACTTCATAGGAATTCAGGGAGCTTTGTAAAAATTTGGGAAACCTTCGTTGAAGTGGGAACTTTGTACACGTTTGAGCTTCTTGTGTCTGCAGGACACTTCATTAAAGTTTATTGGTCTAGAAACCTTGTGAAAGTACAGGAACTTTGGAAGAAGTTCAGGAAACTTCGTTGACATTCAAGTATTTTTAATAAGATATCAATAAAGTCCCTTAGACTATTACGAGACTTTAGGTTGATCAAGTATTATTCTGAGGATATGCAACTGTTCAAAAATTCTAGTTTAGTTTCTCAGAAATTCTTCTAAGGTAGGTTGATCAGGAAGTGTTTGAATGATCATCAGCTAATCGAAGATTCCAATAAAGTCTACAGGATATTTTTCAAGGCTTGTTGATAAAGTATTATCAACAATCAATACGAAACTAACGATTTTAAATTGGCTCACTACTTGACCTATTGATCCCAAGTACATCTATAAGCGTACCCTCATTATAGTCGAAATTCTAGTACCACACTATGTTTGTTTTGATTAGCTATGCATGTATGACAGATAAAATAAGGGGTTCGTGGATTTTCCTAAGTTTCGAGGGGTGTATCGATTAGCTTGGGACTGAAGAGAGTAGCAGCAACCGGTGGAAACTAATGATTTAAAATTGTTTCATTACTTGACTAGCCTATTGGCCCCAAGCAAATCAATTAAAATACCCCATTCTAGTCGAAATTCTAGTACTACTCTATGTTTGTTTTGATTCGCTATGAAATTTTGACAGATAAAATAAGGGGTTCGTGGATTTTCCTATGTTTTGAGGGGTGCATCGATTAGCTTGGGACCGAAGAGAGTAGCAGAGCTGAGACAAAAAGTTGAACACGTTTTTTCGAGACCTTACGCTCTATGGTATTACCACCTTCGTTCGTTACCGTATTGACCGAGATTTTGGATTGATCTAGGCCTCTTAAATGGAAGCAGCACAATCTCCAACAATCGAGAACTGTCGTGGCCACGTCCTGGCAACTACTGAGAATGGGAAGGATTGTTAGTTGGACACAAGGGGTTAGTCACTTCGCACAGTGTGCCAAAAACACTGTTGGGCACACCTTGGCTCACTCGTTCGCATCTTTGAAGCTACTGGCAACACTGTACTATCTCTGCGCCTGCGCAACGCATGTCTCAAATGTCAAATAATGTTTGTTGACGCATTCCAATTTTTGGATTCGGGTAATCGCAACAGCGAATTTTCCACCAAGACCTATCATGCCATACATTCCCCAAAACCGAGTTTGGATTCCCCAGCAGCGCACATCCTAATGTCTATTGGCAAGTAATATTACACCATATTTTAGAAACGATTGAAGTGCATCCATTTGATGAGATATCAAAATTTATTTTTTGCTGTGTAATTCATTCCTCGCAAGGCAGCCAAAACCAGGGCACCCGCTAATGATTAACATCGTTGCATCCACTTTTCACAAAGTACCAGTTGTGGTATGACAAAGATTGCGAAATTGCCTGTAGATTTGTGTGGGGATAGAAAGAAAGAGAATCGTTCCTTTACCAATAGGTACTCTATATTGCGTTTCTGTTTTAAAAGTTTGAAATCGGCTTGGCTAGTTTTAGCTGGCTTTTATTTTACTAAGGCTGAGGAATTGCGACTTCCGATCGTTCCGGTGGCAACTTACACTTCGTTCCGATTCTTATTGTTCAGTTTGGTTTTTCCTGGTTTCCCGCCAGGAATCCATTGTTGATCTCCGCTGCCGATTTCTATTCCTGGATGAGTTCCAGTAATTTCAATATTAGCAGCATACCTCAGCGGCTGTGGATTTAAAATGCAATCAGATGCGTTACGATATTGCTTTCACTGAAGGCTTTGCCAAACATTAGCAGCGGTCGGAGGAACTCAATTGCCTTTTCGAGGAGATCCTCCGGTCGTGTCAGTTCGTCCAGTTGGGGTGCCTCTGGATCATTGTCTTGGTTCGGATTCTATTGCTTTTTGTGTTGTTACTTCTCCTTAAAAACAAAACATTTGAACTGTCACATTTACCGGGTTGTCAAGAATGCTATTATTCACAAGCGAACAAAGTCAGTATGATGACCGGCACTCTCGGCACTGCCAGCACAGCTAAGGCACCCCTTGGTTGGACGCTTACTTAAGAGACATGTAGAGAACTCTACTACCTCTCATACATTAACGTCACAGGAATTTGGAGGCTTGTTAGTGGAAGGGGTAAAGCCATAGGATACGTTCTGTTAACGATGCTGGTAAATTTATAATGGGGATATAATAAGGCTTAGTGAAAAGGTGTTAGGAAATGGACGGGTCTGGAATTAAACTCCCGACCTTCAGCTTAGTAAGCAGAAACGGTAACCACTAGTGTACCGAACCCGTTTGTATTATTCTGAAAATATTCAACTGTTCAGAAAATTTAAACGATGTCTCCAGATATTCTCGCAAATTTTTTAGTTGATCAGATATTATCATGAAAATTATTTGAAAGATCTCGTCGAGGAGGTGATCAAGAAATTCAGTAAGTTTTCTGGTTAATTTTTAAACACTTTAGGTTGATCAAGATAAAGATCTGAAGATCTTAAATTGTTCTTAAGAATATTTTTCAAGACTTCCGGTTGATAGGGTTCATAAACTTTTCAAAAATTCAAATGATGTCCTCTGATTTTCTTTCAATTATAATTATAATAATTATTATTATTGTGAAGATCTTCAGCCGTTCAAAACTGCAAATGTCATATTGCACGTTGATCAGGAAGTATTCAAATGATCTCCAGCTCATAAATGATAAATGATTCTGGTAACATCATTCGCAACCAACATTTTAAAAATATTAAGGCAACATCTCAATTTTAATAGCATAAATTTTCACATGTCTGCCTAAAATCAAAAACCCTTCGAAAGCCTGCTTCAAGTCGCAGAATTTCAAATGTCTAAAAAATAAAGAAGAGAGAAGTGATTCGAATATAAACTACCAGTCGTAGGCGTTTCTCTATTGGCTTAAGGTGTTTCGCTGTGTGATCCTTATTCTCGTAACCACTTCAAAACTTTGAGTTAAAAAATATCAGCTTCTACGATACGTACCACAATGAAACTATTACTCTACGTTTGCTGTACTGCAGCATACATGAAGTAGCAAATTCGAAGTGTATAGCCTACAAGGAATCACCTTAAACGTTGACAGTTTCATAGGCTCAAAGCCAACGAAAACCAGCAAGGCTAAATAAGACCACAGTAGACGCATTTCCGGACGACTTTTGAAAACAATCGCCGATTTCATGCGAATACAATCTCAATCTCTGAAACTAAAAACACAATTAGGTAGATGAATTATCCCTCTCACCAGTGGACCACCCAAAATGTTTATCTGAGGAGGGGGTTTGTAAAAATGACGTTATTTAAAAAAGTTAATTTTTTATATAGGTACTTGTGACATGCTGGGAATCAATTCCCACTTATTTCATCAAATTCAATGAAAACTATTTCAATTTAGCAAGGAAACAGTTTAAAAAAGGCATGCTGAAAATACATTCATTCCCAATAAATTCTAAATGTAACATTCCCGGGGAATTAACTCTGTGAAGAATCACCAATAAATTAAAATAAATTTCGAATGGATACTGATGGAAACTTTTTGGACAGGTTGGAAAGAGCTTCCAGAGCAGTCAAAAAAACATTCGGAGAAATTAAAAGAAACTTCCTCTGTTGACAGACTCTCTATGTTTGAGCCCAGTGCCCCTACCATATGGTAACTATAGTTTGATTGATCTGTTTGTTTACTTGCTGGCATCCCAAGCAACGTTACAAGTTTTATCAAGGTTATAAAGCATACTACTTGTCTAAATCATGATCTATAGAACCCTCATAAAACCAAACTTGTTGTTTGGGATCCTTGGCCTCCGTATGCCTCTTTTGCAAACTTTGGCGTCGGGACGCCGCTAGTCCGACTAGCACACTTCGGTCTGGTGCTAGTACCACTATAATCCCTTCCTGGGATTTGCTCTCCATTAGAACATGTTTAGAACTGGCAGTGGATGCAATTAAAATTATTTAAACAACATAAATTCCAAACGCAAACAAAAACAAAAGCTTCCTTCACAGAGGTCCCGATCGTGTCATTTTCAAACATTGAAACTAATTTATTAGCAATAAATTTTCCTCCGGCAAGGGATTGCTCAGAGCTAACCGACGGATTAGGAACTCTAATGATGGTCGACTCTCGAGAAACTGCCGATCCGGAAAAAGAATGCAGCGAAGGATGAAGGTAACTCTTGCATCTTTTTTTTATACCAGTCAATGCTCCGGTAACCTTTCGATGTGGCAGTGATTAAATTAAACTGAAATTATAATATTTGAATAAACACATCTCGTTCTCCCCCAAGAAGAAAGCCCCGAGGCACACCCTTTCCCTTGATCGTCAGTGGTCCATGGAAAGGTGCTGTTGCATCTTGCTGCATGAACAGCGTGCCCTAGATGCAAATCTTCTCTCCCATTTGAGGGGCAAGCTGCAGCGTCTTATCAGAGATGACACGATGATGCTCCTACCCTCTACCATCCCATGCCGTCCCAGGTTGTCATAATATCCGTATACACAATAACGACGACGACGACGACGCACGGAACAGCAATAACCTCAGGGGTCCCGAATGGAAAATTTATGATCTTCTCTGGATGCAACTAGATTTGAATATTTTACACGATCGAAAAACTATAAATTTTCACAAGTACTTTCACCCCGGGAGTAGTCCGTTGGATTTTGGTCAGACACTGATTCAGTTTTCTGCAAATTCAACTGTTCTACTCGGTAGCTGTCTTGCCATGTGACAGAATGAAAGACACAAAGAAAAATCTAGACTATTAAGAGCATTATCAACCCTTTATCGGATTGGAACTTATTAAGTAAACTGAATATGGACGGACAAAAAATTAGACCAAAACGGGAAGCGCGTCCTTTGTTTAAAATCTTAACTGTTTTGCTTGCCCTCTTGCCCGTCTCCCTCTCACTCCTCTCCGTCAGGATAAAAAATAACACAAACCTCAAGCATAAAAAGGGACAGCCAACTTGAGCAACGACAATCCCATCCCAAAATGGGACCAGCCTGGACAGTATATGCACATATGAAAAACCATCAATCCAACCAACTTCTTTTAGGGGTTATCCTCGAAATGCCCGGAACGGAAGAAAAGGGTCCCCTTCCTCGGGTCATTTTTCCCTTCGATCTCAACGCTCTCAAGATAGCAATCGAACCTTTCATAGAAATGTTTGTTCTTCGTGTCGCTGGCAACACTAAACAAACAGCTGGAAGAGCAATATCCTTTTCTTCCGGCAACTCTCGGACTTCGACCGTGGCGTTCGCGCTTCGCAATTCTCCGTACTCGTCATAATGGCACTTGTAAGCTCGGGATATTAATTTCTTCCGCTTGTGCTTGACGGTGCATCCGAATATGTCAGTCAAGTAGACTCGCGACCGGCACCGCGAAGAGGTGCGAACACTCACGGGAGGAAATTTGGGACGCGGCCAGGCCGCGTGATACCATTAAGTGGATTAGCGGTGCGGTTGCATTTCACTCTGCTTGATATGATTATGACCTTTGGTTAATGGCACCTTTCAAGTGGCTGATGGGTGACTTTCTTCTTCCTCGGTGCACGATGAAGGAGTTAGGGGAATGTCGCGGGTCATGTTGTGAGTACAGGTCAATGCGCGGACATGGTGTTTGGGTCAGGTGATTTCGGTGTGGTAAATTTACGGTAAACCGTGGCTCGTGCGGGGTGATTAGTTAGCTTGAATTTTTTTTCGTAAATGTTCATAAAAAGTGTATGTTTTACAACCAGAAAGGTTTCAGAAAATGAACGAATCATTGTCACGAAGGAGAACGGGCCTAGTTAGATCTGTACTCTCATAATAATTATAATACACTCTCATCATTCTATTGATTGGTCCATTTTTACCATAATTCGTTCTGTGAGGTGACAGTTGAAATACATTTCGAGTTCTTAACATGGGTGATGGTACGTAAAAATTTAAGCTTGCTAATATTTTTTTTCTGAATTTACGCGTTGTGAGATTACATCATTAACAAAGGTAATCATGGAAGTTTTGCTTCGTTTCTTAACTTCGTTTCAAAGTTTATCAACATGCAACGAGACTCATAAGAAGGAAGAGGAAAAGAGGTCCAGCCTAGGAAAAACGCGGCAAATAACAAAAACTGTTTTTGAACTGATTCTATACAAATTATATAAGTTTCAGGGTATGGCGCCCAAACAACACTGCAATATTCGAGAATTGATATCACGTAAGCTATTGTGTTTTGATGGTATATGGGTCTTTAAAATGATAACTAAATCTTTTAATGAATCCCAACATATTATTTCCTTCGTGAATTGTGGTGTTCACATGATCTATAAATTTCTACTTCGAGTCAGGAATTACTCCTAAGTCTGGTTTCCTAGAGTACATGTAAAATCTTGAGTAGCGTGTTTTCTGGAATAAGAAATAATATTGCATTTTTTAACATTAATATCCAGTAGACTTTTAACGCACCAATTGTAGAAAACATAAATTTCATTTTAGAAATGTAGCAAATCAGAATTGTTAAAAATTTCCATATACAGTTTCATGTCAATCTATTCAGCAGGCCACTTTTCACAAAATTTGATAAAATTATGATTTTTGTAGTGTACCAACAGCGTACCATAGCGTACCTTCAAGGATTTTGAACGTATCTCGAAAATTCCTTGTTTTAGAGTGTCCTGCTGAATAGACGAGTGATTTTTCGAAAATCTTCATTAAACCTTCCAAAACCTTCACCAATGTAGAGTACCAATATCGTACCTTCCAAATCTGAGGTTCATTTTTAACGTACCTCAAAATTTTCCATACTTACTTGTATTAAACTCTTTAAATACATTATATGTAAAATCTGACTTCGGATTTGGATTTCTCGGAAAATTCTAGCCCGATTTGTTTCAAAAAACATATTACTTAAGTGTATTATACGCTACTTAATGAACGAAACGTGATTTTAAAACAAGTAGGGGAAATGCAGGTAATGTCGACCTAAGTGTCCCTAATTTAGGCCCATACATAAATTCAGTAATCGACTAAATTTTAATAGCAACCAAAAATATCCATTAGTAACGTCATAATGATGCGTTCATCTAGATAAAATAGATAAATAGCAGATTTTTAGCGATGAGCCAAATCTTAGATCCATAGGCCAACATTAGAGACATTTCCCCTATATCGAAATAACCTTGAATACCTACATCCACCTAACCATTCTGTTTACCCCTGAAAGTAGATAACCAACAAACATGGAAGATGGCATTTTAAAATATCTTTAAACAAACATTATCAATCTGTATGGGTACAGGTTGAACGTACCTCAAGGCAACTCATGTTTTTATGGATGGGATGGATGATTTTCTAATTATTCTTTAGAATAGAATTTTCAATTATTCGACATCGCTTCTTATTTCTTCTCGTTTGATTTAGCGCAGTAGAGAAAATAAATAAAAGTACTAATTTATCTGAACAGGTAAAGAAGAAACATGACGTGAAACAGAATTATAAATTCGCCGAAAAAAGTGTTAAGCATCTCTCTGCTAATGGCTAAGATTTACCAACTTGTTGAGAGGAGGAGTTCAACGATAACAACTAAAAAGGGGAGGAGCTTTAGCTGGGTGGACTCTGATATTCTGCGGTCTTTCAATCTGTCGCAGACACCACTTCAACCCCTATCCAGCAACAGACGAGCTGAGAATCTTGTGAGTGCCCAATCATTGAACCTAAGAATATGGGATTGTCCGGTCCGATCTGCTGATCCAGCTGCCTACACGTCATCAACATCTTCGGGCTTTAAGCCTGTATTACCATCGGCTTTTTCAGGGCTACCAGGATTTTCCAAAAGAGTTAATCAATTGTAGAAAACATATATTTCATTTTGAAAATGTTGCAAATCAGAATTGTTACAAATTTCCATATACAGTTTCATATTGCAGCATATATGAGCACATTTAAGCGATTTAATGCAAACTTCACGACATCCACAAATAAAGTAATTAATAAAGGACTTAAATGAGATCCCTGAGGAACTCCCGAGGTAATATTAACTGGTGAGGACATTTTTCCTTTAAACCGGACCATCTTTGTTCTTTCTGTTAAGTATGATCCAATCCATTTTAAAAGTGTACTTCTCATACTTAAACGTTTTAATTTAAGAAATAGTAAGGGAATGTCTACTCTGTCAAAGGCCTTACTAAAGTCAGTGTATAAGGTTTCAACGGTCTTACCTCTATCCATTGCTACAATAGAAAAATTTACAAATTCCATAAGATGAGTATACGTTGACCGACCTTTAAAAAAAACCATGTTGATTATTTGAAATGCGATGCTTAACCTGGTTAAATATTTTCTGGTTAACATTTGCTTCAACCATTTTAGGACTGCATGACATAATTGCAATACCTCTATGGTTATCGGCTTCGTGGTTTAGTCGGTCGAAAAGCTTTTTCGTAGTCAATGAATACCAAGTACAGGGATTCTTGGAACTCATTGACCTGCTCCAAAATGATGTGGAGAGTGACAATATGGTCCACACAGGATCTTCCAGCACGGAATCCTGCCTGCTGTCGTCGGAGAGTCGCGTCGATCTTCTCCTGTATCCGATTGAGGATAACTTTACACAGCACTTTGAGAACAATTCACAGTATCATGATGCCTCGCATACAGCTGGATCCCTCTCCTTGGGGACTTTTACCAGGACGCCCTGCATCCAGTCGGCCGGAAAAGTCGCGGTGTCCCAGATATTGACGAATAGTTGATGCAACATTTGTGAGGATAGCATGGGGTCAGTTTTGAGCATTTCTGCTGATATGCGATCGGCCCCCCGGGGCTTTGTTGGACTTCATACTTCGGATGGCTGCTTCTATCTCCTGCAATGATGGAGCTTCAGTGTTGACGCAAGTAACGCGCCTCACCCTTGGCGGATCATGTCGAGATGTTGATGGTTGGTTGACCGTTGAAACTTCGAGAAGTTGTTCAAAGTGCTCAAACCAACGTTTCAACTGGTCAGTGGGGTCGGTGAGCAACTGTCCAGTCACGTCTTTCACAAGCATTCATCCTTGCCCCACTCTGGCGTCGTGAAACATCATAGAGGAGGCGGATATCGCCAGTTGCTGCGGCTTTCTCCCCTTCATCAGCCAGGGAGTCTACCCACGCTCGCTTGTCCCGTATACAGGAGCGCTTAATTTCCCTCTCTAGAGCCGAATACCGCTGACGGGCCTCCTTCTTGGCTCCTCGGGTCCTTGCTCGCTCTATCGTGGCTTTTGCTTCTCTCCGCTTCTCGATCTTCCTCCAGGTTTCATCGGTGATCCACTCCCTCACCTAGGTTGTTCTCACTTGTTTCAATAAAGGCATTCTTGATGCTCGTCCACTGTTCTTCTACGCTGCCACCTTCCGAAATATTAGCTGCGCAAGCCTAGAGTTCTTCGACGAACGATCTCTTCACTGCTGGGTCTTCCAGTCGGCGTGTGTTGAATCGCCGCCGTTAAACCCGCGCAATGCGTAGTCAGATCTCACCGACGATGATGGTCAGACGAGATGTCAGCGCTGCGTTTATTCCGAACATAAAGAAGGCTCCGTCTCCATTTTCGGCTGATGCAGATGTGGTCGATTTGGTTCTCTGTATATCCATCACGGGAGACCCATGTGACTTTATGCACTGGGCGATGGGGGAAGAGCGAACCCCCGATCACCATGTCGTTGTTGCCACAAAACTCTGCAAGCAGCTCGCCGTTCTCGCTCATATCTCCGAGACCATGGCGTCCCATAGTGCGCTCATAGTCCGAGTTGTCGGAGCCGATCTTCGCATTGAAGTCGCCTGTGTAGATCTTGATATCACCTCTTGGAGTCTTATCCACGACAGCATTCAGTTGACTGTAAAAGTTCTCTTTGTCCTGCAATTCGGCAGCATCGGTTAGCGCATAACATTGGATTATGGTAAGGTTTGGGACCCGTGTTCTGAATCTGGCAACGATTATTCTCTCATTGATAGGTTCCCACTTGATGAGCGCAGCCTGTGCTTGGGCGCTAAGCAGAAAGCCAACTCCACGATGTCGCGGAGCATTTTCACCTCGCATACTAGAATATAACAGTACCTGTCCCGAAGGCAGCTTGTGTTCTCCAAAGCTCGGCCAGCGGACTTCACTAAGTCCCAGGATTTCTAGCTTCATACGGCGGGCCTCACTGGCGAGTTGTGCCAGTGTACCCTGTTGGGCTAGCGTCAGTACATTCCATGTTCGAATTCTTGTCCGTTGTTTAGCGCTAAAAGTCGTTGCCATAAAATCAGTTCGTAAACTTTTACTATAGGTTTCTATGACAATTTGAAGGTTTTGGAGACAGTAGGTGGTTGGCCTAAGGTCTCCTATCCGCCGTGATGGGACTGCCATCTTTGGTATAGCTTTCGGGGAGAAGCATTTCGTATTCAGCCACTGGATGGCAGTCAGACGCTGTTTGAGCCGCCCCATAACATGGAGAACAGACGCTCGGGTTTTGTAAGCCACATCCTCCGAAAAGGATGCAACCGGGGTTGGTTACCCGATCTTCCCTAAGGTTACTCGTACCCCAGCCGGTGCCGCGGGAAGGGAAGAAGGGATAGAAGTTACTGGGCAAGAGGCTAAGGACCACTTTCACTTGCATGACGGGTCTATTTTATAACCTTCAAGTACGCGAAGTATCGGTGGTACGCATTATCCCAGTCATTTGCCAGCCTATATTTAGTGTAAATTAAACAGCCCTCAATTTGGTGTAAATTAAACCATTTCTGATCAGAAATGTTATTATTTACTAGGACATCGTTGCTTGCTAATTTCAGAATTCACACAAGTACAACATCAGCAGCTCTTATTATGAGAAAAAAACTAAAATACATACATACGTGACGGTCTTCGGCAACAGTGTCGAATGACAGATCCTGTCATATGACATTTTAGTTTGGTGTTGTAATTTGATAGCTTGCTTTGCAAGTGTCGGGAGCAAAGGCAGCCGATTATCACAGAAAATATGTCGACTACGGTGACCACTGAAATTTTTCAAAAGCCTCAAGTCTTAACATGTAATCTTAAGTCCTGGATGTTCAATTTCAGCCTGTATGTCATGGCATTTCAACGAAAATCTCTGTCACCGCCTTTCATCTGATGATAGTGCACTCTGAAACCCAGACGCACGATACTCATATGAACAAGCCTTTATATCTTACTTTTAATCGCTAGGAATTATCCTACGTTTTGCTGTGGATAAGTTCACTCAGTGCAACCGGTGGAAACTAACGATTTTAAATTGGCTCACCACTTGACTAGCCTATTGGTCCCAAGCAAACGATTAACGTACCCCATTCTAGTCAAAACTATGTTTGTTTTGATTCGCTATGAAATTTTGACAGATAAAGGTCATGAGGGGTTCGTGAATTTTCCTATGTTTCTAGGGGTACATCGATTAGCTTGGGACCGAAGATAGTACCAGAGCTGAGCCAAAAAGTTGAGCACGTTTCTTCGGGACCTACTAGTCTTAGAGTTACCTCTATGCTCAGTGTGTGAGAGTATCCTTTGAAAAAAATCAAGTGGTATCATTTATTGCAAATGACATTTGCCAGCCCTGACAGTGATCACGCTGTTCAGTGAATGTAGTCTGCATATATATAGTCTGGCGGGCACAATAACGGGAGCCAAATATCACATGCGGGAGCCAATCGAAAATGGAAGTCTGATTTTGGATCAATGTGGTGGCAGTATTGTGATCGTGAAGATAGTTAAGTTAAGTGAAAATTATATGATTTTAGGTAGTAGTTTATCAATACGATTTTTTAATTTTTTTTTTGCTGGGAACATCGATATGGCTTGATGCAGATGAAAATTAGCATACGTTGGGAGAATGGCAATTAGGTGAATGTAAATCTGCGTTGACAAGTTAAAGGTGGTAAATTATTTTTTCATTAGCGACCCCAGAGAGGCAGCTCCCACACCTGGATTCTACCTATTGACCCATCAACTCATGAACAGGGGACCAACGGCTTTACTTCCCTTGCGAAGGAAGGCGTGGTCAGAAATGTTATACCTCAGAACATCCCGGCAGTGTCGACTGGTATTGAACCCAGGCCTGCTGGGGTGAGAAGTGGTCACTAAGGTGGTCAATTTATTCATTTGAACATTTCCTCCATTTTAATTGATATTGATTTCAGCAAATGTAATATAATTTTCATGTTGAGTTATGCAAAGCCTTAAGTATTTTCACGGGTTTATTTACAAAGACCCAAAATCTATAAAAAAATAAATCATGCCTCGAAATCGTTCGACTCAAACGTGATAGTTTTATATGGCGACATTTGTCAAAAACCTTACCCTCAGATTAATTGTGCATACAACCTAGCTTACTCTTTTTCCAAGAATGCATCGCAAAGAGAGAACCACTAAGAGCATTTGACTGCCGATGAGCCTTATAGTTTTTTTTTTCGCAGTCAACAATCTTTTGGGACAGATAGAAACCGATCACAACACTACACATCTTCGTCAATTTTTTATCTCTACAATCCAAAGATGCACCTAATCCTCTACCCCTGATAGGCTCTTTTGCTAGCTGCACCGATAGGGTTGATGTAAATTTATTTTATTATAATTAGCTTCGAATGCAAATCGGAGATAGGCTAATACAAGGATCGCGATCGAAATCCCGCTGGGATTCCAATGCAACTGCAAGATGACGTTTGACGAGATCCAGAGCGAAAAAAATAACATCCTAAAATGGGAACGAAAGGAAAAAGTTCCCACCGGTGAAAGGATTTAGTAAAAAAGGAAACTGTCACCGTGAGCCTCTTGACATTTGAATATACTTTCTTCTGTGTCATTTCACTGCATCAGAAATAAATTCAATCCGAGAGTGTTAGAGTTAATATTACTTTTTTGTTCTTCGTTTATTAAAAAAAAGTATAAAACATATAATAAAAAAATGATAAAAACATGTCCTTGTCTAATTCTGTAATGGGGCTTAATGCACTTAAATCAGATTTTTTTTCCGTCACCAGGAAAAATACAAAAAACCGAAGCCAAAAGTGCATCATCTTCCCATCCTTCGTTGCAAGCGCGCGCAATATTTATCGTCATAAATTCGAGACAATAGGCATCTCCGGTAGGCCCCTGCCATTCAGGAAGGAAACGACTGTGTTTTTATGACCATTGATAATTACTCCCAGTAGTGCGGTGGTATGGTGCGGAAATAGCATGGGATTCATCCATTCAGTCAGCAGTTGATTTTCGAAGCAACCTTGCAAAATCCTGTCTCGTCAAAGAAGGAGAGAAAGTCCCATCAATGTCGCCTACTGTGAGCGACACCTTTTCTTTGGCTTCTTTTTTGTTCTATTTGAGAAAAAGTGTCGAAATTTACGACTTCCTGATGGCACTCAGTGTTGCCAAGCAATTCGGTTGGTGGGAATGATTCAGATTTTTGCTCGACAGCAACTGAATTTGAATAACAAACCGAACGATGGATTGGGCTCAATTAATGAGGATTTACAAAACTGTCTCAAACCGTGTCAGTATTGCCGGATCGATTCCGAAACACGATACATTTATTTTGATACTTCTCGGAGAAAGGCACAAACGAAACCGATCGCTTCGTTCTACCCCTTTTCATTGCTTTCGTCCGGGGAAAATGTGCATGAAAAATGTTTGGATAATTTTATCCGTATCATGTTCAATTAATTAAAAACTAACATTTTCCTCTGTTCCACCGATTCGATTGCCCGGGAACCCCGGAAGAAAAATCACTCTCCTCTCTGACACATTCCCGCCGTCACGTCACTCACGTTTGCTTCGTGCCTGGGCTTCGGAACGTTGTTGATCTAGATTCTTGTGACGCCCGTCCACGGTAGGTACCCGGGGAAAAGACAATCCTTCAAGAGTAACCATACCTAGGTACATATGTAGCAAAACTCCGGAAGGGAGACTGAAAGACGGTTGTTGCTCATCGTCGTCGCCGGTCTTCACCTTCGTCCTGCTGCAGACTGGCAGAGAAAGGACAGGGAAGAAGATACCCAACTTCTCCGACGGCGAGACCATGATGGTGTAACATGCGTTTGCGTGTTGTAGGGTATGTGTTGTGTGTACCATCTAGGATTTCCCACGTTTTCCTCTCCGCCGTCAACGATAGGCTGGGAGAGCGATCGGAACCGGCGGGGTTGCACTTCGTGGAATTAATTTGTGCTACGCAACGATGACGGGGCACGATAAGAGGATTGTTGCTTGATGCGTGTGGTTTGTCGTTGGAAAGGGGTATGTGGGGTGTGGAAGGTGGGCTTTCACCGGTGGTGTGTGACGAAATTGTTGCAGATTTGATTCAATTTTGCATGGATAAGTTTATTTGTGTAGGTCAATTAGTTGGAATGCAATGCCACATGGGTGGTTTGATTAAAGGGGTTGAAACTGCAGAGTAATCTTTCAGGTTGATGCAGCTTCATGTGCGGTAGACTACGCTGATGACATAAATGGTCTGCAGAATCATTTGACAAACATGAAATTTTGTTTTACTCGAATGACCATTTTAACGTTTCATGGGTTCTGGGGCCTCAAACATACACACATATGTAGCTTTGTTTGCCGAATCTTAGTCATTTTAGCTCCGAAGAGCAGCTATCCTACTAGTTCTACTGAGATCTCAAATAGAAATGCCGTTTGCTTTGCTGAGGTTCAGTGAAACATTTTCCAAGATTCAACATTTGAGAAATGTTATTACCGAGCTGCTGAGCGGCGTCAAAATTACCGAAATTTGGCTAACAAAACTGAATGAGTAATATTGTTTGCAGAAAATGGTGGCAAATGTAATGCTTTTCGACTTTGACAACTCGTATGTATTATTTTAGCTTGAAACATAAAATGACGGCGTTTAAACATTATTAAGTCTCTGAGTATAATAAAATAATTGGCAGACGGTGGACAATGGCAGTCAAAATGCTTAGATACTTAGAGACTCCCCTTTTATTTCCCTTCTTGAAAACAGCAGAAACTAGAGCCCTGATTAGAGAAAAACGAGAAGTCGGATCTGCAGCCAATCGAACTGTCACAAAACTGCAGCCAACTCCAGGGCAAGTGGCCCTGGTCTACTTTTTATGGTGAGGCTCCCTATTTGTTTTCAATTTTTAAATTCTACCTTCCATCACATAAACAGACTTGTGATAAACGCTTAATGCAGTGGCGTCGCGTCCACATGTGCAACCTGTGCACGACACAGGTGTAAATAATTTTAAAAAATGCGTTTAGATTTTTATAGATTTTAATGGTCACATTATAGCTGTACTTCTTTACTTCAGACCTGCCTAACCCCTAATGCATTGATTTCTAAGCGTGTCGATAACACCACAAATTTTCCACAATACATGGCGGTTTGCACCACTTGTTGTAACTGAAGCTTTCAGGAGTTACGCGTCAAACGGGAGCAACACGGAAACAGCAGTATGGTACGATTTGGACGTTATCATACTTGCAGACCGGTTTGAATGTGTGAGTTTAAATAAGAAGAACATTTGTGATGTATGGGTGCCCAAAGTGTGCATTTTTCGCAGCGCACTTGGATATTTGATTGCAGACAAAGAGAGTAATGAAGAAAGAGAGCGCAAAAGCCGGCTCTCACTCTCTTGTCAGTTGTGAATCTCTCAATTACCGATAGTTGCGCCGGTGCGCCTGTCAAAACTGATGAGCTTCCCCTGGTTTATTCTGATAGTGTTGTTCTGATGAATAAAGAGTTGATTAATTCAAGTTTGCTACCCAGGGGACTATGAATTTTCTGTAGATTTTGACACTGTTTTGTATCAAAAAATGTTTTTGGAACTGTTTCACGGATATTCTTTATTACACTTCAGTTAGCATTGTGATAAAAACGAGAATTCAAGCTGAACATTGTATTAGGTCCTAAGTAACATTGACAGATTATCTCCGTCGATTTTCTCTTTGTATCTCCACGGCCATGTAAAGACATTCCCAGGTAGTTTCAGCACACCAATCGATAAAAGAAGCTTTTATCTAGCATCTAATACGACAAACACAACAAGAAATGGTTATGTGCTCAAGTTATTAACAAAATAGAAAATCGATCAATATTATTTAGAACCTAATGCAATTTTCAGCTGGAATTAGTTAAGTTTTGCAATTCCTCCTACTTCAGTTAGCGCGAAAAGGGCCATACAAGTTTTGTTTATACAAGATGATAGGCCCTTCAAATGTTACGTTAGGTAGTGATTACCCAAGTAACATTGCAAGCTGTAAAGAGGTTTTATAGCATTCTACGAACCTAAATCGTAGTCTACAGAACCCTCATAAAACCAAAATTGTTACTTGGGTAATATAGTAATGGAGAATATGTTCCTTGAATTCATGGAGCATTGAAAAATAAAACAAAAACTAATATGTGGTGGAATACTATAACGAACAAAGCTTGGTGCACAGGTAAACAAATGAGGCGCGCGACGCCTCTGGCTTTAAGTATGAACTTTTCTACTAACCTAACTTTATTCTAAAATTCTTGATAGTGCTGGAATTAGGGCGTAACAGCTTTTGTAAACAGTGACTTCTCTTGATGATTTCTCGGAAGCCATGGCTCTCCCTGGCAAATCGACGTCACCATCAAGTAGAGGAAGACTTCTCCTACTCGATGGATATAATGGTTTGTGTAGGCGTGCCTTGAATTCCAAAAAATCAACAAGAGAAGTCATTGTTTACAAAGGCTGTTACGCCCTAATTCCAGCTCTATCTAGAATTGATTAATTCTTACTAAACTAAATTCGTTAACGATTTCTCATGCTTGCAAATTTGTTAATACAAATGTTGAAACCAATTTTCATCAGTATTTCGTAATAAATAATAAAGTAAGTCTGGTTCAAAGCGTCACTCAATTAATTTTTCATTCATTGAAATTTAGGGACTTACCGCTCTCCTGAGCCGTAGGTCAACATCATTGCATTAAATATCCTGAGGATAGTTCTTACATTTGAAAAAAAAAAAAATTCAGTGCAGATTTTTTTTTTCCTTTGGTTTGTTTTTTCCGTCGATCTTGTTTTCCGTGCTGAGCACCAATGCTACCAACGTGCCAGGAAGGCAGCTTCCACACCTGGACCCTACCTATCGACCCATCAACTCATGAACCGGGGACCAACGGCTTTACTTCCCATCCGAAGGAAGGCGTGATCAGAGATGTTATGCCTCAGAACATCCCGGCGGCGCCGACTGGGATTGAACCCAGGCCTGCTGGGGTGAGAGGTTATCACGCTTACCACTACACCACCGGCGCCGTTAATTTCAGTGCGGATGTATGGCACTTATTTTTTGTACAGCTAATGATGCTATGATTTTCAACAATTTGTTTAAGCTGTTGACATTCACGAAACATGTTCACGACCTTCATGATTAATTTGAGACATTTTATGACAGTTCATCAAAAGTGCATCTTTTGACACTATTTTTAAAATGTGGAGGATAGCATTTTTTCAACGACAGAAGAAAAAGGTAAACTCCGTTTTCTTAACTTAGCATTAGCATCGAACGTTGCACAATATCGTAGGTGGTACGAATTCAAAACTATTAAGAGCAAGACGAATATCTATTACTGGACAGATAGTAAGTAGGAAATAATTACTCTCTCCCAGGTAAAGACATATCCCACTCCAACAGTTAAGGATTGTCCTGGCCACGTCCTTACAACTGGTAGGGATAGGAAAGGTATGTTAGTCCAACATTTACTTAAGAGAGATGCAAAGAACTCTACGACCCCTAATAAATGTCTCGGGAATTTAGGAACTATTTTAGTAAGGAAGGTAAACCATAGGATACACCCAGTCAGTGTTGCTGGCAAATGTAGATTTTTTTTTATAAATGTTGAAATCGCTATTTGCTGGAAGATAAGGTTGCTGAAATAAAGTGAAGATATAACATGGTGAACTCACCATCGTTGTCACACCCGTAGCTAGTTAAAAGGAAGCAATAATGTTGTGTTTTATCTTCTATTCTATTTTTTTTACCTAGGATTACGTCTTTCGGCAATAAGTTGGGGTGCAATTTAAAAAAAAAAACTAAAATCGACCGCGTTACGAAAAGTGGTCAGGTTTAGAACGTCTATAACTCTGTCAATAGCGGATGGTTTTTAATTCTAAACAAGTTAATCGATTGGAAATGTTTCTACAAATCTGCTAAAATGAACATTTTATCAATTTTTAATAATGTTCAACAGTGGCAATGGTGATCAAAAAAGTTCCGTCCGTGATGGGAAAAAGTGATTTCTCTAACACAGTCACTGAATATTGATACCGGAGCACGTAACCCTACGTCAAATCTACGGTCGTGTCTTGAATACAACCTTTTACCTTTTTATTGATTGAGAGGAAAATCCGCGGGAGTTTAAATAATTTTACTACGTCTTCTCCCGTAGGAACAAAACCTCTATGTCTTTTCAACTTAAATCATAATCAATTAGAAATTTCAACAATAAATCATAATTCAAATGAAAGCAATAAAGTTAACAGATTATAATATGTCATCTATTAAATGGTACATAAAATGTTAATAATGGAAAGGTCTCACCATATAAATCCAATGTTTCCAGTAATCCCGTCCAGTTGATTGCATGCTAGCGGTAATTGAACGATCGTGGCATCTAAATACTCATTAGAACAGATGACGAATCATCTCAAGGATCACACCAAGTTATTTCTGATATACCATTTTTACTTCATAACATCATCTACCGCACAACAAGAATATTCTCCGACTTTTCTGGTTGATGGGATCAAAAGTAACGGAAAACTGAGTCACATATCCAATTAGCGGAATACCGTTTATCGCACCTTACAGCGCGTAAATAAACTGAAATTAAAAATTATCACCCACGAAGGCACAATTTTCTGGTCCGAGAGAAAAAATCAAACAACGCAGATAGCGACATCTCTTCTGATGCTTGCAAACATTATGAATCACGTTTTCTTTGTCGATTCTAAAACTTCCCGGAAAACGAGAAAACCACCAATCACACACGTATAACCATCCGGGAGGCAGAGTGCCAGTGCTAATCAAGCAAATGTAGCCGAAAACTATGAAAGCGAGCGCACGCACAAAAAAGAGAGCAAACTAAAAACAAAACCGTATCCAAAGGGGTTCAAAACTGCACTCAACTCCGTTTTCTCAACTTGCACCCAAATTGGGTAAAATCGGAACCAGCCTCATTTGTGTTTAACACTCTAATAGCTCAGCATTATTCAATTATCACGACAAAACGGTCCCTTTCAGGGACCACTATAAATTTGTATAAGAGTATTTTTTTAACAATTGTCAAGGTCATCAATCAGATGTCAGTTTCCAAATGCTTAAATCTAACATACCATGTATTTTAAGGCAACATTGGAGGTGCAATTTCATAAATCAAAGTCAATCGCGGCATGAAAGTGGTCTGATTTTTATCCAGAGATGATGGATTTTCAATCTTTGAAAAAATATTTTAAAATTAGGACTTTATCATTATTCAAAATGTCACAAAATTATCTCCGATTGCCTGCAAAAAGCGCTTTCCCTTACACAGATTTCAAAGTTGAGTTCCATCCGGTCTTTTCGAACGGATAAAATTGTGGCTCCCTCAAGGTCCGTTTAGACTATCTGATTTCTTGGTCTGAGTTAGACCGCCACCATTATGAAAAATCTGCTCGAATTTACTTTTGACACACTTTGTCGAACCCCCATGTTTGCTGGTGTTAACACACTGCCTGCACATGTCGAAAGAACTGTCAATCTAGATTTCAAAACAAAACTGTATCAGTAATAAAAAATAAATACTTCCATCATGAATTATCGGAAAATTGCTCTAGTTTCAGCAGACGTACACACTAATCCAGGCCTCCGTCGTTCGGTAAATTTTGAACTACAGAACTGTTCGGTAAAAGTTTAAAAATCAGTTAAAAATCCAATTATTAAAAAAATTATCGCGAACTTGTACAGAAGTTGTTCAGTTTACTCCATTTATTGATGAAAAATAAAATTTATAAATTTTCTGGATTTCTCACGTGTAACGGTCATTTGAAAATTTTACCGAGTTCTTCTGCTGTTCAAAAACCCGGTAAATTCCTACCGACTTCGGTGATCTGAATTAAGTGTGTATTTGCTTTTATTATTTTAAATAAAATGAGAAGGAGAAGGTGAACTTTGTGGAGTAGGAAATGGTTGCTCAGGAGGAATACCGGCAGGGATCTGGTTCATCTTGTCCTTCAAGAGCTGCGATATGAAGATGAAAATGGATTTCAAAACTTCGCCCGGATGTCGATACCAACTTAAGACAAGCTAGTGGGAAAAGTTCTCTCTAGATCTACATGATTCCTTGAGTTCTGAAAATTTCTGTTAACAACTCAATTCTGCATATTTCTTTGACGACCTTCCGACGTCCCTGATGAGAACAACGGTAAAATTTCCTGACGATCTGCAAATTTCTCGGTAGTTCTACAGATTTCTTTCAAGTTATGTGTGTTCTTCAGAAGTTCTGCAAATTTTCCTAAAAATCTACAAAGTTCCTGAATCCCTGAAGATTAAAGATCCTTAAAGATAAACAATTATCTCTGATGTTCACAAAATTTCTAATAATCTATGAACTTCTCGAAAGCTCTGTAATTTTTTCTGTAGTTTTTCATGATTCAATGAATATCTGCAAATATATCTGAACATCTACACCATTTCCTGAAGAATTAAAAGATTATCTAAAAATGTTTGAGCTTTCCGGAAGTTTTAAGAAGTTTTCTGAAGTTTTTCTAATTTTTCTAAAGCTGTGCAAATATCTCTAAAGATCAGCGAACTTACCTGAAGTTCTGTACATGTCTCTAAAAATCCAAGAACCGCAATGAAATTCTGCAAATTAATTTAAACATCTGCAGATTTTTCAGTAGATTTACGAGCTACCCTCTGAACTTTTATGAAGTTCCTAAAATTTATTTCAAATTCTGTAAAGTTTTCTGTAGTTATGTATTTCTGCTTTAAAGATCTGCGAACTGCCCTGAAGTTCAATAAATTTCACGGTAGATATCTGAACTTTTCTAAAGCTCTGTAAATTTCTTTGTGGACTCTTGGATTTTTATAAAGTTCTGCAGATTTATCAGAAATTCTTTGAAATTACCCAAAGCTTTACAAATTATCTGAAAATATTTGAACTTCGCTGAAGTTTAAAACATTTATCTGAAGATTTACGAATTTTTCTGAAGTTGTGTAAACACTTCTAAAGATTGGCGAACTTTCCCGAAGATCTGTGAGTTTTGCTGAAGTTTTGCAAATTGTTCTAAAAACATTCGAGCTTTCTGACGTTCTACAGACTTCTCTTAAGGTCTACGGACTTCTCTGAAGTTCTTCAGATCTATCTATTTCCAACTTCCATGGAGTTCTGCAAAACCTTGTACTTTTGTACTTCACTGCGATTTGTTGTTTAGAATTGAGGTACTTTTCTGACATTTAACGAATTTTTCTGAAGATCTCACATTTGTCTGAAACTGTGAAACTTTCTGACAAATTCCTGCAAATATCTTTAAAGTTCTGTAAGGTTTGTTTGAAGCTCCGTAGTTCTATTCCCAAGATCTACAAAAAAAAAGCCTTGAGGCTCAATAAAATTTCTCAGTAGATCTGCAAACTTCTATGAAGTTTTGTAAATTCCTCAGTAGGCTCTCGGGCTGCCCTGAAGATCTGAAAATTTCCCTGCAAGGCTTCTAAATAACCTTAGGTTCTCAAAATTTATCTGATAATATTTGAGCTGCCTCTAAGTTTTAAATGTCTCTCTCAAGATCTACAAATTTTCCTGAAATCGGATAAATATTTTTTTTATATAAAAATCGCCGAACTTTCTTGAAGTTCTACAAATTTTACTGAAGATCCATTAACATTTCTGAGATTCTAAAAATGTATCAGAAAATCTGCACACTTTCTTGGAGGTCTACCAAATTTATCTGAAGATCTATGACCATTCTTGTGATTTTTGTGGCTTGTCTGAAGCTATGCGAATTCCCCTGAAGATTTGCAAAATTTCGCTTATAGTTTTACAAATTGATCTGAATTTATTGCTTGAATTTTTGAAAATTTCTTTGAACATCTGAAGATCTATGACCTCTCTTGTGATTTTTTATGAATTTCTGTAAATTTGTTTGTAGTTCTGTTCTGTCAAGATCTACGAACTACCCAAATTTTTCAGTAGATCTCCGAATCTCTCTGAAGCTCAAAATCAATATTTTCACCTAACTTGCGGCTATTTTGCTGGATGAGTCGAATGAAAATTAAACGCAAACCTATTTCGTTCGACAAATCAAACGTCAAATCTAATCATTCTGTCGAAAAAATGTGAACGCATCCGAACATTGCATCCGACAAAATTATCGAGCAGTCCGCTCGAATCAGACCAACAATTCAGATAGTCTAAACGTACCTTTAGTTTTCAAGATACTGATTTTTTAGATTTAAAGACTCATAAATCAGTTTTAAACACTTTTTTCTCATCAAAAGTAGTAGGGCAGAGAACCTCTTCGGCCTAAGCGCCCATTTTGGGCCTATCAAGTAAAAACCATCAAATCAGTCCATGATTTCGGCTTCAACAGGTAAATTATGCATTTGGTACGATACTTTAGTTCAAATTCTACCGAACGAAGTCATTAAGAACGCGTGATATGATTGTTTGCACCCAATATTCTCAAATACCAATGGAGCGCTCCGACCGAATCAATCTTTATCTTCATCCGAAAGGCCGAAGTAAATTCATTAGCGTTTCAATTGTGTTTCAATGCGTTAGGCCGAGCTTGGAATCCGTAGGCCGAGTTTGGCGTCAAGAAGCAGTGTTAGACTTTTAATAATATCTCAACTATTTGTTTCTCTTTATCAAATCTTACGGAAACGTGAATAAATTTAGAAGTGATCAGTACTAATAACATTCCGGTTGGTGATAAACTACGTAAGATTTAGACAGACTAAGTGCGGGTTGAGCTTAGTAGGCCGGAAATTGGGTAGTTAGCCCTAACTCTTAGTTTTTTTACTGGCGTATTCCAACAAAGCTTGAAATTTTTCTGTAGGCACTACCCTGTTTTTACGTATTCTTTTAAAGATATTCAACAAAGACCGTTAAATTTGACATAACTTTCAAAAGTCATATCTACGTAATCGCACAAAATCTCACCCTAGAATTTTCAGGCCTAATAGCATTTAGTAAATCTTTTGATCTATGGAAAATTTCGTGCAATTCAAGTTCATTTTAGAACTGATGTAACGTTTGTGTGTACTACTCAAAAGAGCAGAAGAAAACGCAGTTTATGACGTTTGAAAGTTATGTCATATATAATGTTCTTTGTTCAATATATTTGAAACGATGCACAGTGGGACGAAATCAAAAATAGTGGGACATGGCTATTTGCGACGAAACTATTGAGTGTAGCATTTTGATGTCTTCAAGGATGTGTCTTCAGTTTTTAAATACTTTAATTGGGAAGTTTTTGATTAAGGGGGGTATACAATGAGATAAAAAAAAAAATACTTTTTTATATCTTGTTGGAATTGATGAACATCTATGGAAACATTGTAAATGAAAACATTTTAAGGAACTTTGTCCAAGACGTCAATTTTTATCTCTCAAGTGGACGAAGTTATAGGGCGAAAATTGAGTACTAACGCTAGTACTCCCTTATAACCCGTTTGTTACCATCACTTTTTAATTCGAATTTTACAATTTTACAATGTTCTACAAAGATGTAAGTGCTTTAAAAATGCACATTTTTGCTCAGTGAAGCAAATCGCTATCTCTTCATGTAAAGGATTTACATATGTATTTATAATTCTTCAACACTAACTTTAAAGGGGTGTATCTTGCAGGTTAGCAGGTATTAGCAGCTAAACTCGAGGTAATTTCGTTCAGCAACTTATACCCTACTGTTACATATCCAATTCCTAGGGGGATCCAAGGGGATGCCTAATGAATTTTCTAATATAGTACCTTAATGTTTTGTAACGTTTTGCTGTTTTCATGACCATTTTTCCAAGTATGTACATTAGAGTTGGTTGTAGCTTCGACAAAGTTGTTTGGTATAGTATTCTCAATCTAAGTTTGAGTTTTGGTGAAATTTAAGCAATATTTGGATTTTAGGAAAGCAAATGAATAGGACCGTTCCGTTTTCCAAACAAAATTTAAAATTAGCCCGCATGTCGAGATTATAACCAAATTCGTTCAAATATTGCCCAGTTGTTGGGGACCAGCATAAGCATTGAAAGAGCAGTGGGAAACCCACTCAAATTTAAGCACTTGAAAAAATGGTTACGAAAACAGCAAAACGTAACAAAACATTGAGGTACTTTTTAGAGAATTCATCACGCATCTCCTTGGATCCCCCTATGAATTGTATATGTAACAGTAGACTGGAATATGCTGAACAAAATAACGTGAAGATTAGCTGCTAATACCTGCTAGCATGCAAGATATACCCCCTTACATATAGCGTTAAAAAATTATAAAAAGGGACTTAAATCCTAAAACAAAGAGATAGCGATTTGTTTTGTTGTAGCAAAAACGTGCAGTTTTAGAGCACTTACAACTTCGTAGAACATGGAAAAAAATGTAAAATTCAAACTAAAAATTTATGGTGAAAAAATGGGTTTTAAGGGGGTTCTACCGTTTGTACTCCATTTTCACCCTATCACCCTTATTCTGTATTTCGTTCGAAGCGAAATTCTCATGAAAAAAAAAAATGTTTACATTAGTAAAAATCCACACATAACTAATAGAAAATTTCTTTAAAATATTAAGCATAAGATTCATTTGGCCACACATAATTAGATATCATGGAATAAAACACATACAGATTATGTGTCATATAAACAGTATGTGTGATCACATATAGAGATGATATGTGCAAGTGAGATTTATGTGTCTGGCATATAGAAACTATATCATAAATCTAATTGCAAAAATCTATGTGTGGAGCACATAGAAACAATCATTGACTTTTTCTCAGTGTAGGAATTTCGTTTTGAACGAAAAACAGAATAGGGGTGTATAACTTCGTCCACTTGAGAGATGGAAAATTGACGTCTTGGACAAAGTTCCTTAAAATGACTTCATCTACAATGTTTCCATAGATGCTCATCAATTTCAACAAGACATAAAAAAGTTATTTTTTTTATCTTAGTGTATACCCTCCTTAATCAAAAGATCTCACCATTGCAATAAAGAATTTATTAATTGAAGAAACATCCTAGAAGACATCAAAATGTTACACTCAATAGTTTCGTCGCAAATTGCCATGTCCCCCTTTTTTGATTTCGTCCCACTGTGCGATGCGTCAAAACAGGATGCTATTTTAATCAAAGTTTCAAGTTTTGTTGGAATACGTTAGAAAAAAAGTAAAAACTTCTACTTTTGTTGAGAAACATAACTTTGTGTACACACTGATTTTTGAGGCTTTAAATCTAAAAAAAACAACATCTTAAAAACTTAAGCAGCTATAATTTATATATCTCCGTAAAAGTGTCATACTTTTGTCTAATAAACAACTTTGTGGAAGACACCAAATGTTCAAAATTAATAATTTAAAGATTGCCGAAGACACAACGTCACTAAAATGACTCGTTATTAAGATATTAATTTTGTTCCGCCGTTAGATTGCATTCCTGAACTACTGTGCATTGGTTGGTTTCAGTGTTACAATTTTCAGTAGCGGGGATGCATTTTAGGATGGCGTATCAAATAATAGGATTGTTAACATGCTATTCTCTAAGGAATTTGACGTGTAAACATATGTTTTTGGCCATAGAATATCACGTAAGTCCATTTACTAAAGCAAAGCACAATAAAACAGTAGCTATTCAATGTAGTTGATTAAATCAAGAAATTCAGAAATTTTCAAAAGTTTCAAAAGAATTGATTTTTGTTCAATTCAATGCTGAAACTCTGGCAGATCAGCTGACATAACGTCAAAATAAACAAGGGGTCATACATGTTATGTTACATGTCAAGTGCAATACTTTGGTGAAATAATATTTTAATAATCGAAACATTATTTTAAATTCAGATGAATCGTACATCAGCGGTGCCAGTGGTGTACTGGTAAAGTGATTGTCTCTCCCCTCCACCCCAAAAGGCCTGGGTTCAATCCTAGTCGGCGCTGCCAGGATTTTCTGAGGCATAACATCTCTGATCACGCCTTGCTTCGGAAGGGAAGTAAAGCCGTTGGTCCCCGGTCTATGAGTTGATGGGTCGATAGGTAGGGTCCAGGTGTGGGAGCTGCCTTCCTGGCGTCGAGACCATTGGTACTCAGTACGGAAAACAAGATCGACGGAATAAAAATCAAGAGATTATATGCCTCAGAAAATTCCGATGGTGCCGACTGCACACTTAGAAATAAATAATTTTACACATGACGGAATCCATCTTTGACAGAAAAGATGAGACGTAAACAAACATGTCATATTATATCAAGTGCTCCGAGACTGAAAAGTTCGTTACTCAACGAAAAGTACGTTTAATTGAGCTATATTTCACGTCTGTAATGACTCAAATTTATGTCAAAATTGATGCCCGTATATGCTCTGAGACACCTAAATTTACATGGGTAAACGGTAAGAATTACACGGCTAGGGTAGGCTGCTAATGTACCTTTCGACCAATGACAGTCATCGACCTATCACAGTCCCTGAAATGGAAATTTGCAATGCTACTAGCTTCCTGAAACGTCCAAAAAACACATCTCACATTTACTTTTTCAAACCACTGCTTTCAGACTCCGCACGGTGCAGACCTGTCATTTGTCAGATATTTCCCGATTTTCCTAGAACCGAATGGCGCACTTCATAATTGCAAAAATTTTCCTCACAGAAACTCAAACAGTAGGTCCCTTCACACCACCACCAATAAGTCGGTAGTGGAAAAACAGAAGAAACTTCGAACGTCGTAAGTATAATGCCCTACACACATCGTTGCGTAAAAAGCAGCTGCTCTGCCTTTGGGTTCCACCCGGGTCGGTGTTTCAAGAAGAATATCTAACATCGCGCGCGTCTCTCATATAGGTGCTCCGACTGGCGGCGGCGGCGGTGTGCTGCAAAAACCAGCTGAGGAAGCAGCAGTCTGCTCGGTTTTCATCTTCGCCATGCAGTCTAGGGAAAAGAAAAGGCACGGGAAGGTGAAATAGAGCAGCGGCCGTTTTCTTCTGAATTAAAAATTGCATGCACTCGCTCTGTTCCTCGTGCTTTCGGAATGGGGGAATCCTTGAACCTTGTTGCCAGCTAGGAGAGAGAAAAAAAAAACTGTAACAAGGAAGTGATCCGCTTTCCCACAGATTATTTGTGCGAGCTTCACGCCTTTTCGAAGAATAGACTTAATTTGAGGCAGATCTAAGGAGAAAGAAGCAAAGACGGCTGCACCGAGAAATGCTACAAATTGGAATTAAAAATATGGCAAAAGCGGTAACAATTGGCAGTAAATTGCTGACATCTCCGGCTGGAAAATTAGGGTACTTGGAAGAAAGTGACGGACAGCTAGTAAAAAAGACGAGATGGGTCCGATCTGATAGCGTTCCTGACTGACTGTGAATGTCTTTCCAATCTTCGACCATGACAATCGCTGCAGCAGGATTGGCAAACTTGTTTCCTATTTGCGAACCTCGATCTGATGGACGCTCGCGATTCCTGTTTCATGTCTTAGGATACATTGTAGCGTGGAACAGGTTTCCTGCAGGACGACGGAGCTGACTTAATTTCGCGTCTTGCGATGCATTCATCCAGAAAGCAACGGTACAAGCAAAATATATCAAATTACAAAGGAGACAAACGGATCCTAATTTGCATATCTTCTTTCCGCCGCGGTCCCTGCGGGGATGACGGTCGCTTCACTCCGGCAGATTTGTGCGAATATCGCGCGCGCGTCTTTCACGTTCGGCTACCGTGATTTATGCGCTCCGGAATAGAAAAGACCAAGAAGGATCTCCATAGGATCTGCTTCTTGCTGTGTCCGAGCAATCTGGTTTCGGGTCGGATGGCGGCTTTTTATTCACCACTGCAAACGAAGCAAAGCCGCAGCAATTGGAAACATATTATGCTGCGATTAGATGTGGATAGGAATTCCGTTATCCTCCCGAGGGAGACACACACATATCCTGTGACATTGTAACTGAGACCACGTGGTTAGTGGAAAATATCGTAGCTTGTTTGCTGTGTCTGAGGGTCCAGCTATGTCGGGTATCATCAACTCAGTTGGAATATAATCCCACAAGGCACATAGAAATTTATGTCACCGATAGGAGTATCATGGGGTGGTAAATTTAAAGGACACAACATGAAGTGCAATCCAGTTGACAAGACAGCATGGATTATGCCAACGAACAATACAAAGATAGCTTCTTGTACTGAGAGGAAATTGAAAAGATAAATCAATTATTAGCTATTGTCAGTTGAAATAGAAGCTGTTTTACACAAAGCATGGGAGCAAAGAATACCACAAACTTCGGAGACAATGTTGAAAAACTTCAAAAATATCAAAATATGTGAAAATATGCTTGCAGATATCTGCAGAAACTGCTGGTATTCAATTGAAGGCTGAAGTCCAGGCTACCACCATAGATTGGTTTCAGGTCGAATTCTTGAGAATTCCGCTACTATTAAGAGAAACATTTAAAATAATAGTATTTTTAAAAGAACAATTTATCAAAACATAAATACGTTAAAACAAACAATACTTACTCTTTACAAAACCAGTAAACAAAACATTTTTATTGACAAGCTATTAGATCAGTTGGAGTCTGTTTATTTTTGTAGCATCGTACCATTATTAAGGTGATACTCTAAGGAAGCCTTAGCGGGAAACTTTAAAGGCACAAATGTCAGCTTCCACAAAACATACACATTTGAAATTACTACTCCTTGTTTGCTGTGCTACTACAAGCAGAGAGTAGCAATTTCAAATTTGTATATCTTGTGGAAGCTGACATTTGTGCCTTTGAAGTTTCACGCTAAGGCTTCCTTAGAGTATCACCTTAAGTTGTATCATTATGTGTTTGTGCAAACGTCCACTACGTGTGGTACTACCCTACCAGCTTTGTGTTGTATTGTGTCCTATACACTATCAATAAATAATAGTACTTCTACCTCCGCTATGGCAGGACGGTCAGTAATTCGATCGTGTTATATTATTTCTAACCATTCGCAATTCACAGCGTAGCAAGAAGTTCCGCTCGTGCGCGATCATAATAATGCCGTGACCAACCATTCGATACCCGCGGGCATCGTTTAAACCAAAATCCGATGCGATTGTCTTTAACGTTCCAATTGAGTTCATCAGAATCAACTCAGAGGATCCTGCTTACCTCCCAGCTGCGATAGTGAGCCATCTGGAAGAGCATGTGTAGTTCTTGACTCACCGTGGACTGCAAGGGTCTTGGGCAAGAAGCATGCTCATTTCAATGGCGAGTGCGTTTACCAGATTCTCGCGTAGTTATCGTGATCACTATAGTTCTTATAGTACATAGAGAAAGCTACGCACATTGAGCATCGAAGTTAAAGATGGAATCCGTGGACCGGTGACGAACATGGTATTTGCCACTTGGAGTGGATCAAAATCCCAAAAAGCCGAATAAGATTCGTTTAATTTGACATGCGGCAGCAACAGTGGAGGGCTTGACTTTCAATGATCTTTTGTTGAAAGGTCCGGATTTGATGGTTTCGCTCATTGCAGTTCTGATCAGATTCCGCGAGAGAAATGTAGCGATTGGTGGAGATCTTCGAGAAATGTTTCACCAAATAATTATTCGAGCAGTAGATTAGCAGTTGATATTTGTTATGGTGTGATCGCCCGGAGGATCCACCACAAGTTTACGTCATGGATGTCCAGTTCGTAAAGAACAAGAATGCTGAGGAGTTTGCAGAAGAGTATCCACGAGCAACGAAGGCAATTACCGATAACCATTATGTCGGTGATCACCTTGTCAGCGTGGACACCGTGAAAGAAGCAGTTGGAGCAAGTGAAATACATCCATGCCAAAGGAAGATTTGAGATCCGACCTCGTTCGTCTCGAATTCTAAAGGCTGGCGCACAATGTATTCTGGGTTTTTTGACAGATAATGCATAGGCTAACTGTGAAAAACCTGAAAACTTATCCATTGTGCGCCGGCCTTAAGGAAGTTTTGCGGAATCTGGGAGTAATGAGAAGTTTCAAACAAGAGTCTGAATCTGGATTCGGAGTCTGAACGAGTAAATTTCACTGTAAATTTCGAGCGAATGAATTGTTTCAAGATGGTGCATGAGCTGTCATGAAATTTAAAAAAGATAATTATCTTTAAGAGTCTCCTAGTATTACGACGCGTTGTTCGGAGGTGGTCGTGATCGTTGATCACTTTAAAAGAACATTAACGCGGACAAATAGCTCTGCTTGGCCGTTTGATTGTGGGTGAAATGGTGCAGTTGTGGTAGATTCCATTCGTCTTGCAGAACTGAGCTAATTCCGAGCTTGTGAATTGGGGGCCGTTGTCTGACACCAACGTTTCCGGCATCCCTGGCGTGCGAAGAAACTGCGCCTTCACGTAAGTAATCGGCAATCTCGCTTTCGATCTATGACCAATAAACGTAGCTGCGGGAGAGTGCCTTCAGCCGTAGAATATCGGGGTGCCCCCGGTGTAGATCTTCGGGGCATCACTTGCGTAGAGGAGATGAAATGACAAGCCTTTCGCCGAAGAGAATACAGCCCTGCACCGTGGTTAGCGATTCACGGCGATGGTGGAAACGAAGAAGTTTTCAATCTGCGTCGCTGGCCAGGAAATTTGGCCAGCCTTCCTGGAAGTACCAGTAGACCTTCTTGAGCACCGCGTCCGTCTTGGTGCTTTGTTGTACTGCGCCAAAACTCAAAGAAAACACATTAAAAGAATCACATATGGTTGATGAGACGAGACCAAATTTGTCCGTGGCCACGTACTGCATGACGAAGTCGTACATCAACAGCGTCAGGGCCCAGCGTTGCAGACGGTTGGCAGTATACACTGGGATGCCCTTCTTGCTCCCGAAGATTCGAAGTAGTGGTTGATGGTCGGTTTGGAGGAGGATCTTGCGTCCGAATATCATGCGGTGGACTTCAATCCGTTTGGCTGTAGTTACGCTCGGCTGGTGCCAAGGCTCTCGACGCATATTGGAAGACTTTGATTGTACCATCGGGAAAACGGTGACTGATGTTCGCTCCCAGACCGATTGAGGACGCATCGACTGAAACGATGATCTCTTGCTTGGGATTGTAATGGGTCAGGAGCAAGTCCGACGACAAGATGGTTTTGAACTTGTCGAACGCCCTCTGACAATCCGCTGTCCAAGAGAATTTGACTCCGTCTTCAGCAGTTTGTCCAGTGGGTAGCACAGAGCTCGCATATTTGGTACGAATTTCTCGTAGAAGTTTACGGCTCCGAGAAACAACCGAACTCCCGACACGTCCGTGGGTTCCGGCATGAGCTTGATGGCTTCGATCTTGGCTGGATCGGGACGAACTCCATGGTGGTCGAGTAAGTGTCCAACATATTGAATCTGCTGACGTCCGAAAGAGCACTTTTCGAATCGGACTGTGAACCCGATCTCTTGCAGCCGCTGGAAAAGTGCGTTCAGGTTCCGCCAATGATGTTCTTCATCTTCTCCGCCGGCTACGATGTAATCGATGTAACCGCAAGTGTGCTTAAGACCCGTCAACATGGTGTCAACGAGTAGTTGGAACGCTCCCGGCGCGGCTTTCACCCCAGGGGCCAGTCGGTTGACTTTGTAGATGCCCCAGAGGGTGATGATCGCGAGGAGCTTGCTCGATGATTCGTCGACTTCAAGCTGCAGGTACAATTTTGACATGTCGATGATGCTGAATACCTTCCAGTTGGTGAGCTTGATGAAGATGTCTTCCGGCAACGGTAACGGGTATTGGTGCGGTTGGGGAGCGTCGTTCAAGCCCGTGAAATAATCACCGCAAATCCGAATACTGCCGTTCGCCTTCCGAACCATCACAATCGGTGACGGTGATCTGGTTGGTGGTTTTCCTAACTGCGTCTAGGTCTTGGCCGATACGACGGTGATGTCCGAGGCAGAGTTGACCAGCAGTCGAACCGAACCACCGTTCACAAACACCGGAACAAACTTTCTTCTCCCCCGTACATTGTCGAATCTACAGTCACTGTTCTCGTTCGTCTCTTCACCCGCTTCCGAGGGGACTTTCAATCACTTTCACAGTAACCTTATTTATGTCCATATTAGTTACATTTTGCGTTCTTATGGCCTTTGTACTCACAGTCCCTTGTGTCCGCACTTCCAACAGGGACTTGGTGGCCCTTTTTTCCACTCACTGCACTACGCGACGACGATGAAGCACTGAAATGCCCCTGCCGCGTTCGTTGCTGCTTCCGTAACCGCTGCTTGATGGCGTGCACTGCGCTATTTGGGTTGCTCGATCATCGCGGTGTCATGCCGAAGATTCAAAAGGCGTTGGCATTCGGTGGACAACTGCTCAAGAGTGACATCCGTCTTCTCCTCGATGCGCGCCAACAATCGGGCTCGAATCTCTGCATTGGATTCCGACTTCAAACCGCAGACGTATAACATTATATTATTAAATTGCTCTTCCGAGAGAAATTTCCCAGCTTGAACTCAACGCATGTTTTGTTGATTTGGCAGATGTAGGTGACGAAACCTTCGGTCGGCCCTTTCCAAACTTGGAGGCATCGATAGCGTTTGCTAATGATCGATTCCGCTGCTCCAAATTGGCCTTTGAGCGTCACCTCGTTCATTTTTACCACATCCTCATCCAGAACCTCTAAGGGAGCGTTTTATTGCTATTGTTGTCCAAAGTTGCACCTTTATTACCATACGTATTGCTATCCTGAGCAATCAACTGGCTTTTGCATGTATCTGTGCGTAAACAGTCTCTGGGAGGAAGAACAATGTCATATGGAACGCTCGTACAATAAAACAGAGAAGCAAAAAGAAAGTCACGATCCATGAATGAATTAGCAAGAAAAATCCTGGGAAGGGAGGTGACCGTCAAATACGAAAAATCGTTGCCTACCTCACTTAACTGGTCCCAAACGACAACAAAGCCATAAGCAACAGTGGTTTGTTGATGTTTGGAACCAAATTCAAATAGGGAAATCAATGAGCGTAAACAGGTGAGGCCCAGTAAATTTGTCGTCTTTTTCGTTCTCGGCTGATAAAATGGATGACGAAGTTTGACGTCACACTCCTTCAACCGTTTAAACAGCGGGAGAACGAAAGAAATGACAAACTCAATGAGCCTTAAAGGGTGTCCACGATGAAATTGCCACACACAAAATTGATTCGCAAAATTCGAGTTTTCATACGATTGCCATCAAATTTTCAGGGATCGAGAAATAACTATTAAACTTCATTTTACCATTTTACTCGTATTTTATTTACAGTCCATACGCAAATGCCCGCACCTTGGCCTTAACCCCGGCCATAAGATTCTGCACAACCTGTGAATCAACCGTTTTTTGCATGTAAACCCATACTTTCTTCAGTTCCTCGACTGTCTTCACTACCTTAGGTCGTTTAATAAGGTGCTGCTTCATAATCGCCCAATACTTCTCGATGGGGCGGAGCTCCGGAGTGTTGGGAGGGTTGAACATTTTCGGCACGAAATTGACCTTATTGTCCGCATACCACTTCAGCACGTCCTTGGAGTAGTGGCATGAGGCCAAATCCGGCCAGAAGATTGTTGGGATGTTGTGGGCCTTCAGGAGAGGAAGCAGCCGCTTCTGGAGGCACTCTTTTATGTACACCTGTCCGTTCATCGTGTCCTGGGTCACGAAAGGTGCACTCCGCTTCCCGCACGTGCAGATGGCTTGCCAAACCAGGAATTTCTTCGCAAATTTGGACATCTTCTGAGTGCGGACATGCTCCGGAACGCTGAACTTATCCTTGGCCGTGAAAAACAGGTTGCCGGGGATCTGTTTGAAGTCGGCCTTCACATATGTTTCGTCGTCCATGATGCAGCATTCAACTTTCGTCAGCATGTTGAGGTACAACTTCCTGGCACGGGTTTTGGCGGACTTGTTCTGCTTCTCGTCGTGATTAGGGGCCTTTTGTACCTTGAACTTTCGAAGCCCAGCCTTAGTTTTGGCCTTCTGGACAAAACTTCGGCTTAGGTGCAGCTTCTTAGCCACATCCCTAACGGAGGCGTTCGGATTTCGGTTGAAGGCCCCAACTACGCGGTTGTGATTTTTGGTGTTGTACGGAATACTTTTTCCTTCACTTCTGGGCTTCCGATCGGTGGTCAACCGTTCCTCGAACCGCTTAATCACTCGCGACACCGTGGAATTCGCGATTCCCAACGTTTTAGCGATGGAACGATGCGAGAGATCCTTGTTCTCGTGATGAATGCGCAAGATTTTATCACGCACGAGCTGTTCTTTCGACTCCATTTCCGCGAGTTTTGATCACAGGACTTTAAAACTTGCAGGATGTAAATAATGCACTAAATCCACCCAAATTTTCATTAAATTCTACCCAACGGTTAAAAAGTTAGAGCAATTTCATAGTGTGGCAATTTCATCGTGGACACTCTTCACTCTGTTCTTCGCTCTGTTGTTGGTTTTCTGTATTGATCCTATGCTCCTCCAACTTGCATAAGAAGCATTTATTTTTATTCACTTCATCAAATATAGTCTCCTTTAGATTGACGAAATTAAGCGAGGAGGGTATCTCCTTTATCACGTCCATGTATACACTAGGGAGCCAATGAAATGTATGGGAAAAAAGTGACTATTGATTTTTTCAAACTGACCGACAAAATATTCATTTCCTCGAAAAAGACCATATGCAAAGTTTAAGCTCTATTGGACATGATTTGGGGTGGTGGAAAATTGTCAAAGTTTAAAAAACAAATATCTCAAAAAGTCAAATTCTTTACCAAAGAGTTTTTTTTATATATATATAGCACTACATCTCGAGTAGGGTTCGAAAATTTTAATTCTTTTGGCATCAACGAAACATTTGATTTCCGAAAATTCACTAAATTCACCATCCGTAAATTACGTTGCATATTGTGACCAATTTTAGAGCCCCACTCATTGCCTATACGGCTATTCCTAATATTTGCCGACCACAACGTCTGTACCTACCCCTCCCCCCTCAAAGGCTACGTCATTTATGCAGCTAAAGAAAGTTAAATTTCGACAAAATATTTTGTCGTTTGACATTTTTAAGTCATTTGACATTTTTAAGTCATTTGACATCAACACAAAACATTTCGATTTCCGTTTTGAGAGATTTTTCAGATGAAAAAAAATAAATCTTGACAATTTTGCACCACCAATCACGTCCGATTGAGCCCAAATATTGCACAGTATATTTTTTCGAGACAATGAACATTATGTGTATGGTCAGTTTCAATTGTTTCCCTGGCGCCCTGGCCCTAATGATGGTTAATTGACGCTACTGATATAGTAAAATCCAAAAACAACTCGTAACGATTTGTTCTCCAAGAAAATAGAGCGGTAAATTTTCGTCGCAGTAGCTCACTTGACATGTGAAACTCACAAATACACACTTAGAAAAACTCATGTAAATTTAGGTGCTCAGAGAGTGACACATACGACCGTCAATTTTGACATAAACTTAAGTCATAACAGACGCGAAATATACCTTAATCAAACGTACTTTTCGTCGAGAAACGAACTTTTCCGTCTCGGAGCACTTAATATTACATGACATGTTTGTTTACGTCTCATCTTTTATGCCAAAGATGGATTCCGTCACGTGTAAAATTAGTTATTTCTAAGTGTGTAGATGAAACTCGGTTGAATAATATTTGAAGACCGATGATAGCGCTATGCAAGCCGTAGTTAGTTCTAATCAGTGCTGCAAAATCTCGACAATACACGGTGATATTGACAGTTCTGCTTTGGTCACTCATTTGAGCTAACAGTCACAGTCAAGCCAAACCATGTCAATTGTCAATGATAATGCTGTCAGTGACGAACATGTGTAGATTTTTATATTAACTAAATTTGTAACGAAATTAAATGATTTGAGCAACACTATTACATGGAGCCATTAATGTGAACAAGCATCTACGTCCTGAACTGCTTGGATAACAATAATGTAACACAGAATGTACGAAATTACACTTTTTGTTACCAGGTGAATCTTTGTCATTGACGACAAAGTGAATGAGATTTTGACGAAGGTTTTTTGGAGGATCAAGTTTATCAGTGACTGTGTGACGAACAATTTTGTCAATATCGCGCGAAAGTCTGTCAATGACAATGACAAATCTCAGCACTGGTTCTAATAAGTGGCAAGCGAAGCATCTGGTTGTTTCTCAAGGAGCTAGGCTGCATTGATGTCCATTAGGGTGTTTCATTTTGAAAAAAGTGATGAATTTTTGATAGGCCACCCTCCAGTTCGATTCATAGCCCCAAAATATGAACCTGTGCAAAAAATGGTAAAGATTGATGAAGGTTTAGAGGTCGCGCCAATGATTTGGATTTTGTATGGAGATTTTGGTGAATTAGTATGGGAAATTATTGATTTTCGTTTACATTGCTCTAACTTTGGTTGTAGTTGTCCAAACGTTGAAAAAAAAAAAATATGTGGTTGTCATGACAATGATCAACAAGCCTGTTGTTGTTGCGATGAAATTGGCGTTGTTGCCTTGTACATATTCATCTGTCAATTTACCCTATTTTGCCATTTTTTCACATTTTTATAATTCTTGATACGCTGCAAAACTGAGCGTAGCAACTGTAGGCTTTTTGTTTATTGCCATAGCAATAACATACTAAATTTTTTCGACATTTGGACAAGTAGAAGCAAAGTTATAGCGATATAAGCGATTTTTAAATTCTTCCATAGTAATTCCCATACAAATTTCAAATCATTGGCGCGACCTCTAAACCTTCATCAATCTTTACCAATTTTTGCACAGGTTCATATTTTGGGGCTATGAATCGAACTGGAGGGTGGCCCATCAGAAATTCATCACTTTTTTCAGAATGAAGCACCCTAATGTCCATTTGTTCCAATACAACTGGGCAATCAACTCGATTCTGCAGAACATCAGCGACAAACATAGCTCTTAGAGTGTCGCGACGAGTGTTGATAGGTTTTAGATGTATTAATGAACAACTTTCCTCATAGGGAGGCAGCCTAAAAAGATTACGCCATGGTTAACACCGAAGTGCGTAGCGAATGAATCTGCGTTGAACTGACTCGATTAACTCAACTCCATTATGATGAAAAGGGTTCCAAACAGCTGCACCATATTCTTATGTAGATCGTTCTAGGGAACAGTATAACGATTTAACGTCAGTGAAATCCTTAGCTATCCTAAAGATCTGGAGGCTTTGTCTACCATGAATGAAATGTGCTGTTTGAACGTCAGTTGTGAGTCCAAGATAATACCCAGAGCAAGAGAAGGCGATTATCGTGCACTTGTTAGGGTTTAATGTCATGCGGTTCAAGTCACACCAGTCACTGAATCTATCAATCTGATTTTGTAAAAACATAGCGTCAGCATGCGTTTGAATCTTGATAACAATCTTACGATCATCAGCGAATGACAAACGATGTGTCTCTAGCACAAAGTTCACATCGTTGAAATAAATTAAGACAATTATAGGCCACAGGTGACTTCCTTGAGGAATACTTGAAGTTCCTTGAGGAATACCTGAAGCTGCTGGGAAAGTTATGGAATTGCAATCCTCAATAGACACACTAAGTTAGCGCTCGATAAGATACGACTGGAACCAAGATAGTAGACATCCATTAATCCCTAGCCGTTCCAATTTAGCCATGGTGATTGCGTGATTGATCTTATCAAATGCTGTAGATTGCATCGGCCTGATGTCACTCAACTAAGCTTCTCGTAACGTACGAGGTAAGCATAGCAGGTTAGTAGTCGTTGATCGGTTGGAAACTAATCCTTGTTTTGAATCCGGTTGGTCTTCATGGAGATACTGCTTACAATGCGATAACAGCTCCATAACAACGAATTCGAAGAGTTCAAGACCAACAATTGAAAAGGCCTAAACTCCATTTTGTAAACAAACCTTGTAAGGCCATTTTCTTGCGAACTGGAACCTATATTCGCAAACCTAAAACACAATCGTATGGAGGAGAATTGCCCCTACCTGTTAATTTTGTTGGTTTGCGTTGGCGGTCTTCGGTTCACGTCGAAATGGCCTTACAAGGTGTGTTTACAAAATGGATTTGAGGCCTTTTCAATTGTTGGTCTTGAGTTTTGAGATAGCGCACAGCGAAGTGATTCCACGGTAGTTGTCTACATCCTTCCTGTCCCCATTCTTATGAACTGGATACATTTGTGCGTTCTTCCAGCAGATCGGGAATATTTCAGTCCTCAAGACAATCCGAAGAGATGACACAGAGGCTTCAGTAAACACGTTAAGTGTTCCTTCAGGAAAACGGACGGTATTCCGTCTGGTTCGGGATTGTGAGACGACTTCAGCCTGGGTGCTACCGATGAGATGAGAGCTTCATCGACAGGGATTTCGTTCAGTACGTGATTGTAGACGGAAGGAACTATAGCAACTTGTTGGGACGATATACGCTGGAAAATTTGTTTGCGAAGAACTGGCACCTGGCAACTGGCAACTCCTAACTTCATGGTAGAAGGGAGACCGGACACTTTACGCTCGTCATTCACGTGCATCCAAAAACTCCGTGGATTAGACTTGAATTTGCGCTGCAGGTTCTGCTGGTAGTGGGAAAAGCCTTCCAATGTTGCCTTTTTGTACGCCAAGTTTAGCCTCACGTAATAGTCTTAAAGTGATCTAACGCAGTATTTTGTAAACCATCTTGACGCAGCTCTCTTGATGAATTTCATCTTACAAAAACTTTTCGTGTGCCACGGATGACGATCTCGATCTCAATGCACCATTTTTGGGACATACCTATCGATAGCATATGACAGAACATATGCGAAGGTTCGTGCGGCAATTTCCACGTCGGTGCTATCGAGCACAGCTTCCCAATCGATGATTTATAAGACCTCAGCGATACTATTGACATCAGCGTTCCGGAAATTGTAGGTAACAGTAAAGAGACTAACTGTGGATTCGATGATGCAACGTTCTTCCAAGGTAATCACTACAGCAGGTTGATGAGTGGTATGCTTCACCGGTGGAACAGTCACGGTCATTGATAAAGCAAAGACCAAGCGTTCGGTTGTTTTCGTTTAGGACATTGTTGTTTTGCACTGTAGCTGTCTATAAGTTCAGTAGCTCCAGCGTGTAGAACCGAATGTTCTAGGTCAGGATGGAGAAAACCGCTATAGAACGGGCGCCATGCAACTCCCAGAAGATAGAAATCTCGGAGAATAATCACTTCATCCACTGCAGAAGCTTTTTCAAGATACACCTAGCAAATCTGTGTACATGCCAAGGCCCATCTCCGCAGGACTTTTTTCCCGGATGACACTCTTAACTTTCTCGGATTTCCCCCAACACCAACGCTAGGTTACTGTCAGGAGCCTCCGGTGGTAAATCGTACACTCGCACATATTGAACGCTATCCACTGCATTTAAAAGCTGAAAAAGAGCTTATTCAGGCAAACATTTGTTTCTTCAGCTAAAAATTGCTTATTCAGCTTTTAATCAACTCTAATTGTTTGTTGGGCGTACCTCCACTGTCCTTATTCTATCACATAATGGAAAAATAAATCTTCCGAGTTCAGTAAGCAAAAACGGTGATCACTAAGCTACCGAGCCCTACGTAACTGTAATCAATTTAAAGCTAACTTGCTTGATGTGGGCTTGAAACGTACTTACAATTCGATCTATACCACTGTCAAAAACGATCGCACTGTCCTTTTTTAGCATCGATCAAATTCTGCACCACGCCAGTATTTTCCGTATGGCAAGGCATGTTTTCAAAATTATCCTATAGCACAAAACAGCTTCCCCATCATAACCATTCTTATACCGTCCAATTTGACCTTCCCTCCATAACGGCAACCAAGGATCAACCGGAGGTAGCATCTCTCCCCGAACCTTGCGACACCATCACCACGAACCGGGTCCAATCGAATAAATTACGGTATGAATGGGAAATCTTCCAGAAATGGTACTAACACATTCGCAGAAGATTCGAGTCATATTGTCTACCAAAAAAAAAAACAACGACCACAGCAACCCACTAAAGCAGAGTGGACAGCAGCATCCTCTTCTCCTCTGCGGGGAGCGGACCAGCTGGGAGGTGAAATTTTCTGCAAACACCAACCGTAACGCATCTTCCTTGCCAACAATCAAGTGATAAATTTCCCTCTATTTATCTTTTCTTCGCCTTTGATTCGGAATTTCGGCCTGTCTCTCGTTGCTTTGTCTATCGTGTAGGAACGGATCTTACGCAAGAAAGTAAATAACCTACCTTCGATGTGTCGTCTTTGCGGAAGAAATCGATTTCGGAAACTGCTCTATCCCTGTACGTTCGGAGGGTTCAGCTGCTGAGGCTTGGCTGGCAACGTCTTTCTCTCTCTCTCTCTGTGTACTCTATCCAAACGGATAGTTCATAAATTGCTCAACCCGCGCGCGTTCGTGTTCGGGATGTATTTGCATTTACAAGCTTTTCCTGCTGTTCAAGAAACCGGGAATTTTCAGTTTTCGCGTGTTCGACATGGGCTATTGTTTTGCATTGCGTTCTTGTAATTTATAACTCTATCCTGGTTTCAGCTTTCTATTCTGCTACCTTGGGACCCCGCCAGGGTAATCCAATTTATTCGATACACACACACACACACACACATACACACACACACACATTACTTTAGATATTCATGCGCTTTTACGCCGTTGTGTTAACTACCGGAGTCGACGAAAATATTGATATATCGCCGTAGGTATCTATGGAGGAATAATGTTCCGCTGGGAGCACTTTATCATGTAAAGTAGCGGAAATCGCGAGCAAATATTTTTCCGCTTGTACACATTTCTTCTCGGATGCTTGTTGTAAAGAGGTAATGCGATCCTTTTTGCCATTAGCATCCGAGGAGGAAGACTTATCTCTTCGATTCTTTTGTCCCGCGCTCAAGTGGTTCCAATTCCCTGGGAGGGTTTGAGCGCAATTGGATGAACCATACCCACTTTAATTGGATTTAAACTTTTTCCAATGAATGCGCAATCTTGATCGCTGCAATCGTGTTAGCCGTCCTGGGCTTAGGTGCATCCTTTTCCCATATTGCATTCAAGCGCAATCAATTTTTGCTCTTGTTATTTTTTGCCTGCCATCTGACAGCAATTGCGATTCCTAAATTTAAGGAGCTGCTGCTGCACCTTTTCAAAAGGCGCACCTTTTTTTGCGCTCCAGCCATCTCTCTATCCATCCATCCGTCGTCGTTCTTGGGAAAGGTGTTCAACTATGGCAGAGCCGAGCCGAAATGGTTCCTTTTGAGCGCCGGAGGGGTGAAGACCGAAAATTGGATCAGAATCTTAGACAAACAAACCCAGCATCTCGCAGGCAGGAACATCTGCGTGAACTGTCAGAGCCGTTCACGTTCGTAAATGTGTCAAGCGAAAACATTACCAAGTTGCTCAAGCGTCAAAGATCACAAAGCTGAATGCGTAGGCTGTCTGCTCTCATCTACGTATACCTCTACAAGCTACTGAACGGGCTTTTGTTTTAAAGATCGCTAAACGCACTGAGATTGTTGTGAAACAAAAGCAATTTGCTCAAGAAGCCCTTTTCGAAAAAAAAATACTCATTCACGTTTAGCGTAACAGAATCTAGGTTCCATTGACTAAGAACACGCGGGAAAGTCAAGTACGCTACACAAACACATTGTGGGGAGGATCCCCCTATACATACTCATTTGTTCTTGAGCTCTCCGGCCTTCACTTTAATAATGAATACTTTAGAGACGAAAGGGTGCACTCTTGTGAGGTGTTCCTTGCGCCATTGTTCCCCGTCAGGTTCATAAATGGTTTCGTTTTGGCTGCCTGGCTGCACTCGCTGACGTCTCGATGTTTTCACGTTCCTTCCTACATAGGATTTTTTTCAAGGTTGATCGATTGAAACTGCAGAAGAAAACCAAAAAGAAAGACAGTTACGTGGCTTATCAGCTGAACATGATCCAGCGACCACATTTGCATAACCACGACACAACGACAAACCAACAAGCTCCGTTTAAAAGTCCTGTTGCGCATCCTTGCCTGCGACTTACAGCTGGTAGCCAGCACAGCAGCCGAAATCGTTTTTGGTTTACCAAGTTGTGTCGTACGACGAAGCCAGTGTGCAGAGGATATCCTAAGGCTATTTTTCTTTGTTATTATCGAAAGTCTTCTGGGGGCTCTCCACTGCTCCTGAATATCCTTTCCGCCGTGCACATGTATGCGAAGGTATGTTTTGTGTGTGTCCTTTATTTAAATTACCGGTCTGCTTTTTTCGGCAGCTCCCGACTGAGCTCGAATTTAATCCTCAGCGAGGAGCAGGCACGTACCGCCGTCGCCGTGGTATAGTATATATAGACCTTGAATGGCGCGTTGCTTGACTGCATTCATGCCGTTCGAGCGCACAAACTTTTATTTTTTTTTTCATTTAGTCTTGCCTTGCTTCCTCACCATACACAAGGATTCCAGCGCGCAAAAATTTCTAAATGCCCGGAGGCGAAATTCATTTGCTTATGAAATTTCCTCCCTTGTAGCCAGCATGGCTTCTCTACCCATCGAAATCGGAATATGAATGCAATGCAGCGTAGTATTGTTTCCTTCCGTCGTCGTCGGACGGACATGTTTTCGATTACTTCCTTTCCTTGCCTACGAAACGGAGGTAGAGGTCGCCGGTTTGCGCAGGAATTCGATAGCCGGAGGATATTTTTCTGCTTTTGATTTCAACAGAAGCGGGATGCAAGTTATGATGAAGATTTAACAGGATTTAACCTATGTCACCACCCGTCGGGATGACAGTGCTGTGGTGAGTTTTCCCGGGTTTTATTGCTGCAACTTGTAGGAATTTAAATGGATTTCATAACGGTTTAGATGCAAATGTCATTGAATCGGATTTGTCAATTTGTGTGGGAGTGGGCTGTGAAGACGGAGTCGGAGTCGGATGCATTTTTTAGCATAAGGAGCTGAAGTCGGAGTCGAAGAAAAATTACCGACTCCGACTCCAACTGAATAAATAATTTGAAACTAGAACCTAATTTGGCCAACGTGCAACTTTGTTGGCTCATGACCGAATAGATGGAATATGAATGCCTATCATGAAAACTTACGCGAACCGTCCAAGCCCAGCTAATTTTCAATTGATGAGTTTGATCTAATAAACTTCCTTATACCTAGTTCTTATTTTGTATTTATTTGTAACATTGCTACTATTTTCCAAATTAATAGGGTTTATTAAGCGCATAATTATTATATCCAGGGTGGCCAGACTATTTTTTTCATTATCGGTAGCTTCTCAAAACTTTTATCGGTAGTTATCGGTAGGCCGTCTTAAGAAGGCTTCCCGAAACTTAAAACCTTTGTGAACGGGGGAAGGATTGGATAGTCTAATCTAGAGTCGGTGTATAATGAGTCACACCAAAAGTGAAGCCAAGTCTACCTATTGAACTGTCAAATCGGCTACCTATCGTGCAAAGTAAACAAACCCTACGGTGCCATGAAAGGTCCACGAAAGGTAATGAAATTTATCTAGGTATATATATAAAAATGAATTTCTGTCTGTCTGTCTGACCTTTATAGACTCGGAAACTACTGAACCGATCGGCGTGAAAATTTGTATGCAGGGGTTTTTGGGACAGGGAAAGGTTTTTATGATGGTTCGAGACCCCTCCCCCCTCTGTAAAGGGGGGCTCCCATACAAATGAGACTGAAATTTCTGCATAACTCGAGAATTAATCAAGCAAATGGAACCACATTTGGCATGTGGAGGTCATAGGGGGTAGCCCTTTAGATAAGCAGAGGGGAGGAGGGCTACGTACAATATAGCATGTTTTTTTTTAATTGTAACATAAACTCAAGCTAATATTGAATCCCGAGCACACTCAGCTAGTAAAATATAAAATATAATCGAAGATATGATCATAAACAGGCAGTGAGCATCACATTGTCATCATACGTTTCATCAATAATGAGAATTTCTACAATTTTTTGTTTCGTTTCGAGATCTGCATCAGTTCTTTATGAAGGAAATATACGAATAATTTTTATCTATGACATCATGACATCAGCGCGCGTAAATCCGGAGAACTTTGAGATTTTGGGCGCAATTGCTTTTGTAAACGAACACGTCAATCGCTGATTTCTCGCGAATAAAAGCACAATCTCGCAAACAAACTATACCAAATGATAGAGGAATCATTCCTCCACCTGTTTGTGTTGTTAGTTTTTTAGATTGAGCTTTAATTCGCGAGAAATCGGCAAAAATGACGTGTTTGTTTACAAAAGTAATTACGCCCTAATCTCAAAGTTCTCTGGAAATTGCCCAAATCCTAATCTCGCTATATTGAAACACAGTATTTACAGTAAAGATTTCAAATTCCGATTTTTCAATGTAACTTTTTTTAAACTCAGTTTGAAATATAAGTTTAACATGATAGCAGTTTTGGTTTATGCTGTGCAGCTCATTTTTATTTCGAGCTATAATGTCGTAGTATTTCTCTAAACATTCCATTGTTGGAAACATTGTTAATCATAGAATAATTGAGTAATTCCAAAGAAATTCCTAAAATTATTCAAGTATTCGTAGCAATTTCAATAATCGGGAGTAATAAAAGTAATTTAAAAGCAATAAAGTAATTTTAATTAATTGAAAAGTAATCGGAGTAATTTTCGGTAATCTGACTGGCACTGACCGGTAATTAACGTTAGAAACCCCTCGTGTAGATGTCCTCTGATGCCAAGTGAAAAGAAAGGGAATGTTTCGAAAACCGTGATGCGAGTCCAACTGTTTTTCTCTTGGCGTGATCATTATACACCGAATCTAGTCTAATCATAACAAGTAAGTGTGAGTAGGACGAACGGAATACGGAACCAAAAAAGGGAGAAACAGAAAATAGAATCTCCGCTAAGCGGCGCTGCTGGTGTAGTGGTAAGCGTGATTACCTCTCACCCCAGCAGGCCTGGGCTCAATTCCAGTCGGCACCGCCATCTCTCCTTCGGAAGGAAAGTAAAGCCGTTGGTGCCCGGTTCATGAGTTGATGTGGTGTGGGAGCTGCCTCCATGGCATTGGTATCATTGGTGCTCAGCACGGGAAACAAGATCGACAGAAAAGAAAGCATCTCCGCTAGGAGACAGACAGAGAAAGTCGGTTAAACGTTAAAAAAACTCATCTGTTTGGATTGAAGTTGCAAAACTCATCGCGTTCGATCAAATTGACTGACTACACGGAAAACAAAACATTAGGTATTGAACATTTTTCAAGATTACTTAAAATCTGTGATTCTCGGTAGGAAAAGTGAAAAATCGGTAGTTTTGAACCTTTCGTCTGGGAATCGGTAGGCATACCGAAAATCGGTTGGTATGGCCACCTTGATTATATCAAAGCTGGGGATTTTTTTTTTTAATTATCGGTTGAAATGGGTGGAAGGTTCTCAGAATGCTATAAAAATTCACCCGAGGTAGAATTTATGATCATATGTATAGGCGTAGTCAGAGAGAGGCAGAGGGGCAATTGCCCCCTAAACCTTGCAACACAAAGGCTTTCGGTGAAATGGCATTCGGCCAAATATTTAGTTTATTCATATTTATTTATGACTAAACATCAACATGCGTCATTGGCCCCAATGACTAAACATGAAAAGTACTAAAACTTAATTAACTAAACATGAAAATTACTAAAACTAAATATCAATAAGTAAATAGTCATTTTGTAAAAAAAAAAGAAAATTGCTAGACAAACTAAACTGATCTAGAAAAAACGAACTAAACCTCCGGCGAAGCAGCTGGCGAGTCAGGTCAAAGTCAAATAGTGCGGAGACCCTTTTGAAAAGTCTCTGTAGACCACCGATTGCGCCGAACATGCTATAATTACTTCGCTGTATGGCGTAGGGCTCTGGGTCGAACTTTGATATCAATTTGCTCAAGGAGAACAGGGCGTCCTTGCAAAATATTCGCAATAAGCAATGTCCTTGTTGTATCTCTTCGGACCGACATGGGCTCCAGATGGATCAGTTGCAAACGACTTTCGTAGCTAGGCAATCGGAAGGGATCCGTCCACGGCAGTTTACGTAGTGCATATCTCAGGAACCGTCGCTGAACAGACTCAACTCTTTCGACACCGTTGTTGTAGTGAGGAGTCCAGACAACCGAGCAGTATTCTAATATGGAGCGAGACAAGGAGCACTACAACAATTTAAGGCAGTATGTATCCGTGAAGTCTTTGGCAATCCTGAAGATAAACCCTAGAATTCTGGAAGCTTTGTCGACGGCACTTCAAAGAGAGTTGTGTATCCAGAATCACACCTAGGTCCTTAATTTGGCTGACGCGCTCAATTTCAGTGCCTAACAAAACATACTTGAACATAATAGTCTCTGTCTTGCGTGAAAAAGAGATAACCGATCATTTGGGCGGGTTAACCTCCATACGATAAAACCACACCAATCAGTAAAAGCATTCAGCTGACGTTGAAGGAAGCAACAGTCTTCAATTGAGTGAATTCGAAGGAAGAGTTTAAGGTCATCTGCGTAAGTGGTCTCTAAATTACCAGATTCATGTCGTATAAGTAAATCAGGAAAATCAGCGGTCTCAGCGGACGTGGTATTGAACATACGGGACTGGTGATCCCCAATGACAACTGTAAGATAGTGCTCAGTGAGGTACGACTGAAACCATTGCAAAAGGCAGCCGTGGATACCAAGCCTGTCCAGTTTTGCGATTGTTATGGGGTGATTCAATTTATCGAAAGCTGCAGATAAGTCAGTATAAAACATAGACGTAGCCAGAGGGGGTCAGGTGAAGGCAACTGTCCCCCCCTAAACTCAGCAACACAAGGGATTTCGGTGAAATGGCGTTCGGTGAAATGGCATTCGGCCAAATTTTTCATAGTAATTTTTTTTCGCCCCTCCCTAGCTCGTAACCTGGCTACGCCCTTGGTATAAATGATATCCATCTGAGCACGATCCGACATACTGTTAGAGATGTAGGAAGGAAGGCACAGCAAGCTAGTGGCAGTGGAGTGACCAGCCATGGAACCATGCTGGTCGATACTAATATACGGCTTACAGCGAGCGAGTAACAGTTCCATAACAACGAGTTCGAACAATTTAGAAACAGCGCTAAGCGAAGTGATGCCACGGTAGTTGCCAACGTCCTGTTTGTTGCCCTTCTTGAGTACTGGAAACATGTGCGCTAGCTTCCAACGCTCACGTCCACGGACCGTTGAAAAACGTGCAGCAGAGAAGACACCAAACTGTCCAAGCGTGTTTTGAGGAACGCCGATGGAATTCCTTCAGGACCCGGATTGTACGACGAATTGAGTTTCGAGGAAGCCTTGGAAAACATCTCGGGATTGATGTCAATTCTGCTCATGGTTTCGCCAGAGAGTGGTACGTAACTGGCAGCCAGTCGGGCATGGTCGTCATTCAGTCTCTCGTCCGTGAAGACACTAGCAAATTTTTCAGAGAACAGCTGACAGAAATCTTGCGTAGATGAGGCCATTATGTATCAAAGACGACGACGACAGACCAGCTTCATGACGTTGTTCGTTGACAAACTTTCAAAACTGTTTGGGACGTGACTTAAGCTTTCTCTGCAATCCACGTCAATACTGAAGAAAGCACCGTTTCGCAACTCGTTTGTATTCGTGATTGATCCTGACATAATGACGTTGAAGGGATGCGTGCTTGGCGAATTTCCTAAGAGCGGCTCTCTTTCTGGATTTAAGTCGACGAAATTCGTTCGTATGCCATGGTGGATGGGTCGTATGATGATGAATCTTTTTCGGGACGTGTCTGTCAATGACATATGCCAAGACATTGTAAATAGTTTGAGTGGCGGACTCAATGTCAACGGTGTCCAATAAGTCCAATGTTTAATCATAAATAAATAAATATTCATGTTTAGAAAAAAATATCTTTCTCTGGTGAAAGTTAAAAGTGGTGTATTTTGCCGCTTCTGGTTGCAGTCGGCGCCGTCGGGATTTTCTGAGGCATAAAGGGTGATACGGTCACAATTTGGTCAAGGGAAAACGCGTGTAAATCGGTGAAATCGTTTATTTAAAAAATCAAATTAAATTTCTTTTTCAAGTTCAATTAGTATAAAATTCAGGAAAAATATTCAGTTAGGCTTCCGCTTTTCCAAATCCGAATTGCCGGGCCTTACGCTTGACCCCTGCCATCAGATTTTGTACAGCCACCTTGTCCACCTTCTTCGCCGCAGAAAGCCAGTTTGCCTTGAACTGCTGCTCGCCCTTAGCAGTTTTTTTGGTCTTCTTTAGGTTCCGCTTGACAATAGCCCAGTATTTCTCAATTGGGCGGAGCTCTGGCGTGTTGGGAGGGTTCTTGTCCTTGGGAACCACCTGCACGTTGTTGGCGGCGTACCACTCCATGGCCTTTTTACCGTAATGGCAAGATGCCAAATCCGGCCAAAACAGTACGGAACAACCGTGTTTCTTCAGGAAAGGCAGCAGACGTTTATTCAAACACTCTTTCACGTAAATTTCTTGGTTGACAGTCCCGGAAGCTATGAAAATGCTGCTTTTCAAGCCACAGGTACAGATGGCTTGCCAAACCAGATATTCCTTTGCGAACTTTGGCAGTTTCATGTGCTTGAAAACATCTGCTACCTTTCCCCTTCCTTTTGCCGTATAAAACTCCTGTCCCGGAAGCTGCTTGTAGTCGGCTTTGACGTAGGTTTCGTCGTCCATTACCACGCAGTCAAACTTCGTCAGCATCGTCGTGTACAGCCTCCGGGATCGCGCTTTGGCCGTCGTATTTTGTTTATCATCGCGATTTGGAGTCACTACCTTCTTGTAAGTCGATAGTCCGGCTCGTTTTTTGGCTCGATGCACGGTTGTAGACGATACACCCAGCTTATTTGCGGCATCTCGGAGAGAGAGGTTAGGGTTTCGCTTGAAACTACCGGCAACTCTCTTTGTCGTCTCAGCGGCTTCCGGTTTTCGATTTCCCCCCGATCCAGACTTCCTGGCTGTCGACAAACGTTCCCCAAACACTTTAATTACATTTGTAACGGTTGATTTGGCAACTTTTAGCGATTTTGCCAACTTTGCGTGCGAGTAGCTCGGATTTTCGCGATGCGCGAGCAAAATTTTGATACGCTGCTCTTCTTGCTTGGACGGCATTTTGACAACTGAAGAGTGAATTCCAAAATCAAAATAGGAGCAACATTCTACACACACACACCTTCAAAATGAGGGGTGTTCAGGTTTTTTAAATGCAAAATTGAAAGAAATACGTCAAGTTGATATTGACCAAATTTTGACCGTATCACCCTTTAAAATCTCTGATCACGCCTTGCTTCGAAAGGAAAGTAAAGCCGTTGGTCCCCAGTCCATGAGTTGCTAGGTGCGCTTGAACAAAGGTGAAACGAGCAAAAACACAAACCTTTCTTTTGAGGTTGGTATCTGAGTTTTCCAATTTGATCGGAACTATAACCTCTAAGCGGTAAATAATGAAATTTTGTCTGTCGTTTGGTAGACCTTGAATTTTGTAATATTTTCCATTAACGCAATGGATAAGGGACATTATGTTGAGGCACTGTATACTGACGTCATTAAAGCGTTTGATAGAGTTGATATTCCTCTTTTGCTATTCAAATTATCTAAGTTAGGTTTTAATCAACAGTTATTAAAGTGGATTCAGTCATACTTAACCGGTAGGACACAAAAACTTAGATTTGAAGGAGATTTATCGTCAGTAGTCAACTGGTGTGCCATCACTATTTATTCTATTTGTTAATGATGTAGAGCACATATTGAATATCCTGAATGTCTCAATATATGCAGACGACATGAAGATTTCCTAGAAATACGTGAAGCGTCTGATCTTGTAGTGTTGTAGGTGCAATAAAGTTAGAGATTTAGGTGTTGTACTAGATTCAAAATTTGTTGACCATTATAATAACATTATCTACAAAGCAAGCAACATGCTAGGGTTTATTAAAAGGTTTAACTTTCATTTCAATGATCCATACACAATCAAAACATTGCCCTTCGTTGATCACTGTAGCACAGACAAACAGACATAACACTAGCAAGTTGTTCATCGAACAAGCATTTAACGGTCAATTTAAAAGTATCGTAGTTGGTAGTACCGCTACCTGTGGCGCGCATAGTCAATTCCCTTGCGTTTGACGTTTACACACTACCGCCATCTGTTCAGCGTACTACCCACCACAGTGTAATCAACAGATGGCGGTAATGTTTTAGCGACGATGTTTTACAGTGATAAATATTCAATGTGTTATGTCTGTTTGTCTGTGACTGTAGTATAGTCTGGGCTCCATATCAAGATACTCCTATAAATCGCATTGAATCAGTTCAAAACCCGTTTCTATTATTTGCTCTAAGAAAGTTAGACTGGACTAGTTTGCCCTTACCATCTCATGAGTCTCCATGTATGTTGATCAATTTGGATGCACTTGAAAAACGGAGGCAGTTTGCAATGATAGCTTTTATAAACGAGGTTGTAGCACAAAGAGTGAATGCCACAGAGATTTTAGAAAATCTAAATTTGTATGCTCCCACTCGTTCCTCAAGAAAAATAAATGTGTTATATTAACAACCAAAGAACAAACTATGCCAGGAACGCGCCTTTCAAAAGATTTGACAGTGAACAAAAATGCTCTTAAAAAACGTTTCTTTTGAGGAAAGCCAGAGATCAAAAATTAAAATAGGTGTTAAATGTTTTTTTTGTAACCTAAACTGGTCACATTTGATTGACGACGAATAAATAAAAATAAAAATTAAAAGAAAGCTTAAGAGTTACCAGTCTTCTTGATATGTTGTCTTCGTTTAAAGGTACGTCAAAGGCATAGTCATAGGCATTTACAACTACTTGCATTCAATTGTCTCTAACTTTTTTCATCATAATTCCGCAAAATGATTTATGAAGCTTTTGTTGGTCTACAACTGTTGTCAATAACTCAAATCTGTATTTTTTATGCATGGCGGACTAGTGCAAACAGAACTTATTATTGTTTACAGTGAATGTAATTTACTCTGTTGATGCAAAAAGTTAGAGGCAAATTAACGTACCCAAGTGATTTTCCATGCTTGGATATGATATTAGATTTTGTATAATCACTGTCTTCACATGTATTCATTTTTTTTTTCGTAAAGTTTTTCAGACACACTTCTGGTGGTTGAACACGAAAAAATCCGGACACGAAAATCTTTTTGGGGTTTAAAAATGCGTTTTATTTTTCATAGTTCAATGTAAAAACTACACATTAGTAGGTATTATGTTTATTGTAAGACCATTGGTTCAGTCTTCCTTCTTACCATAATGAGATGAACCAACCTCTGGATGCAAGTCTCGCTAATAAAGATAACCTAACCTAACCTTTTTACCACTGCTCGAACTTTTCTTCGTACTCGGCCCATCATCTTTACCCGAGCCCTGTTCCCACTTGTCTGGCTGCCAAATTCCATTTCCGCTTGAAATCCTTCAGGTCCACCCTTTTTCTTCAGTATGTGCTTCACAGTATTCCTCAGTTGGCTTTAGTCCGGAGTTTTGGTCAGATTCATCTCCTTGGGAATCACTGTGACGCCATTTTCGAGGAACCGAAAGTTTCGCTTTTCAACCCACAACTGCAGATTGCTTGCCAGACAAAGAACTTTTTGGGGAATTTCGACTTCTTTTTAACTGTCAAAACTGAATTCGCTCAACAATTTCCTCCACCTGATCCCAGGTGATATAATTGAACGGCAGTGGCACCGTCAGCGTTTCACTCCCTGCTTACTCACTGACAGACATTACTGGAAAATAAAGCGTAGAGTAACCGATTGTCACGCTTGTCACCACTTCCCTCACTCCCTGTATTCCTAATTGTAACTTTTGCACAAACAAAAGTCAGTAATTTCCGCTGGTACTGCTGCTGCTGTTGCTGCGGGTGGGGTGTGTCCGTCATCCAGTAGCAGGCAATTTGCAACGGTCATTTACTCCTTCATTTTTGAGCTCCCTCATTTGTTTACACCAGGGAAAGTTTATCGATAACCTGTACGGCGAGCGATCGAATGCTAGACAAATATTTGCGTCCAGGGATCATATTTTACAACATTCTTTCAAGAGAAAATTTTTATGCGTCACATCATAAACATTACCTCCCTTGCGCACCCTTCTCTATCTACACACTTTGTGTTGTTTTATTTGGTTCACCCGTTCATTCCTTGAAAGATCTGAACCTTGCGATAGCGTCCAGAAATTACAGTAATAAGTTTTATTATTCAAATTTATGTGCGGCCAAGTCACCCCTCCTGCGCGTTCTGACAGCCGTCGACGACGACGACGGCGGCTGCTAGGCGGATTTCGGTAAACCACACTGCGCGCTTGCCTCTTCGATCCGGTAGCTTTGACGCCATCTGCGACCTCCTCCGGGTAAGACAAAACGACCAGAAAAAAAAAAAAAACAGAAATACAGATCCAAGTCGTGCGATAAGCCTCTGCGGTGAGTCCTTCCGATAGTGCGGGAGATCTTATGGGTGTTTGTCTTTCGATATTTTCTTATACGCGATCAGAATTTTTCCGGGGTGCTTCACCCCGAAAAGGTGGAAAAACGGTTCGGTTGAGCATTCATTATTACGACGGTGAGGTATCGATGTCACATAGGCGTAGAATACACACCATGAAACAGATGATGTTTGTACGGAGCTGCGTGAACATCTGCGCTGCATAGAATCCAGGAAGAGGCCGGAAATGGAAGGGTCACTGTTCCTCGGACAAATTAAATTATTGTCTATCAAATTAAAAACAAATTACGTGATCTAGCTCGCGTGATTTCAGTACCTCGCCTGCATGAGCTAGTTAACAAATAGGTTTATCATAGCTGTGAAATCAAGGAGGGGATCTCGTTACAAATAATTATGACGTCCAATTTGTGTGTTTCCGCAATCAGATTCTCGTGCGATAGAAAAGCGTTCATTCTCACGCTCGCCACTTCAGTGGCCACATGATATCCGTTGAAATGCAGTACTAGATTGTAGCGTGTTGACAGTTTGTCCTGCCGAAGCGATTAAAATGCACCCAAGTAGGCAAGCGTAACCCATCAAGATCTTCCAACTGGGAACAGCTGTCTCAAGGCCACTGCAACAATATAGAGGCATAAGCTCCACGACCAATGTAACAGCTGACTGTGTGGGTTGATTTGAAATTCAAATGAACCTTAAATCCTCACTGCTGCTACCGTAACCGGGAACACGATTAACCGGGAAAGGAGCGTTGCAATGGCTGACCGTTATAAATTTACCCCGGTGCTTGCTCAAGGTGGCGGATACGGCGGCGTGTTAAAAGGTCAACGAGTGGGCTGTCAAGTGCACGCTCTATTACGTCACAACTCGCCTCGTTGTCAGATGGCATTGACGTCTACTGACGAAACGGAAACATAATTTCTTTTCCTAGGGCACAGTCTTGTAAAATCGATAATAAACACTTGTTTATTCGAATCCGAATGACTTTTATTGCCGTCAATAAATAATCAATTAAGGAGTTGTTTTCCGTTTTTTTTTCCTTTTATATCGGATCTTCTCACCTATTCTTTCCGTTTCCTCATTGTATTTACGCTGACAGATCCTTGAGAGGTCGGATGCCCCGTGCCGCCTGGCGGTCGTGTGTAATTTGATAAACCGAACAGCAGAGAAGCAAAAAACAACAACAACACCTTCACCTTAAAGCTTGGTTTAGACAGGGCAAGTCAATTGATCAAGTCAGTTGAATTCAACTGACTTGAATGCGAATTGAACGTGTAAACCATGCCATTCAACTGACTTGATCAACTCACTTGAATTGAAAAAAGTTGAACCAGGCTCAACTTTGCAAGCCAATTGAATTCAACTGAGTTGATCATTTGACTTGCCTAGTCTAAACCCAGCTTAACGGCGCATCTTTTCGGGGCACACGCCTTCCACACTTTTCGCACATCAGGACAGGATAACAGTCCCAAATTTGAGAGCAAAAGGAAACGAAGGCACCTGCTAAGAACTGCTGCCAGGGTCAGGCCGTCCGGAGCCAGACGGTTAGCGCACGGCATTTAGGTTTGTTTACTTTATGTCGAGTGCACTCTTTGACAGCCCGCATGTCAGGCAGGGTGCAACGTGCGACCGTTAAGATGCTCGAAATGCAAGTCACCGATGCTAAGAGCGGACAGAAAACAAAGCAACAAGTGAAAAAGGACTTGGCATCTAGGCGTGAAAGTCAATTAATCAGATACGGCTCAATCTGTATACGTCGGGACCCTGCTGGTGACGAACCACCTGGCGCGAACTGTCGCCTCTGCGCTACTGGTTTGTTTACACTTTTCGTCTGGTGACGACATATTGACGCTCGATCGTCGACACTTAACCTTTTGAGCACCGGGCACTTAACCTTACATTTCCTTCCGATTCCGATTCCGTGTGTCGTTGCCGACCGATGGGGGTAACCCCTCCACTCCGGCACCTCATGCTGGCAGTCATTTAAATATTGTAACAACCTTCGACTCTTGAGCGTTAAGGAAAGGCATGAAAAACGGATACGTTTATGTTGCCACAGCAGCGCATTGAACACAATGCACAATAGCTTTGCACCACATTCCCTCGCAGCAGTCAGTAGTAGCTGCCACTCTCGTTTCGTTCCATACGTGATAGACGAAAGACGTGCAACCAACGGCACATGCCTTGGCTCAACAGCTGACAGCAACCTCACGTTCTGAGCGCTTTTCTGCAGAACTATTCACTTTTCGAAACTGTCAAAATCCAGGTGGGTTTGCTTTACACCCCCCAAAAATTTCTCACCAATCAAAGGACCCTGGAAAAGTCAACAGGGCCCACTCAACGCCTACTGCTGTAAGGTATAGCAACCGCAATAAGCAGCACTAGCGGAGTGAGGCACGTGCCCGAGCAATGGTCCTAATCGTGCGCGCTCCTCACCACAAAAAATTGGTCCAATGATGAATTACAGAAGCACTCGAAACCCCGAAACCGCAGGAGCAGCGGCAGCAGTCAACGAGAGGCGCTTGAAAATTTTACTATATAGGTAGCACAACCCCGGGCACTGCTGAATAATAAAAAGGCACCCCCATCCTCCGTCGGCGGCAACCTTCCCCAACCAATCAAAATGAGCACGCCGCCAACGAACGTTGCGCTGAATATTTCACTCCAACACATCATCGTAATCATCTTTTAGCCTCTTATCCTTCTTCCCTCAAGCTTTCATTTCATTCTGTGGCTAGCATTTTTGCCACCCCGTCTCATCGTCCCCAAATTTGTTCGTCGAATTATTTTCGGCGAACACAGGAAAAACACGCACCACTACACTCCACACAAGAATTATGAATGTTGATCACGTTTCGTTGATGTATTTTCGTCTTTCCGTCTGACCGTGGGAGAACCGTCCGGCAACGTCATCCTCCATCCCTGGTTTCGGTTCGAGAGCGCACGCGAGAAAGGAAATCCGGCGGCTCCTCCATCTCCACGCAAAAGCGCAGCCACACAAACTCATCGAAATTATGAGCGCTCGTCTTCTTTGTCGCACTCTCACGACACTCGACTCGCTCCGTGCCCCTTGCCGTTATCTTGATTCAAGAAACGGAAACCGACCGGATGAGGCATCAAGCAGGACATTCGAGTTTGCTCTAAATTAGTTTTAATTTCCTTTATTTCTTTTATTGTGTCATTTAACACAAAATTTTCCCGTGTTTCTATCATTGCAGAACCTCATCAAGATGTTGAAGTGGACCGTTACGAAACGTCCGGAAGGCGGTGCAGCAGCCGCAGTACAACGGCACCAGCAACGACAGAATGGTCCCACCGTGCACGCACGAAGATCGTTAGGAGCCCTCAGTGAACGCAACATCTACAGCGATAACATAACCGCTGCCAGCAAGGTGAAAGCCCGACGTTCCCTTGGAGCTACCATGCATCGCCACGCACACATCGACAAAGAGAATCAATGTGTAACTTCAACGCCACATCCTGTAGCAGCCGGAAGTCGGACTTCAGCTTCTCCCTATTCCATGGCTCTCCGAGACGTCAGCAATATCACACCCAACTCAACGCCTCGCCGTCTTTCCATCACACCTCAAGGTCGCAAGCGAACCCTTCCAGTGTCACCTCCAAGTGCGATCACCTCAACCGCCAAAAAGGACACAAACCTACCCTATGCATCCACTCTACCAACGTTCGACATCGAATACTCCCCTTGCGGTGTCAAAAACGTCCCATTTCTAGCCTTGCGGGGTCTCGGACTAACTGACTCCTACTTTGAGAATCCAGGCCGCTACTTCCCGGACGATCAACCTTCAGCAGCGAAACGATCCAAACCCTTCGTCGCACCGGCACCTCCACCGGACAAACCAGATCCTGGTCTAACCCCACTATCCTCCCGTCTGTCCGAACTTCGGTTCAGCAAGATTAGCTTCAAGCGCCATGCTGAACCAAAAACAATCAACAACAACCAAATCTTCAACGACGAGGAACCATCGCTCAATTCGTCCGAAATGGGTGATATCACACTAGACAAGATGATCGATGCAATCCTGGAGAGCGCCCAGAAGGATCATCCAAAGCGTAGCTCCAGCGTTAAATCCAAACAAACGAAAATACCCTCCCCAACGTACACGGCTGCTGACGACCCCGCATCCGATCTCTACAAAGACACTCTCATCGAACAACTCCCGCCAAAATTAATCGCACAAGTCGAAACCACCATCATCCTGGAAGAATCCACCAACATCAATGAACGTGAAGTCAAAACGCCGGAACCCGCCAAAAGTGCTAAATCCCTCCGTCAATCACTTACCCGTTTCGTCCTAGCTAGCCCACTAGATGCCTGTCACCTGCGGCGACAGAAAGCGGTCCGAAGAAAAAACAAAGCCGACCAAATCGAAAAGGAACCGTCCGAAAAGAAGCCCTGCCGCATCGGACTGACCCTTCCGAACGGAATCCCCAGTCCGGAAACTCCAAAAACCACCAGCTACAACCAATCCAAACTGGAGCAGCTAGCGCAGATGAAAACTCCAACGGAGACCGTAATCGTCGTGGATTCCGATGTACCAAACAAAGCAGAGAACCCAGCCGGGTTGAGTACAATCGATGAAATGACACCGAGCATTCGATCGATCGACCTGCAGGGAACCTCGACGCCAACCGGACCGGTAGATGGAATACTTTCGATCGAAAAGACCCGCAAATGCCTGGCTTTCTCTCCGACGCTCAGCGAAGACTCTCTGGAAAAGCGTCGCTCCGTAGCATCGTCTACGACTTCACGCTGTTCGCGAATGTCGAATATGGTCAAAGGTTCCCTGGATTTGCAACTTCACGTCAACGAGGAAGACAACGCCAGAAAGCTGCACGTTCACGGTGAGTGGTGGATGGTATGACGTCGTCATTTGCGTTTTAGTACCGTCAGGTCGCCCTTGGAACAAATGTCTAATCTTGTGTTTCCCGTTGTTTTTCTCTTTTTAGTCATTCGCTGCAAAGATCTTCAACGATCCGGTGGGAGTACGATAAATGCTTACGTCAAGGTTGCCGTTGTGAATCCAGCGAATCCCGGTGCGGAACAAGGTTTCCAACGAACGGCGGTGCATCGGAACTCGAGCAAACCGCTGTTCGATCACCGGTTCGTGTTCGAGCTGGAGCCCGGAGTGGACGAAGAAGAAGCACGCCGCATTCAGTTGGCAGTTTGGCATCGGGACCGAGAGTGCAAGTAAGTAAAGCAACCGCCATTGGGGAACCCCTCGTAGCGTAAACATTCCGGGACATAAGCAACAGAGCGATGCGATAGCCTCGTGGTAAACATCCCAGCAACGTGCTCGCTCGGTTTCGGATGAGTTACCATTCGGACCGGGGTGAGCCGAAGATGCAGGGGTTTGCAGAGCGCATGTCCGTTTCAGCCGAGCCTTTGAGTACCAGGCAAGGCAGATTTTCTCTTCAATCGTGTCGCAGTTCTACTCGCGGAAGGTCCCGTTTTTCGTATCTCGCTCGGTGTGTTTCAAGCCCAACAAAGTACCAAGGAGGAAAATTTTTCTATGCCCTTATTTGCTGAAGAAAATTTGCCCAATTTACCAGGAATATTGCCAATTTTGTAGCTAGTTAGTGTCGTAGATAGTTGCCGTAGTGTGTAGTGCGTGAGGATCCCCCCCGCGGTGAATTGTGAGGTAAAGGATTTCGGTTGCGGTCAGGATCCCGTTTTTTTTCCTATGTGCGTGTGTATGTCCTCGCAATCGATTCAGCCATTTTGGAAACGGTGCCGTCTTCAGTGGAGAAGCTAACGCATCACCATCGAGTGAAAATTTTACCCCATTCCCAGGTCCTAGGATTGCTGCTGGGACGACTGTGCAAGGGTAGTGCGTTGCTGCAAAGTGCAATCTAAGCCTTAGTTCAGGTTGCACCAGCTGTCGATTGTGTGTGTTAGTGTGTGAATTACTTCTGGAAAATTGATAGCCTTGATCTAGTGAGAAAAGAAGCGTAAAAAATCAATCACTGAAGGATTAGGCTCGTTCTTTTTTTTTTCGTGGTTGTGTGGTGGTCCTATCCTAACTGCTGCTGCTGCTGGTACGCTTTATATAATCGAGCTAGTAGTACAGAAGAGAACGCTGGGGATTCGGGTGGAAGGAGTGAGTGTGTTGAATGGATCCAGGAAGAGAGTAAAGAAGCAATAACGACGAAGACATCGGGTGGCAGTTGGGCAGTTGGGTGGCTGGTGGAGTAAAAGAAGAATAATTCCCAGAAAAGAAGTATACGCAATCAATCCGGTGCCAGTTAAATTTCTTCACATTCTCATTTATCATCGAGATCAGGCTAGAAGAGTGGTGGCAGCTAGTGAATCGTGCTGTGGGATGGTTGTGAATAATTAATCTTCAGAGGATTACGACAGTTGCTTGTTTCAGTTCGAGGATGTACAGCTGTAGTGGATTACCATCAGTGGATTGCCACTGCATCTAGATAGTGGACGAAAAAGTAAACTATTTTCTCATTTCCGGTAGTATTGCACTAGTTCCGTTTCGTTTTTGCGTTCGGCATTCATCAGCATTTATTGGGGGCTTGGAAGGGTAGAGATTCCGAAACACTTTCATAGTAGCCAAATTCCACTTGTAAGAAGCTCGTTACGAACGGTGCCCTTTGTTGATGAACTCCCAAGAGCAGCAATAACTCAAGGAGTGCTGTTTGCTTGTATAATATCGTAGAAGGAGTGAAGAGTTCCCTAAAGACGCTCATTACTTTTTTCTTCGTTTGCATGTTTTCCATGCAGCTTCGCGTGTAGATAAATTACACAAGCTTCACCCGGCTCCATCTAAATCCCATTCCTTTTACAAGGAGCAACTTTTCTTGTTATGTTTCATTATTCAGGTGAGATTATGTAACCGGTGCTATCATTCTGAGAAGCTTCGAAACTGGGCCACGAATTGTTCCTGTACCTGTTCAACTTTATTGCTTAGTTTTTCGATAACGAATTCAGCCTTCTGCTGCAGTACGGACGACACATCGACGAAGGAGGTTGAAAGGTCAACGTTTCCCCATCCCAAGGGTCCACCTCGTCGCAAGTGCACCACACGCAAGCCTTTTCCTACTAACTTTTCCCATTACTGGATTTATTACGTCGATAGCGTGCCTTTCCGCTGTAACTAAAAATTAATCCAACACCATTGCCTTAACCATCCTCACTCCTCTCCCAGTCAAATTATGTAGTACAAACACAACTACAAACCAATCGCTGTAGCGCTGATGAAACTCGAACATAGCTATTTGATTCCATCAAATGGAATATGCAATCCGACCGCCCTGGACCGTTGCCAACTCTCACAAGTATCATCCCGATTTGGCACCGTATACCTTCGGCTGCATGGCCATTGGATTTGTTTTCAATTTTCTGCAGTTGTCAGCTTTGATTGGTGCACAACTCGATGACGCGTTCGAAGGCTCCCAGCGGAATTTGGCTATTCGGTCGTGTTTCTTTCAAATTATTTCCAATTTTTTGTTCGTTTCCCTCGTTTTGGGTTATGCATGTCAAACACTTACCGATTTAGAGCGTTCGTTGCTTTTGACTGCTCCAGCTTGCTTGCATTTTGCTTGTTCACACACCATCCGGATCGAAAGCCACCAAAAACACACGCATAGTAGATACGCTATCGCCTTCAGTAGATCGCCAAAATAGATACTAGACACACGAAAATGTCCTTCGTTTTGCAAACAGTCGCCGGAATACTACGTGGATCGCCATCCGGATCATCCAATGCAGCGACTGCACGTGGAGGCAAGAAGAAGGTGAACTTTGATAAATGCTGCGGTGGTAAACAAAAGGACTGCTGTCATCGATTGTATCTGGAGGAGGTGCACCGGGAGGACGGCTTTCGAATCTGCCAGCAACTGTTGCAGAGCGTTGAGCTGTCGGAAACTATCGGACGACCGCAACAGCAGGTGGCGGAAACAGCAGCGAGCTCTACAGAAACTGGTGACAGAAGATGACGCAGCGTCGAGCTGGTTGATGTCGGCGGTGATGGCAGCACGGCAGGTAGCAGTGTTGGTAGTAGCGTCATTAGTAGTAGCAGTGTTGGCAGTAGCAATAACAATAACACCAACGACATCAAGTGAGTGCCTTCGGTGTCGTGCGTGCCTTTATGTTTGTGTCTGTGTGCGTTTGATGTTTACGGCCTTCTCTGTCTCGGTTCTAGGATTTTTAATTTGATTGCCTGTTTTGATAGGACACGTTCGCATCATGCTTTATAAAATGAAATTAGCCTTTGATGGGACAGCAATCAGTTTGCTTGGTTTGGGATCACGAGGCTTCAAGTTTCGCTCGTAATTATTTGAACTTTTCCGACAAGCGGCTCACCAAGTGCCATCGCTCATCCGTGGAAGGTCAAAATAGGGAAATTAAATCGGACATTTGGCTTGTCCCCCAAGGAGACGTACATTAATCTTCCTTGCGCCCGCTTTGGGATTCTGGGAAAAGTTCGTGATTAGACGGCACGGACCAGTGCGCTTGAACCGGGCAAGAACTGGGTGGCATGAAATATTCAAGCAAACTGCGGGGTAAGTGCTGAGTTTTGAATTATTGATCAGACTCGATATTGCAGTCCCACGCGGGTGACTTGATAAGCTTTTTTGTACTGCTTTTTTCATTGTATAAAAATCCACACTCAAGGCCTCCGTTTCTCAACAATTCACCATTCACATTATCTTCCGGCCATTCATTCTTTTTGTTTTGTTTTTTTTTTTCTTTTCCAGACGCAGCGAATTTCTAGGATGCATGTCATTACCCCTTAAAAATGTCAACAAACAGGTTAGTATCCGCACTGTCATTTGCAATATGTTTCTACTTAGTGGCGTGACTTGGTCGGGGTGAGGGTGTGGTGTGATATCCGAGAGGATAATGGTTATTTAATATGCGCCCGGTAAATGTGTATCTTTGCAAGAACTGGGGTTACTCAATGCCAAGCACTAAGTCCACATTCCTCGATACAAAGAATGTCGGATCTGCCAATTCAATGTCTTGTGGAATTTTCCATCCCGTAGTATCGATGGAAATCGTGGGTAGTTTAGCGGTCATCTTTCGTAGTACCAGAAAATTGAGTTCTCTAAGAGAAGCCTGAAACTCTCGATCGCACCTTGAGCAAAGTTTTAGACAATATTAAAACAAACATTTTTGCTCAAGACGTCAACTCTCTATCTCTTACGATAACAGAGATATGTCTTTTTTTGTAAGAGCCTTCAGAAAATCACTTTTTTGCAAATAACTTTTCAGGAAGCAATTTTTCGACATAAGTATGTTCTACACAAATGATTGTTTTTTTTTTTAATACGCTATCTTCAATATTTCTTAAGATATTCAATGTTTTGATCCAATATTAGCACTATTTCCAAGGTCAATAGCTCGAAGTTGGGCAAAATTGGACAAACCAAGTTGATTACATTTGAAAGTATGCTTAAAATGCTGCCGAATGCATACCAAATCAGTAGTCTTCTTTAGTATTCTCTGCAGATCTGCTTATTACCAAACTATAGTAAACCGTGTACAGATAATCGTTTTCTTGCATTTATACATAGAGGCTCCTTCATACGTTACTTACTCTTGGTGTTGAAGTAGGCGTTGCAAAGCCGCGTGTGGTAAAAGTTTAGATTCCAAAATCTAAATTGTAGTGACCGGTTGACTTGACAAGAAGGTGATTCGTAGCGTCTATTATAGTGATTGGTTGACTGAAAAAACAGTTGTTCTTGTTTCTCGTGGCAGGTGAGTCCCGGTGTCTATTATATATATAGTGTTAAAAAATGACTGAACTACGATTGGTGTCTGTTCCCCCCGGCAGGTGATTCACAGTGTCGGCAGTAGTGACCGATTGATTGAACAAATAGTGGTCCTTGTTCTTCCCGGAATGTGATTCTCGGTGTTGGTTTTAGTAACCGGTTAACTGAACGAACATTGGTCCTTGAATCATCTGACCCGTTAATTTCAACAATAAAACCCCTTCCAAAACTGCTTTTGTCCGAAGATGCTCAAACTCTTCTAGTTCCATCTACCGATGCATAAACCGATGGTGAAACAGAAGTAAGCAACAATTCTGAAAGTGACGAGGAAATGGGTAGCGATGAATATTTTTTTCTTTGATATTGTATGCAACGGTTGATGAAATATAACTATATTGAGATAAAGGTTGTAAGTCGTGACCCTATAGTTTGGTAATAAGCAGAGAATACTAAAGAAGACTAATGATTTGGTATGCATTGGGAAGCATTTTAAGTATACTTTCAAATGTGGTAATTATGCCCAACTTCCAGCTATTGACATTGGAAATAGTGCTAATATTAAAAAAAAAAGTAAATTTTTCATCTCCTTGCTAGGTAAATTAATCAAAAAATGACTAAGCTCGAAAGAAGGGGCTTTTTGAGTGCACAAACTTCTCCGAAGAAACTATATGGCTTAAATGGACCGTTTTCGCATAAACTAAAAAACGCACGTTTTGGCACTTTTAGACCACTGTGCACTAGACTGCCAGCGAAAATGGTAATTTTTAATTTCGCTAACAAACCATATACAAAATGTTTATTGCCTCGAAAAATGACCCTATGCAAAATTTGAGCTCAATCGGACATGATTTAGGGGTGGCACGTCAAAGTTTGACTTTTTTGACTTTTGACATCTGCATAACATTGAAGCTCACCTTTGAGTGGCAGGTTAAAAATATCAGCCTTAAAACATTGATCCTTGCGGTACAGCTAAATCACTTAATATTTCACGAATATTGCACGACTGCTGACGATACGATGAGACACGCTGAGACAGGTACGATTTTATTAAATTTACTGCTGAAGCTGAAATACTGTAAAAACTCAACATTTTCTGAGGAATTACATGTGTAATCCAATCGAAAGCCTTAGACAGGTAAATAAAGATACAAGCCACATAATCACCTTCATCTAGACCTCTTATAACGTAGTTTACAAGCTCTAATGATGCTGATTCTGTACCACATTTTGGCATGAAACCAAATTGTCTACTGCTTATTAATTGGTTTTGGATCGAAATTATTCACAGAATCAAGAATAGGGAGACTAGTTAAACCAACATTTACAAAATAATTATTCAAACAATTTGCCACATCTTTATCAATTGATAATACTGCACCATTTTCCCTTAATGAGATTTTCTGATTACTTTTGTCATTGGATGGTTTTTGAAAAATTATTTCTCTTAAAATACTCCATGTATTCTTGTAATTAATAAGCTTAGTTTTCATTGATTTTGTCCGAGTAGTATTTTTCTTTAGCCAATTTTATTCGATTACTTAATCTGTTTCTTTCCGTTGAATAATCTCTGAACGCATTACTTTTAAGTATTGACCCATTTGGGGTGCTCTTTTTTTTTTTTGAACAATTCATTTTTATGATTAATGGCATTTAAAGTTGAGGAGAAATATACGGCTTACGAACATCAGTTTTCCTTTTATAACTAACTGTATGTTTATTATCATCAATAACATTTTTTAGTTTCATACTTAAATCATTAAAACTTTCCGATGTATCCAAAAGCATTGCTAATACTGAGTTTTGTACATTATCATACCTAATTACTGTTCTTTGGAAATTTCTATCGACCTTTGCCGGCTGCAGTTTAAACGACAACACACTAGTTTTATGATCTGATAAATGGCATTCTGTATCCATTATCACTAGTTCAATTTTGTAATTAAACATATTTCTAAGAAAATGATCTATACACCCAACCGGGAGATGAAAGATTTGCTTACAATTATGTGGGATTCATAATCAGAGGATGTTAGTGGAGACCGCATGAACAGAGGATGCGATATACTGAGCTGTGGTCCAATGCAAGAAAATGGAGAAAGAAAAATGTGGAGTGTATTAGTGAGTGAAATTGATCATGTCAAAAAAAATTCCGACTCGGGGACTCAAACCACGAACGTTGCGATTATCAGACCTGTGCTTTATCCACTGTTCTCTTCGTGCTTCGGGATATGGATAGGCTAAAAGCAAACAAGAAGGCTCATTTCCTCGCATACTCGACTTTGTTTGTTTTTCTGCTGGATGGTAGCGAAGCGATGCATACTGAGCATAGACTGCCAATGAATGTATGGGAAAAATTTGACCATCAAATTTCGCTAACAAACCATATACAAAATGTTTATTGCCTCCAAAAATGACCCTATGCAAAATTTGAGCTCAATCGGACATGATTAAGGGGTGCCGCAATCGCGTCAAAGTTTGACTTTTTTCACTCTCAAAAATCTCCCATACATGAAATCTCGGAAATCGAAATTTTTTTTGATGCCAAATGTCTTAAAAATGCGTGAAACGTCGAGATTTGGTGTTATCTCGAAAAAAAAATTTTTTTTTTAAAATCGACTTTCTGGGACTTAAATTTTTTTTCATGAGTTCTATATGGAATATAGAAGATTGATGAGTCGGCTTCTAAAACTGTTCACAATTGTCTCCAACCTGCTTATATATCGAATTAAACCACCATTTAGGATCTGATACGAAATAATTCACTAGGGTGGTTCAATTATTCTTCATTAGGGTGGTCCAAAAATTCAAAAATATATGAAAAACCACAACTTTTCATCAGAAATTCCTAAAATCAATTGTAAAAATATCTTGAATTGCGTTAATCTGTTTTTTTTTTTGGGAATCATGAGTTGTACACAAGAGGAACATTTGCCTGAAAAGATGAAAAAATACTTGTTTTATACTCTGCCATATATTTCCTTATTATTTAGCTACACCAAATCAGATTTCCTGGTACTCTTATAATTTTTTCGATGATCTTCAACTAATTGTAAAATGCACTGCTTTTGATCTTCATCCGTTGATAGTTTTGAATTTATGTTTTAATCAATGCTATACCACGCTCTGCATTATCATTAACTACTTCCAAACATTGAACCCGTCTTTTGGCATTTTTAAACTCGATGGAACTACTCCACTGCTCCATATCGACATTCAGCAACGACTTCGGAATTTGGAGAGCTTTGAATAAGTTTTCAATACCACTGCTGCCTTGTACAAACGAGTGTAGTTCAATCGTTGAAATATCGTTGGATTCAACAATGGATCTGGCTGTAATGTTTTTATGAGCATCTGTAAAAAAAAATCATTAGAAAATTAAATGCAAATGTATCAGTTAAAGCATTTACCTGACAGAAGTAAGTACCACAACATGATGATATTTTCAGATACATGCGTTTGGTAAAAAGTAATGGTTTTTACATACCTATTTTGATTTTTGGACCACCCTAATGAAGAATAATTGAACCACCCTAGTGAATTATTTCGCATTAGATCCTAAATGGTGGATTAATTCTATATATAAGCAGGTTGGAGACAATTGTGAACAGTTTTAGAAGCCGACTCATCAATCTTCTATATTCCATATAGAACTCATGAAAAACAATTTAAGTCCCAGAAAGTCGATTTTTGAAAAAAAAATTTTTTCGAGATAACACCAAATCTCGACGTTTCATGCATTGTTAAGACATTTGGCATCAAAAAAAAAAATTTCAATTTCCGAGATTTCATGTACCCCCCCCCCCTTGGGAGATTTTCGAGAGTGAAAAAAGTCAAACTTTGACGCGCTTGCGCCACCCCTAAATCATGTCCGATTGAGCTCAAATTTTGCATAGGGTCATTTTTCGAGGCAATAAACATTTTGTGTATGGTTTGTTAGCGAAATTTGATGGTCAAATTTTTCCCGAAAGTTGCTCTCTGATCCAGAATCGAGGAGAGCTCGCGCTGGATATTGGTTGAGCTTGTCTTCATGATCGGCAACCGTTGCTTCACTGAAGATGATGATGACGCAGGTCCCTTGAAGTCTGCTAGCCAGGGTGGCAACGAGTCAGTCAGAGTAGGTAGATCGAAAAGTGTTTGCACCTGACACTTCTTTAGCTGCTTGCTGTTGCTGTATCGCGTGACGAGCATATCTCAAGCTACTTGATAGTTGGTTTTGGTGATTTGTATCTATGAGGCTGTTTGGCTCACCTAGGAGGCATCCCTTCAGATAATGAAATTATTCAACTTCCGGCATATCTGTTCCAAAGTGGATTAACGAAGTGAACAGATCGCGGAAACTTAACCACTCATTTATGTCTCCATTGAATGGTTGCAACCTTATCTGTGGCAAGCATGATCGAAATTGCTAGAAGTCGTCGAATTTGTAGCTCGAAATGATTGCTCAGAAACTTCAGTCACTTGTAGCTCCTTAAGACTGTCCATGGGAAAGGATTTTATTTTGTAGTACCGCATACTGAAATCCTTCCTCTCCTTGTCGAGAGCTGGTATGTGATTTCACCTCGATAACAGTTTCCTCGATTTTCTCCCTTAATTCATCGAGTCTCTCCAAACGTATGGACATATCCGATGCAACATCATCTCCCGGGAAGTCTTCAACGAACTCCCAAATATCGTTGAAGAAACTTTGGTACTCCCTTAGTTTCGTAACTAACGTCTTGAAAGACATCGTCTTCCGCTTGGATGATGATGATGATGCAGGCATGGTACGATAGATCAGAGGTACACAAGGAAAGCGCTATGTAGTATGCAAAAATTGATACTAGCTTCGGTAGGGCATATTATTTACCTGGCAGACACAATTGCAGTACGTTTCCCAAGTCAACAGAGGGTCAATGCTAGCTTAGCTTTCCGAAAATCAAGCATCAACGATCTCAACGAATAACTCCAAGTGCACGTAGGTTGCGTTAACTCCAAACCCGATAGGTTTGCACTGAAATATTTTACAGTTTCGCAGTTGGGTTCTCCAATACATTGAAATAGACCAATTTTGTTTTTAATGTATCGCAGTTGGGGTCAAAAAATTTAAAAAAAAATATGAACAAAAAATAAACTACTTTCCGTAGTGATTCAGTAGTTTCTGAAGTTACTCCAAAAGTATGCGAAGTGGCTATGTACTTTGCCAAGTGAATCCAAATGTTTCCGAGTGATTCAGTACATGCCGAAGTAATTCCAAAGTTTTCCGATCGAAATCATAACTTTATCATTCCAAAGATTTCTGAAACTACTCAGTACTTGGAAAAATGCATCCTTAATTTTCTCAAGTCATTCCACACTTTTTCAAGTGATCCAGAATATGACGAATATTTTCTTAAGTTTTCCGAGATAAATCAAAACTTTTCTACTTCAGTTATTCAAAAATTTTACTTAGTCATTCAGAAGTAGTGATTCCAAACTTTTTCGATGTGATTCAGTATTTTTCTAAGTTATTTAAAAATTTTCTGAAGTAATTCAAGACTTTGTGATGTTTTTGAAACTGATTATTTTTGAGATATTTAGCCAACGGATAGTTCATCTCAAACATCCTGAAGTGATTCCAAGCTCTTCCGAAGTAGTTCAGAGCTTTCAGAAGTAATTCCAAAAGTTTTCACGTTTTTCGACGGTTTTGAGGTAAGGTTTTGGGAGGTGATACAATAGACCGTATGCATAAAAGAATATACTTAAGCGTATTCTCCATAAGAAAATCACGGAAACATTTACTCAAATTGTTTTATTCAAACGTCCTAATATTCAATATGAATGTTGCGATATGTTTCCCAACGAATCCATACTTACAACGGGTAGTGTACACAAAGCACTTGCTTAAAAGTTAATCGTAATAAAGGAATATCGACTTCTTCTACCTAGTTTTTGCCGATTCTCCAAGCTCTGGTCCAAATTTGAGGCAAATTGGGCAACATTTAACAATTTTTAAATCAGATTGTAAGGAAAAAATCATCCAAATGTACGGATAAATACCATGGCTTCAGATTTTCGCCACTAGGTGTGAAAATTCCGTCAAGTCTGAGATTCTAGTAGGAAACCATATTAACTAATTGATGCTGGCGAAGGGCCTAAACATTAATGTACAAATCCATTACGAATTTAAAGCATCTAGCATGACAAGGGAAAGGCCCTTTGGCAGCATCAATCAGACATGACTTCAATGAAATGCTAATAACGTTTTTGGATCAAGTCGGATCGTCTTGGACAAAGTTGTTTAGCATAAAATTTCCAATGAGAATCTCAGATGTGATGGTGTTTGCATGTGTATCACGACGCCTAGTGGCAAAGCATTGAACTCGGCATTGAAGCCATGGATTTCTCCATGCATTTTGATGATTTTTCCCACACAAAACTTCAACCCGCTTTTGAAATGGGTCGATGTTGACCGATTTGGTTCAAATTTAGACCAAAACCAAAACACAGAAAGAAAATTTGTTGAATATAACATCCAAACAGCTTCACAGAGATCATTCCGCTCGTTGTACGATGTATATCGATTATGCCAACAAAATTACATCCATTGATGTATCTGATTTTTGCTATTATATTTTTATTTCATACATCTGTTTGAATTGCGTTGATCGATATTAGTTTTTTTTTTGCTGTGTAGTTCATTCCGCAGCCCTAAACAAACGATAACCCTAATGGTAGAACTATGGTCTAAATAATGAGCATATCCATATAATGGATATTATCCATGGTCACACTTGTATAGTTTTTGTATAAAGGGCGAACACGAAATTATTGCGACACATTCAACAGGGCATAACTTTTTTACCATTGGGTAAAAATCAACAAAATTTTGTACACTTTCTCATTGATGTGTATTGTGTACATGCTGTCAAACTCGAAGTCATGTTTTTCGATGCAACGAAAATGGAGGTGAACCAACGCGAGTTGAGAGAACAAATTCTTTCCAAACACCTGGAATTTCCTGACCTGTCGCACCGGCAGTTGGGAAAAATGTTAAACATTCACCATTCAACCGTCTCCAGAGTGTTGAAGCGGTTCCAGGAGCGGTTGACGTTGGACCACGGCAAAGGAGCTGGAAGAAAACCGGGACCGGAGAACAAAAAGACGGAGGGAAAGGTGAAGCGGATGATTAAAGCAAATCCCAACGTCTCAAGCCGTGATTTGGCTAAAAAGATCGGCATGTCGCAGAGCTACGTCCAGAATGCAAAGAAGAGAGCTGGACTACATACATACAAGGTACAGAACTTCCCAAACCGCGATGAGCGGCAACAATCGACGGCTAAAACTCGGGCACGGAAGCGCTACGGGAAGATGCTGACAAAATATGGCTGCTGTGTGATGGACGACGAAACGTATATAAAAGCCGATTTTAAGCAAATTCCGGGGTTGGAGTTTTTCACCGGCAAGAGCAAGTTCGATGTGGACGACAAATTTAAGAAGAAGAAAATGTCGAAGTTCGCCTCCAAATATCTCATTTGGCAGGCCATCTGCTCTTGCGGACTGAGGAGTGAGCCTTTCGTGACAAAGGGAACAGTAAATGGCGAGATCTACAAATCTGAGTGCCTCGAGAAGCGCCTTTTGCCGTTCTTGCAGCAGCACGACGAAGCTCCGCTATTTTGGCCAGATTTGGCATCATGCCACTATTCTAAAAGTGTCCTGGAGTGGTATGAGGCCAATTCTGTCCATTTTGTTCCAAAGGACATGAATCCGCCAAACTGTCCGGAGCTGCGCCCGGTGGAGCAGTACTGGGCAATAATGAAGCGGGAACTTCGGAAGAGCAAGAAGACAGTCAAAGACGAGAAGGACATGTTAAGAAATTGGAAAAAAAAACTGGTACCGGATGACACTGTAAAGACTTTGATGGAGGGCATCAAGCGAAAATGCGTTCAATTTTACACTCAAGGCTCCATCGATTAACTTTTCTTTTGATTTTTGAAGTAAATATATGTATAAAACTACCCTAAAATTTTGGTTTGATTCTAAACATTATAAGAAAATTGGCATGATATTTTCGGTGTCGCAATAATTTCGTGTTCGCCCTTTAGTTATTGTGTAGTGCTCATAATTATTATACAAATAATGCTCATGCTCATAGTTTGTAATTCAGGTGTATCCGTGGCATTACTCTTCTTACGCACGAATATGGCGAATATACGATGAAACACAATTTTTTTGACATCTCGATGCTTGCTCGGCGCGATTTTACGCACACTATCATATAATCTGACTTGCAACCCGAAATCGTGTTTTTTCAGTGCGCAGGTTGGAACTGAACCAGGTTTAAAAAACAAATTAGCTAAAAGAAGCATCTTTACGATAGGATTATTGAATAGTTCATCGATGATTCTAAAATTTTGGAATAGCGGTTTTTTAATATTGTTAGATGACACCCACACCACTTACCCCATGTGTTACCCAGTTATGATATGCCACTGCCCAAGTAGCACACTTCCGTCACGAAGTGTTGCAGCAACTTGATTTTGTCCGAAATAAGTCGCATAGGAGTTGCCACAACTGTTTCGCGCCAAGTGTGCTGCTAGGGTGCTTCCACCTTCCCTTCCTCAACCCGTAAACGACCATCTAACTAATTTATGTTTCTCTCTCTCTCTCTCTCCCAACAATCCAGGAAATTAATGGCTCTTTCAAGCTACAACCGCAGTCGTGTTTGACGAACCCCTCGCCACCAATACCAGACATGTGCGAAAACTCGCAATCCAGCGTTGACGAGATCGTCAGCGTGGAGGAAAGTGCTGCGCTAGTAAGCGCAACCGCCAGCAGCCTCCCGGAACCTATAAGCCTAAGTAAAAAGGCGCTCCATCAGCGAGATGCCGACGAAAACCTGTTCCTTCGATTCCTGGAGCTGGATCCGCCGCTGGAAACCGGAACCGTTCCGTCAACTCCCCGCCGTAGTTCAATCTGTTCAAACAAACCGAACCCGGGTCGAACTCCTTTCACCATCACTAAAAAACTGAACCGGATCGGCGACAAGGGTTTCGGATTTTCGATCGTTTGGACCCATCCTCCACGGGTGGAGAAAGTTGAACCCGGTTTGTCCGCCGAGAAAGCCGGAATCCTGCCGGGAGACTACGTAGTCTTTGTTGACAAGCACAATGTCGTCACGATGCCGGAACTGGATGTACTGAACTTGATCAAAACCCAAGGCAATACACTGCTGCTGGAAATCTTTCGACGTCCACAACGGCCCACTAATGGGCTCCGGCCGGGAAGTGCTGGTGCCACTTCCACTAGCAATCTGATCAACTATGCACCATTCAACGCTCAGGTGCAGTTTCATCAGCAACAGCAACAGCAGCAGCAGCAGCAGTTGCAACAGCTTCAGGATGAGGAACCATCGTTGAAACCTTCAACCGCGCCTGCCCGTTCGTCCACGGCCTGTTCCAACATCTCGATTGAAACCGCCAAGCGGAAACTCAATCTTCCTCAAGTGACGTTCAGCAAGGAGGTAGGCAAAGGTGTTCTCGTCTGATGACAAAACCCAATAAACCAATCGGAAAAGTAGCTCTCAAGCACATTCTAGTGAACATTCTGTCAAACAGAAACCCACCGAAAGGCTTAGAAATTTACGCAACTGTACATATCAAAACTCAAACAAACTATATTCCAGTCCCAACGGCAAATAAAAAACATTGCTATTCTTTCGCCCTCCGCTTTCAATGTTGTAGATAGGCTTACCTTGTTAAAATGAACAAAATCCTTCGGAAAGTTACGCTTCTCTTACTATTAGTACCATTGGTGAACTTCGCTGAAAAGTAGCGTTTCAGAAGTTCACAACTCTCTTCTTTTACTTTGAATACACTTGAACAAGCCAGCACTTGCCAGCCAGTGATGAACGATCAACTGCCAAACTTTCACTGAAAATAGCCATCGCTTTCTATGATCACACAATGAACCGATGGATGATATGACAAATGGTTCACAACGCTCCAGACGTGCCGGCCCGATTCGGAAAATTGCAATAAATTAGTTTTTTGTTTTTTTTTTTTATGTTTCTTATTTCGGTGGGAAGTTAGTCGAATTGTGTAAATATTTTCGGATTAAGCGATATGGAATCAATCAAAATTACTTTTAGGTTATGGGAGAATTGTTTTTGTTTAGTTTGATCTAAATTGATTCGGTTGGCGGCACGTGTAAAAGGCGAAAGTGAATCATCCGCATCAGGATCAATCGGAATTTGTACATAATTAGAGGAAATTCCTATGAACCAGTAAGTTAAGCTATTGTTTAGTTTTAAGCTAGTTAATCGTGCGAAGCTGGATTTTTGCGATGCATGCCATTTTGTACATAACCGTGAAATTAAATGTCAACGCAAAAATTTAGCCAGCACTTTCGAATTTTTGTTTGTTCTTTAGTTTTATCTCTATTAATGTTCAATGTATCTTTAGTTGGAAAAATTACGTTAATTTATTATTTGTTTCGATTGTAATCCCATTCCCCTTTCTCCTCCTCTCATCTCATCCAATTCCAGTTTATTATTGTCTCACTCGTGTTATCGATTTTTATTGTATTAATTTATTGTAATGTGTACCCAAATACACCCGTTTTAATTGCTTCGGAAAACAAATATTTATTTTGTGCTCGATATTATATTTTGCGGTCCCCTTATGAAGTGTAAATAAAAGCTGACTATAGCATTGTTTATTGAATAACTGTTTTGCGTTTGTTTTATTTGTCCCCCTGCTACATGCATATGTTTATGGTTTTAGTATCCCGTTTTATGCGTCATATACCCAAACTCTCAATCCTTGCTGTTGCTTTTTTGGGTCTCTTTTTTTTTGTGCTTTATGTTGTATAAATGACAATTAATTACAACCCGATCGCTTGGGAACATTTGATTCGACAAGCAGATGTCTATGAACCGGAAATTTGTCTTGTAGCTGTTCGTATGTCACTAAACTGCTGGTGCCGATTGTCGAATGGGAACCGTAAAAGATGAAAGGTCATGATTGGTATTATGGTGGATCAAAACATCGTTTTTCATCCACCGCTATACATCGATTCCTAATCAGATCCTCATCATTTTCTCAAAATATGAGCTCGTTTGGTTGCGATCTCATACTGCTACCGCTACTCTTTGTAGCCAAGACTTTAATCATCTATTTAGCTGTGATTTTCATATGAAATTGGAAGTAATCTCTAACGTTATATTCAAGGTTGCAAATACTCATTTCAGCTAAAATAATGTTTTTTGGAATAATAAAACTTAAAGCTGGTATGATGACATGTTTTACTTGTAACTTACAAGAAGAGGTTAAAAAGTATTCGTTTGAAACATCATAAAACCTGTAAATTTTGCTTTCTATGAGTCACAATCAGCGATTTGCTGATAGCTGAGTGAGTGAGTGAGTGAGTGAGTGAGTGTGTGAAAAATCGCTGATTGTGACTCTCATGAAGTGAAATAAACAGGTTTAATATGTCAAACACATTCTTTGCAACCTCTTCTTGTATTTTACCAATTCAAAATATGATCATAGCATCTAATTATTTCATAATTTAAAAAAAAAACCATTGTTTTAGATGAAATAAGTATTTGCAACCTTGGTTATATTGGCTAATTAGTCAATAAAAGTATGTTTTAAAAATAATTTAATAATCTTTTAAGTAGACCACAATGAAGCTCAATTTCGAAAAACAATGATTAATTTTATTGCAACGACTTCATCCAAAATCTTTCAAAAAATTTATTAGATTAACTAAGGTCGATTAAATACCTGGGGAAATACACCAATACGCATCGAGTAAAGGAGGCACCGAGTAAGGGAAAAAAGCATCCATGCAAAATTGAAGGGACTTTGAAAATCATCAACTTAGGGAAAATATCGGTATGCAGAACATCTAGTAAAGGAAAGTTGAAATTTCTCTCGATGACTGGAGACAAGTAAGAGTTATCGCCATTCGAAAACCCGCGTCGGATTATAACTCGTACCGTCTCATCGCGATGCTGTCCTGTATACGGAATTGTTGAAGAAAATGATTCTTTTTCGTCTAGACAAATGGGTCGAGTCGAATGATTTACTTTCAGATACGCAATTTGGATTTCGGAGAGGCAAGGGAACGAGCGACTATCTTGCGTTGCTTTCCACTGAAATTCAACTGGCCTATGCGCAAAAACAGCAAATGGGTTCAATTTTCTTGGACATTAAGGGGGCTTTTGATTCTGTTTGTATCGATGTCCTTTCGGATAAACTCCACAATAGTGGGCTTTCACCAATTATGAACAACTATTTGAGCAACTTGTTGTCTGAGAAATATATGAGCTTTTCTCATGGAAACTCGACAACTTCACGAATTAGTTACATGGGTCTCCCCCAGGGTTCATTTTTAAGCCCCCTTCTTTATAATTTCTATGTAAAAGACATTGATGGTTGTCTTGATGAAAATTGCTCGCTAAGGCAGCTTGCAGATGACGGGGTTGTGTCCGTTATAGGACCAAGTGCACCGGACCTGCAAGGGCCATTGCAAGATACCTTAGACAATTTGTCTACTTAGGCTATGAAGCTGGGTATCGAATTCTCTCCAGGGAAAACTGAGTTGGTTGTTTTTTCTAGGATAGAAAGAGTAGAACAATCACTCAAAGTATATCTTTCAAGTATTTAGGTGTCTGGTTCGATGATTCCAAAAGCACGTGGGGAAAACATATTGCGTACGTGAAACAAAAATGCCAACAAAGAATCAATTTTCTTCGCACAATTACCGGAACTTGGTGGGGAGCACACCCGGAAGATCTGATCAGGTTATATCGAACAACTATCTTGTCTGTCCTAGAGTACGGTAGCCTCTGCTTTCAATCGCGGCAAAAACACACATCCTGAAGCTGCAACGGGTTCAATACCGTTGCCTCCGAATCGCGCTTGGCTGTATGCACTCGACGCATGCGATGAGCCTCGAAGTACTCGCGGGTGTTCTCCCACTGATAGATTGTTTCGCGGAACTGTACTTCCGGTTTCTTATACGTTGTAAAGTAATGAACCCATTGGTAATATAAAACTTTGAGAAGCTGCTCGATCGAAATCCTCAAACAAGATTTATGAGTCTCTACTACGAGTACATAACGCTGGAGATTGGCCCTTCTTCGTACAATTTGAATCGTGTTGACTTCCAAGACTTTTATAGTTCCCTCTGTAAATTTTGATCTAACCATGTTGCAAGAAATCCGTGGAATACCAGATCACCATCGGTCGATGGTTGTTCCCTTAATTTTTGCAAACAAGTACCACCATGTCAGTAACAATAGGACTTTTTTCACAGATGGGTCAACTATAAACGCTTGGAGTATTTCCTGACCGAAATCCGAGCTAAATTGAGTACTTTATCTAACTGCTCCTATACAATCACCTTAGTTGGGTCCTATCTCATTGCTCAATTCCGGGTAATGAGAAAGTGGACTCGCTAGCTAAGGTGGGCGCTATGGAAGGCGATATTTTAGATCGACAAATCGCCTTTGCAGAATTTTTCTCAATTACCCATCAGCAAGTCCTCGCCAACTGGCAACAAAAATGGAATGAGAGTGATCTGGGAAGATGGTTACATTCTATTCTCCGGTATCTAACAAGCCGTGGTTCAAAGGATTGGACATGAACCGTGACTTTATACGTGTCATGTCAAGGCTTATGTCCAACCACTACTCGTTAGACCCTTGTGGTAGTGGCTATCACGATATCGACCACGTGCTTTGGTCATGCACCCTCCATTGTGTTGCTAGATCCGAGTTATCCGCATCCCTCAGGGCCGGAGGAAAACAACCTATGCGGCCCGTTAGAGACATCTTGGCGAGCAGAGATCTTGACTATTGCATTTAATTTATGTGTTTTTAAAACGGATAGATCTGAGGATTTATTGGTTACTTTCATCTTGTGTTCCTCCAAGTTGTTAGCTGCCCATCTGTGTACCCCCATGTTTGTCTTTTTCAACAGTTGGTCGCTTAGTTCGAGATCAAGAGCACATTGCTCTACAAACCTTGTGTTCTCAATCCCTACCCTGCCATCCATTTGTTACAATTTGTTACCCCCAGCCTCGAGATAGCCGCGAGTAATCGGCCTCCGCTTTACTAACGTTAGTTTTAAGAAATTTTGTAATCTAAACAATGAATATCGGCTCCGCAAAGCTACGGCAAATGAGCCTGGTAAAATAAACGCATTGTAAAAAAAAAGAAATTTCTCTATTTGGCTGAAGACCACTTTTTGACTGAACGTCTAGCAAAGCAGTTAATGTTTGGGGATTTTTTTATTACTGGACTAAATGGGTCGAAGGTCTTCAGAATGCTATAGAATTTTGCCTTCAGGTAGAGTTTATGATCATATGAATGAAACAAAAATGCAAAACATTTGGGGTGGCCAATTTTCCCAGAAAACTTAAGTAAAAGATTTCGGATTTTGCTGGACATCGCGTACTATGAAAATTATTAACTCATGAACATCATCGTAAAACAAATGTCATTTAATTAAATAATATGGAAATTATCTGCAATTCTGCAATCTGAAAAATGTTTCTACCAAAATCTTCACTATGGAGAAAAGAAAGAAAAGCAGGATAATGAATTTTCTGAGTGAAGCTATTTTTCCCAGATTTGAGGGAGGGCAAAGGGGGCAATTGACCCGGGCCCACCAGCTAGTGGTTCCGGTAGGTTGTGACTTTTGACGTAGGACTACGTCTTTAAATTCTATACTGGTGGTCACATTAAAAAAAAAATTAAAATTCAGACATGTATAACAATGATTCATAATTTCGTTACAGAAATTCATGATTTCTTAATGCAGCGGAAGCGGTCATTCAAGCGTTACCTAGAAAACCGTGTTTATCACACTACATAGGTATCTCTTATACGCCTTTTGCCTTCTATCTTATACAATTACTGTTAGTCTAGTGGTCAAATTATGAGTTTAATAATCGTAAGGTTCTTGTTTCGAATCCAGTCTAGTCTGGTGCTTTATTTTATTTTATTTAATATGGGTCATGCCAGCTCAAGTGGGTACGGAATTTAAAAAAGTTGCAGTCGATGTCACCGACAGTGCTGTAAATTTTCATATCATTCGATTGAAGATGAACCAATACAACCATTCAATCAATTATGTGTAAACGAATTCTCACATGACCATAATTTGAAGAGCCCCTTTCTCATTCGAAGCTCATTGTCACTATCAATTGAGTCACTCACTATCATTTGATATACAACAGTAGAGTATCGAATAAATCCAGCAAAATGGTCCCGAACAGACAACCCGATGTCGGATCAATGTAAGGTTAATTTAAGTTCAATGTAGACCCAATGTCGTGGTGTTGTCGGGTCAATTTTGGGATTATGTCGGGTCAATGTCTGGTCTACATCGGGTTGGGGTTTGGTTTAAGTCAGGTTGGTGTCGGGTTGGCTTAGCTTTTTCGCCGGAAAGCCGACCAGAGCTCCGTTTATGTGTAGGTTAAGCGCTGGCCAAACTGAGCAGTTATAACATGTTATAACGGTTGTCAAATAATTGCAACACAGAAACCACCATCAAAATAGCACTATAACATGTTATAACTCTGTAGTCTGAACGTACTATTACACTCAATTGAATGATATATAGCGTTTCTCAAATGAGAATGATCCATGCCTTCGTCAAATGACTAAGCAACTGATATCACCCATTCGGAGGAGGTCCCCTTTGATAGCGAATAGCTACTTTTCTCATTTTCATCAAAAATGTTCAAATGATTTTGAGAATTTACAGCACTGGTAACCGATGTGAGCCAAGCTTGGTCACACAAACACCTTTTTTGATTTTGCTCTAATGTGCCTAGATCCTTTTGGGCTACAACCCTGTATTTTTGAGATTTTTAAAAATTTCAACTTATAGAAGAGACTACTCCACAACCAAATAAGCCATTCGTGATCATAGAACGTGAATTCGAACGTTTTTTAATGTTAATTCTTATTGGTGTACCCACATTTTGTTTTTATTATAGTAACTACAGGGGTGTTACAACAGGCGCGGATATCGCGGAAATATTAAATAATGTCGCAAAAATCGTGAAGGGGCTGATGTGCTCTCACCAAAATTGTGGAATTCATTGTATCCTTTTTGTCCCGGATTATTTTGCTGTCATCAATTTTGTTATTTTTTTTTTTTTTTTTTTTTGTTTTTATTATAGTCACTTTAACGCTCTTGGGTCATTCGTGACTTGTCCGGGGGTGAGATTTGAACTCGTGACTTTGGCGTGAGAGGTATGGATCTTAACCTCTACGCCTGGGTCGCCCCCTATTTGTTATTCATTTGGCTCTCAATATTTTACCGGTTCAAACCAAACACCGTGCAAATAGTCGAGAAATGATCTCAATTCCATATAAGTCACACCGGATTTACACGAAAATTCGCTGGGGTTTGTCCAATGTGAGACATTTTCATGTTTATTTTTATTTCCAATATGAACATAACATTTTTCGTTGTCAAATCATAAACGAATCGTATATATGCGAGTAATTGCCATGTATACCGGATATTCTAGGTTCACCAAATCGTCCTGGAGTTCAGTTGGTTTGTTCTACTATATCAACCAAGATTGCAATAATGTCTGGTATACGTATACAAGATGTTATAGGGTAGAGAACTACTTTGGCCTAAGCGCTTATTTTGGGCCTATCAAGCAGAAAACATCAAATAAATCCATGATTTCGGCGTTAACAGATAATTGCATTTGGTACGATACTTTAGTTCAAATGCTACCGACCTAAGTCAATAAGAACGCGTGATATGAATGTTTGCACCCATTATTCTCAAAAACAAAGAAGCGCTTCGACTGAATCAATCTTTATCTTCATCCGATAGGCTGAAGTGAATTCAATTACGTTTCAATGCGTAAGGCCGAGTTTATAATCCGTAGGCCGAGTTTGGCGTAAAGAAGCAGTGTTAGATTTTTAACAATATCTCAACAATTTTATTTCTCTTCAAAAAATCTTAGGATAAGCACGGAGAGGTAAATACATTTGGAAGCCTTTAGTAATAATAACATTCCGTTTGGTGCTAAACTAAGCTAGATTGAGAAAGACTAATTACGGGTAGTGCTTAATAGGCCGGAAATGAGGTAGTTAACCCTTGGTTCTGAAATCATTCAGGAGAACAGAATATTTTACTACTAGATCACCCAAGACTAATTCAAAATATGTAGTATCGAAATATGTCCAAACAAATTTGCAGTGACTATGTGGATCATGCCAATTTATTTTCGTGTTTGCCAAATGTTCTAGGATTTCCATATCGATATTTCGATACTACAGATATTATCCCAGTCTTTGTTGGTCTAGTAAAACAAATCATCTGAACTGCAGGACAATTTGGAGAACCTAGGTAGATCATCTGGTATACGTGGAAATAATTAAACATTATCCATATAGACACTATGAATCTGTTTGGACATATTTCGATTCTACAGACTTTATCCCAGTCATGGTTGATCTAGTAGAATAAATCATCTGAACTCCAGAACGATTTGGAGAACTTAAAACATCTGGTATACATGAATGTAGTTCATGCATGGTCAGACACTGTGCATCTGTCTGGAAATATTTCAATACTAAAGACATTGTCCCAATCACGGTTGATGATTTGAAGAACCTTAAAAACATCTAGATTACTTCGAAAATAGATCATGCATGATTCACATAGACACTTTGAATCTGATTGGACATTTTTCGATACTGCAGACATTATTGCAGTCTTGGTTGATCTAGTAGAACAAATCAACTGTCAATGTCCTGAACGATTTGGAAAACCTATTATTTCCGGTATACATAGTAATAACAACAATCAATACAAAACTAACGATTTTAAATTGGCTCACTACTTGACTAGCCTATTGGTCCCAAGCAAATTGATTTACGTACCACATTCTAGTATAAATTCCAGTACTACACTATACTTGTTTTGATTCGCTATGAAAGTTTGACAGATAAAATGAGGGGTTAGTGGATTTTTCTATGTTTCGAGGGGTGAATCGATTAGCTTGGGACCGAAGAGAGTACTAGAGCTGAGCCAAAAAGTTGAGCACGTTTCTTCGGGACCTTCTAGTCTTAGAGTTACCTCTATGGTAATAAGTCGTGCATGATCCACAAAGTCAGATATATACGATTCGGTTATGATTTGACAACGAAAAGGTTCATATTAGAAATAAATAAAAATATCATGAAAATGTCTCAACACAGAACCCAAGGAATATCCGTGTAAATACACAACCGCGACGTGACCAACAAGTGTGACTTATGAAACTCTGGTAATTTATCGATTATGTGTATTAGGGTAATTTATCGATGTAAAAATTGAGAAAACTAAAACCAAATTAACTTCAACATTTAGGACAGCAAAATACATCAGAGACGCAAAGGTCAATTTTCAAGAAAATTTGCATTTCAAATGAAAATGTTGTTGTTGAAATTTTTAAAAATCTCGAAAATACAGGGTTGTAGCCCAGAAGGATCTAGGCACTTTAGAGCAAAATCAAAAAAGGTGTTTGTTCAGAAAGCCAAAATAGCGGTGCCGGTGGTGTAGTGCTAAGCGTGATTACCTCTCACCCCTGCAGGCCTGGGTGCAATCCCAGTTGGCGCCGCCGGGATGTTCTGAGGCATAACATCTCTGATCACGCATTCCTTCGGAAAGGAAGTAAATCCGTTGGTCCCCGGTTTATGAGTTTGATGGATCGATAGGTAGGGTCCTGGTGTTGGAGCTGCCTTCGTGGCGTTGGTAGTATTGGTGCTCAGCACGGAAAACAAGATCGACCAAAATAAGCGTTTTGGCCAAGTTTGGCTCAAATCGGTGACATCGACCACAGGTGGTGTACCCACTTGAGCTGGAATGACCCATATGTTTTGGTTTAAAATCTAAAAGTTTAAATCATGAATATTGGGTGCGTTACGCAAAAACAGCTCATGATCCATGAATATTATTCATGGTGTATTTTCATAACATGAAAATACGCTATGTTCATGAAATCATGGGTCATTTTTCTCATTTCGGATTCTTGATTTGTTCCCGTGTGAAAATAGAATCAGATTTTTCCCGTGCTGTCTTACTCTCAGCACCTACAAACATTTGTAATTTTTTCGACCATTAAAAATAGTGTTAGTTGTAAGGTTCATCAAGTCACCAATGCTATCTCAACACACTGGAGAATCTGCTGCAATTTTGTCTTAAATACATAGATGAAGCAGTGAAGGCACTTCGAGAAAAAATAATGCACTTGTAGACTCGAAATGATCCACATACAACACGATAGTAATCGTATAAGCAAACGCGCATATAGTGACAGACTAATTCCGCGGATACACTTGTATGACAAACTATTACCATGCATGAGCCTTATTTGTATGATAACGATTACACTTGTATGGTTTTTGTATAGTTGTTGTATAGTGCTCATAATTATTATTCAAATAATGCTCATGCTCATACTTTATCATCCAAGTGTATAAGTGGGACATAATACACCCCGCGAATTGTAGTGTTCATTCCTTTATTTAACTTCGGTCTCTGTTCCGCAATCTAGTGCCAATCACCGACAGACATCGATTGCCATCCATTGACGGCAATCGAATGTGCAGGAAGGCAGCTTCCACACCTGCGTACGATATCGCACCCATTCAACACACATGGGCCGGGACCAACGGCTTTACTTCCCTTCCGAAGGAAGACGTGACCAGAGATTTTTATGCCTCAGAAAAATCCCATCTTTCTCGGCTGGGATTGAACCCAGACCCATTGGGGTGAGAAAGCAGTCACGCTTACCACTACACCACCGGCTACGAATTGTAGTGTGGAAAGCATAAAATCAGACGTGATCCTTTGAAATCCAAAAGGGGAAGCACATAGATAAAGCCTAAATGTACACAGCAGAAAATAAATTTTAATATTACATCCAAGGGGATGCATGGTTGAATGTCAAAAATCTCATATAATTTTGATGGCCACAAAAATAAACAAATGCAGTAAAAGCAGCGTAATGTCAGCTCATGCACTGTATTAATGATAATTTTGTCCGTTTTGGCAAGTAATATTACACCATATTTTTGACACGATTGAAGTGCATCCACTTTGATGTGATATCAAAATTAATGTTATGCTGTTTATGCTTCCTTGTCTGTAATCAGTATTTTGCCTCGCAGTATGACGAAAACAGGTTTTTCTTGACCTTTCAATTTTTACCAATTTAAGCTAGAATGTTGCAATTTTCGTTAATCATATCAATTGTAGTAGCTTGCAACATTTAGACGGCATTGCGCTTAAATATCTATTCACTTTATGGATTTAACGGAGATCATTCTAAGCATGGGTATTAGAGTGGGCCACGATTGTACGGTGGATCACAACTCCCTGCTCCTCCCTGCACTTTCGATATGTATAAGGTCCCCAATAACTGTAACAAATTTGAACAAATTTGGTTATGATTCAGATTTGCAGGAGAACTTTAAAGTTTGCATCGGAACGAATCTATTCAATTGTATTTAAAGATTAAAAAAATGCTCAAATATGGCTGTTCACGTAGCGAACTTTGCCAGCCACCGAAGGAATTTCTTCTTTGCTGTTAAGTTACCATCACAAAATGCACCAAAGTCCGATGTGCAAACCCGATATTATTGACCGGATGCTTGGGTCATCACCTCGGTCATTGCTATCTTCAAAAAATAATCGTCTTCGCTCTTCGTATGGTATCGTATGGGGTTTATGTGATCTACCTAATCTACCGTGTGCGACTTTGTGGTGTGTATTCGTAATCCAATTTAATTCAACTTATTCTACTTAGCTCCGCCTCCAATAATGGCCAAGATGAGACTTAGATTGGGAAAACTTAGTAGTTATCAACTACACCTCAATGATCAACACAAGCCCGTTTTACAGTACTTTTCTGTCTAGTACTTTCATATATAATTTTTTAAATTTTAAGTGACGATCATTAAACAGTGTTATGCTTTCAATCACATTGTAAGGGAGATGGAGGTAAAATTCCCATTAGGATGGGTAAACTCGACAACCCCTTGCTCGCCACTGCTCTTTCGATCTGTATTATATCCCTGTATCCACAGCAAAAAATTAATTTCAATATCATATCAATCGTGTCGAAAATATGGTGTAATATTACTTACCAAAAAGGACAAAATTATCATTAATACAGGGTATGAACTGACATTACGCTGCTTTACTGCATTTGTTTATTTTTGTGGCCATTAAAATTACAAGACATTTTCGACAAGATTGAAGTGCATCCTCTTGGATGTAATATTAAAATTTACTTTTCGCTGTGCAATAACTATGACAAATTTGAACGAATTTGGTAATGATCTGGAGTTGTGGGAGAACTTTCAAGTTTGTATGTAAAACTATTTGCATGTCAAAAATAAAAAAAAAAACTTTAACATAGATTGGACAAACTATGCTGAACAACTTTGTAAAATGTTGCTAGGTTTGAATTAAAAGGTTAATAACTATTTGCAGAGAAGTCGAATCAATTTGCTTTTATGTTTACTATCTTTGCAATGCTCCAGCCAATCCAATCCCAACCAAAATCGGGCAACCGATATAATTACCCCAACGATACAGAATTATATGTGAGAATCGGATACGAATGAGTACGCAACAAAATTTCCTTCATTTATTTACAGACGAAAATTCACGTAGGGTTGTTCCTTTGATACAATGCTAACTAACCTATGTGATTGCTTCGCCGTGCCTCATTAAACTCAATACAAATCAATAAAGCTTTAAATACCACGTCAACCTCACGTTATTAAGAAACTTAGCCACTGTTTCCACTTCGCAACGGACGAGCAAATAGAAATCCCGGCAGCAAATCAAATCGATCCAATGATGTGTGTAAACAAGGATATAATGAATTTGTTTACCATCCGCTTCGCTTTCCGGGTTTTCTCCCTTTACACGGTCGCTCTTTGATATGGCACCTAAACATTATGTAGGTAGTGATGGAGTTGCTGCTACTGCTTTGCTGTGCATGCAGCGGGGGTGGCGTTACTGAAGCAAGCGATGACGATGTTGATGTTCCGACAGGTGAGACAGAGAGACAGAACGAACTCGGAATGGAACTCCCTGTGGGGCTGGATGCCATGGTCGTAAATTCGACTTTGCATATATATTGATATTGTTAGATTGTTCTCTAGAGGTTAACAGGCGGTATTTGGTCGTGATAAGCCAGACAGGAAAAAAAAAACAGTCAATCAATGCAAGTATATGAGCGTGATTTCTTATTCGAGATTTATTCTTTTTTATACCTACTATGAAACCGTCGATAAGTATAAGGAACAGTAGCGGTGAAGTACATCCAGAGGTGGGAACGTAAAGCGCTAACCGCTAAATCATACAACCAGATATCATTAAGGTTAATGACTTCAGATTAAAACGATTTTTTGTACAGGTGTGCGTTATATAATTAGAAACCAGTAACGCTGGTAGACCACCTTTTCGTGGTATGTTACAGGTATAAGATCTACCCTCGAACCCTACTCTTGAAAACTTCAAACTAGGGGAACATGATTTTTCAGTAATCAAAGGAATACGTTTTAGCCCTTGTTACGTTTTATGCGTTGCTAATAGTGGCAAGACGCGGAAAAGTTTTCCAATGCCTGTTGCTTCACTGGATAAAAAGCTCAGCGCTTATCTACTATAGTGCATGGCAAAAGTGGTTGTTGCTGATATTTCTCAATAGGGGGCGACCCCGGCGTAGTGGTTAACATCCATACCTCTATCACCAAAGTCACAAGTTCAAATCTCACCCCCGGACAAGTCACGAATGACCCAAGAGTGTTAAAGTGACTATAGTAAAAACAGAGAGAGATATTTCTTAATGAACTTGGCGGCAAGTTGCGTATCAAATGGACTTGTGCCTTATCGTATTTTATAAAATGCTATGAACGCGTCCGGGAAGAAAAATAATTTTTTTTTAGGGAAATGGCTTTTATTTAATGTTGGCCTGTGGATCTAAGGTTGGGCCCATCGCTAAAAATCTGCTATGTATCAATTTTATCTAGATGAACGCGTCATTGGGACGGTACTAATAGATGTTTTGGTTGCTATTGTAAATTTAGTCGATTGCTGAATTTATGTATGGGCCCAAATTAGGGACATATAGGCCGACATTACATCCATTTCCCCTATCATAAATTTGCTGCTTGCTGATAATTTTGTTGTTAATATTGTGTTGCGATTCAAAGAGTTCTTTTTTTTCGAAATTTTCCAAAAAAAATTTAAGGTTGTGTTGGTGCTGCCATGTAGATTTTATTTGGTAAGCTCTGGAACAAGCAACCCGTTTGTTTATTGGCGGGATAACCTCGATCGCGGGTGATCTATTTTGGGGTTTTGATTAGAAAATAAGAAAAACGATACTGTCGGTAAGGTGTGCACTCGAATGCAAGTTGTTGTTGAGTCTAGTGGAGGAAAAGACATTACAATTTATCCCAGGCTACTATATATAGTAAAAAATAGGGCACACGCTTGATCCAGTTTGGGATACATTATTGACTGCTTGCGAGAACGCAATTTTATTTGAATGTCTTGTTTAACCAGGACTTAAATAACCGTCACATCGGTCATAGCTTGTTATGATAGCGTGAACAATGCGTAAAGAGCAAATAGAAACATTGAATGAAGGCAAAAGTGCTTTTTCATAGCTTTTAGTTTTCGGATTTGAAGGATCGTGAGTTGCAGTGACTTTCTTACTGGTCTCACGTTGTTTATCGTGTATTTTGCGAAACTAGTCGTCGCCGTCGGTGCTGAATGGTTGCAACAACTCGAGTAACGGTATGATGTGATATGACTTGACACATTCAATACATCATCCGAGATTTGTAAAGTGATAAAATAAAAATGTACACAGTGTTGGAAAAATATCATTGCGGTTGATTTTGCAAGCTGTGATATCGCTGCTCGGAATATCAAGCTAACTAAACTCACCAACTGCAAATCTCACCAAACTGTGGTGATATTGAGTTAATTGATTTTTGCTTCACACCCGAATGCAATCTAAACTTTCATAACGGCTGGCAGCAGTCCCTTCGTGTCCACCATCGATGTAGAATAAAAAGAGATAGCAAACTATACTTTCTCTTTCTAAGAAAACGATGTGGAACGGAATCATGTTTGTGTCGAGTCAGCTCTTAGCATGATTTTTGCACGTAGTGAATAGTCTCGCAATATCAAAGGAGCTTGTAAAATGAATATCAAGCATGATACTTTGTTCCAATATCACGCGTGATATTGAGATCGTATGAGAGCGGAAAAATATTAGTTGATTGATAATTTTGCCAACACTGAATGTACATAAGATATAAATGCTCTCCAAACAATTCTGTACCTAAGATCTTGAAGTTATACATGGCCAATCTAGTCTTAAACTATGTCCTGAAAATCTTCATGATTCCATGAAGCTCATGACAAACATGTAAATCATGAAATGGTTACAATAAGATTTTAAATACTCTCCAAACTATTCTGGAGCTGAGATCCTGAAGTTCTACAAACTGAATGAAAGTTTTGAACAATGTCTTTAAAAGCTGTATTAGTTCATGAAGCTCAAGAGAGCCTCTCTACAACATGCACATCATGGAATGGTATCAATTAAATATTTAATGCATTCCAAACCATTCTGGAGTTCAGATCCTGAAGTTCAACAGACTCAATAAAGTCTTGAATAATAGTACATATGTTCAGGAGAGCCTTTTGACAACATACACATCATCGAATGGTATCAATAAGATATTTAATGCTTTTCAAACCATTCTGTAGTTGCGGTCTTGAAGTTATACACGCTCTTGAACAATGTCTTGAGAACTCGCTTGCGAATCTGTGTGTGTCCGTGAAGCTTAAGTGAGCCTCTTTACAAGATGGATTGGTATCAATAAGATTTTTAATACCCTCCAAAATATTCAGGAGCTAAGATCTTGAAGCTATACAGACTCAATTAAATTATTGAACAATGTACTGAAAATCTGTATCATTCGATGATTCTCAAGAGAGTCTCTTGACAAAATGCGTATCATGGAGTGGTATCAAAGAGATATTTAATGATTTCTAAATTGTGGTGGTGAAACTGGTAACTCTGTCGCTCAAGGCGATGCGTTTCCAACAAAAACGTCACCCGCTGTCACCGATGATCAGTCAGGCTGAGGGACGATTAATTTGTCAAACAAAAAACCCACATGATCTCGGATGATTATGGGGTTTTAGACGAGATAAATAGGATAAAATTAAGTGTTTATTTTTGTGTTATTTATTGTTTAAATTTGAAAAAAGTCACATAATTTACCTAAGCGTTGGTTGTGTATTAACTTATTTCATAAGGCTCAATCGAATTAACTTGTACTATAGTCAAAAGGTACAACACAATAAACACTTTATCTTCCGCTATCCAAAAAGCCTCCTCCATCAGAACGGGAGTCGTTTCTAGTGGTTTCATTGTATGGCAGTATTGCCAACGGGGGTCAGAGCGCTTCCATTGCAGTAATGGACGCAAAACGTGGTCAGCACTCACGCACTCATCACTAAGCGGTTGCTTTCCAAAGCCAACGACGCATCGACCGAAAGAACTGCCGATGAAGAACAATGAGGAGGACCACACAATGGACGAGTGCACTGATGGATTTAAGTTCACTCACTTGAGAAAAAGTGACACAAGGGGCAATGTTTACTAATCATGAACCCTAAATGTTAATGAATAATGAATAATGAACATTTAGTGTTCATGATTAGTAAACATTGCCCGCAGCTAGTGTCACTTTTTCTCGAGTGAGTGAACTCAAATTCATCGATACACTCGTCCATGGTTGCTGCCAAGAAAACAGACGATCACATGGCACACGTCGAGAACGGCCTGCTTTTTTTGACAGCCGAGTGAACACTGAACCTAAGCGTAGTTAATTTATAATACTTTATATAGGATGCTGCACGCTGACGTCACGAAAGAACGCGATGAACCCGCATTAATCAGTTTGACATCCAGTGGTGGTTTGTTTACCTATGCTTGGTAGGCAATTTACTTCTCGACGCAAGATCTCACTAATACAACCTAGCTAGCGTAGCCTTGTAAAAACGATTTGTTTATTATTTTCAACCACGACACCAGTTGTCAAAGTGTTCGACTTGACAGCGGTTTGTTTTTTATTTTCAACCAGTAAAATGCATGATTAGTGAAGCTTCTCACTAATACTAACGGTGGTAGAGAACTCTATTCAGGTGGATTTGAGTTTTTAAATAAAAAGAACTAAAATATATTATATCCGACTATGTTCGTTTGAAAAATATTCCTCTCCTAAAAATCTAAAAAAAAAACCTTTAATAAATTTTTAAATTTTTTTTTCTAAGTCCATGTAACCACTACCAGATGTCAAAAAATGTGAGGTTAAACCGCCGGTGCAGCTCCCTATTCTAGCATTTGTAGATCACTTTGCCGCGGATAAAATCTAAACATAACAACTTACCTGCATTGCATTGCATTGCAACTGCATTGAAACACTAAATTGTAAGTTTACGCACTAATTATCCTGAATCTACAAACTATGATCCAAATTATTACTATTTTGTAGCTTGAAGCTGCTTGAAATACACTGCTTTCGAAATTTTGTGCTAAGGATTTTATTAGGGCAACTGACTCAGTGAAGACTTGAAAAAGGTTCTGAAAATCTGTATTAATCCACTAAGTTCAAGTTGTGACAACATGCACATCATCGAATACTAAGATCTAGAAGTTCTACAGGCTAATTGCAGTCTTGAACATTGTCCGTGAAGGTCATGAAAGCCTTTTGGCAATATGCACATCATTAACATCACAGCTACTGTTCTGGAGATCTTGAAGTTCTACAGGCTCAATGAAGTCTTGAACAATTTCTCAAAAATCTGAATGAGTCCAAGTCATTTACACACTCCTGTGTTATTCGTGACTTGCCCGGGGATGAAATTTGAACTCGTGACTCTAGCGTGAGATTTATCGATGTTAATCACTATGCCAAGGCCGTCCCCCATAAGCTATTTATTGCTCTTCAAACTTTTCTAGGGATAAAATCTTGAAATTCTACAAACTCAATTAAGTCTTGAACAATGTCATAAAAATCTTTCAAGCATTACGCCGGGCTGTCCTCCATAAGATATTTAGTAAAGATTCCTATAGTACGGTTAATAGGGACCGCACTATAGAAACCGGCATTAACGAATACACGTAGCATATGGGATTAAAGGGCGAACACGAAATTATTGCGACACATTCAACAGGACATAACTTTTTTTACCATTGGGTAAAAATCAACCAAATTTTGCACACTTTCTCATTGATGTGTATTGTGTACATGCTGTCAAACTCGAAGTCGTGTTTTTCGATTCAACGAAAATGGAGGTGAACCAACGCGAGTTGAGAGAACAAATTCTTTCCAAACACCTGGAATTTCCTGACCTGTCGCACCGGCAGTTGGGAAAAATGTTGAACATCCACCATTCAACCGTCTCCAGAGTGTTGAAGCGGTTCCAGGAGCGGTTGACGTTGGACCACGGCAAAGGAGCTGGAAGAAAACCGGGACCGGAGAACAAAAAGACGGAGAGAAAGGTGAAGCGAATGATTAAAGCAAATCCCAACGTCTCAAGCCGTGATTTGGCTAAAAAGATCGGCATGTCGCAGAGCTACGTCCAGAATGCAAAGAAGAGAGCTGGACTACATACATACAAACCGCGATAAGCGGCAACAATCGACGGCTAAAACTCGGGCACGGAAGCTCTACGAGAAGATGCTGACAAAATATGGCTGCTGTGTGATGGACGACGAAACGTATATAAAAGCCGATTTTAAGCAAATTCCGGGGTTGGAGTTTTTCACCGGCAAGAGCAAGTTCGATGTGGACGACAAATTTAAGAAGAAGAAAATGTCGAAGTTCGCCTCCAAATATCTCATTTGGCAGGCCATCTGCTCTTGCGGACTGAGGAGTGAGCCTTTCGTGACAAAGGGCACAGTAAATGGCGAGATCTACAAATCTGAGTGCCTCGAGAAGCGCCTTTTGCCGTTCTTGCAGCAGCACGACGAAGCTCCGCTATTTTGGCCAGATTTGGCATCATGCCACTATTCTAAAAGTGTCCTGGAGTGGTATGAGGCCAATTCTGTCCATTTTGTTCCAAAGGACATGAATCCGCCAAACTGTCCGGAGCTGCGCCCGGTGGAGCAGTACTGGGCAATAATGAAGCGGGAACTTCGGAAGAGCAAGAAGACAGTCAAAGACGAGAAGGACATGTTAAGAAAATGGAAAAAAAAACTGAGAAACTGGTACCGGATGACACTGTAAAGACTTTGATGGAGGGCATCAAGCGAAAATGCGTTCAATTTTACACTCAAGGCTCCATCGATTAACTTTTCTTTTGATTTTTGAAGTAAATATATGTATAAAACTACCCTAAAATTTTGGTTTGATTCTAAACATTATAAGAAAATTGGCATGATATTTTCGGTGTCGCAATAATTTCGTGTTCGCCCTTTAGAGCTAATTATGATCTATAAAATAATCAAGGGGTTAATATCTTGAAGTTCTACAAGCTCGATTAAGTCTTGAACAAATTCTTGAAAACCTTTCTGAGGCCGTGAATCTTTTGAGCTTTTTGACAACATAAACATCATGGAATAGTATTAATAAGATTCTGGAGTCAAGATCTTGCAGTTCTGGTAATTTTGGATTTTCACAAAATCGGCATCTATCTGAACTGATTTTCGAGGTTTTTTTATTTGTTGAATAGTCTACTGCCGATGGACGAACACGAATCACAAATCGGAGAAAGCCAATTATTGATTATTGGCTACTGGAATCCCTATAGTGCAGCTACTGCCCGAATAGGGTCGGGCAGGCTCCGTAATGCAGGTTTCGTGAAAGCTTCGTTCATTTTTCGAATAAAATTATTTAAAAAAGGGGCTCTTGCAATTCGTTGACGTTCTCCACGTCCACAAATGCTCACACTGGGACCTTTACTAAGACGCCCTGCATCCAATCGACCGGAAAAAATTAGGTGTTCCAGATATAACAGAATGATTGATACAACATTTAAGGTAGCATAGTATCTCTGATGAATTCAATAAAGAAATTCTTATAAGAGTTGAGGGAGTAAATCTATACAAGTTTCTACGGTTCGTAAAAGTTTCCAAAAATGAATAATTATGAACAATTTCTTAAGAGGCTCTTAAAACCTCTCAAAACTGCCTACGTTTTTTATGAACAGTGATATAAGTGAAACCAGTTCCATATCTATTTCCCATAGAACCCTATTGAGTTGCATCTTGATCGGTCATTTCTAGAGTAATATTTGAAATGGGCCAATGTCCAAAACTGAAGCAAATCGGTTTTTGATACCATTCTATATCACCGCTTAATAGCTACTAATTGTGCATGAAAGCTCCGGATAATCGATTAAAATCATTAAACTCGATTTTCTAAACGGCCGATCAAAGAAATTTTTCGCTCCTTTAACACTAAAACGGCCAACCTTTCATTTTTTTTTTTTCATTTCATTGATAAACCAAGTGACGTAGAAGAGCCGATGAATGAGAATTTTCAAACCAATGCTAGGCCCTACTGCTTGATGCAGGGCCGATGATTTGTTTTGAATTTATGTGACGATGCGAAAAGGCTTAGCAAAGGGCGTACCATTTCTGATGACAAGCACAACGGCTTAACAAAAAGATCCTATCCATTGATAGATTCACAAAAGGCTTATTTATTTAAGAAATCGAATTGTTATCGATTGTCTTATATAAAATTTTTGCATATTTTGGATGTTGTATACTGAGATACAGTTACTATTGTTATTGTGAACAAAATAAATGCCTAAAATATATGAATAGAATAGTGACGACTAAATTTAAAATCATTTTCTGGTTTGTTTACATTTTGGACATAGGCCCTTTTCAAATGCTAGGCGAAATTTGGTTCCGGAGATATAAGGATGATGATATGGAACCACCACTCACTGTAGCAAGACAACTGTCGGTAGAATTAGGTTTACCTCTCTGGTTGACTTGATCAAGTTTAATAACCTCTAATTGTACTCAACCTGTCATTGTATGAAGGGCCAAAAACGGTTTGAGTGAATCCGTGTGGCAACATCGCCCTGTGCATCCACGGGATAAATGAGAATCTACTTCCAACAACAGGATCATACTACCGGTCAAAAAACAGGCCATCCATCAGGAGGATGTCCCAATGAGTGGGGAGAATAGCCCGCCTTCTTTTCACGAAATTTTAAAGACAGTGAGTTGCCATTTCCACTCTCCCCATTCATTTCACTACAATCGGATGCCCTGGTGGACCCTCCCGTACCCAGCATATATTGTTTCATATAATAGTTAATAAAATGAAAGGTAAACGAAAAATAAAGGAAAGATCTCACCCGATATGTTGCAAAGGAATCCATGACATCACGATGATTTCGAAGATCTCCCATAGATATGCTGCCGCTACTTCTTCAACCGGTGTTAAAAACTGCACTCTCGCCTTTCGTTCCTCACGCAGTAGCATAAACCCCCATCAACGACGGAACACACTCCAGCTGCTCCAACTAGAGGCATCTCAGCAGAGAAAAAAAAGGACTGCGTCCACTTTCCATCAATAATCAATCGCATCACATCGGTTTCAGTTCGCCAGTACACAGTCTGGAAGACGCAGCACCAACTCCTCACCAACTGAATTAACTCGCAACCAACGCCGAAATTAGAACCGACAACTCCAGCTACCGAAAACAAACGCGGCTAATAGCGGCCAAGGCACGCTTAGATTGTCATTCGGTTCCGGAGATATGAGCAAAACCCTAATTAATCTACCTACAAAGTCCCAAGCATAAATCGTTCAGGTTCAACACGAGATTCAGAGAGAGCAACGAAGGAGGAAAAGTACCTACCTGGTTTCTGAATTAGGTAACGAACAGCGTTGGAAAAGTCAAAGTGATTTTACGTGAACTTTCTATCACTGCAGTCACTGGTCACGAATCCATGTCTATGAAAAGATCTGCGCCCAATGGTGTGGCATCTGCTGGCATGCCAAAACATAACGTGTCGATGCCATTTGGTATGAGACGAACTTCAACATGATGCTTTGACATGCTAGCTGATGCCACACCGACGCTACATTAGTGGGCACCTTGCCTAATACGTTTACGATAAGTTCATATTAAATGAACCTCTTCACGGTCATTGAGAATAAACCTCAGAGAGAGTCACTTCTAGTAAGTTGTACAGGAAATTTCTAAAAACTGCAGGAACTCAGCACTGAGTACCTTCAGTTATTCAAAATTTATCATACAACTGAGTAGAAGTGACTCCCGCTCTGGGTTATTCTCAATGGCCGTGTTTCTCTTTCTTGTGTTAAGGGTAAGATTTGAATCTTCTCGTTTTCCAATTGGATTATTTTCAGGGTGGTGAATAACGGAAGAAGAACGAGGGGTTGAATTGCATGCAAGTTTGTAACAACGCGCCACAACTTGCACGGCCGTTGAATCGACTCAAGTTTGAGCTTAGTTTACTCAAATTCGCAAAAACCATTGTCACTCATGTGTCATAGACTGATTAAAGTTTTACTCAAATTGTTTTATGAGAAAGTATCTTCTAACTGTAAGAATTACGTGAGGGATTTTTTTCAAAATTGTTATCTCCCCAACCCCCATTATGAGATTTTGATAAACCCCCCGTCCCCATCCCTTAAAATCTTACTAAGATTTTTCAAACCACCAGGTTAAAAAACTTTGAAGACTTGAAACAAAAATTTAGTTGAAATATTAAACTGCTATGATCTATGGAAAAATAAAGGAAACAGGTTTAATTTGATGAGGAGAAATAGAATTCAGTTATCATCGCTCATACCTCACCAGTCGACATAAGTCAGTGAATATAGGAGATCATATTTCTCAACCGTTCGCTGTTTCTTCTGGCGTACCTCAAGGCAGCTGGGACCGTTCATATTTTTATTGTATCTGACAGACGTTCACTTATCTATCCGTTTCCTGAATCTGTCTTATGCTGACGATTTCAAACTCTACTTTGTTATCCGGTGGTATAGTGGTAAGCGTGTATACCTCTCACCCTAGCAGGCCTGGGTTCAATCCCACTCGGCGCCGCTGGTGCAGTGGGGTGAACCGTATTGAGGCCATTCAGCGAAGGTTTGTACGTTTCGCTCTTCGTTGGCTACCCTGGAGTGATCCCTTCAACCTCCCTAGTTATCAAAGTCGCTATAACTTGATGCCCCTACAGTTACTTAGTGTTCGCCGTGGCGTCTCTAAGGCTACCTTCATCGCTGATCTCCTACGATCGGACACCTGCAGCAGTTGAATATCAATATCAGACGCGAAAATTTACGTTCTTATTATTTTTCAACGTTCCGGCTTCTCGCACAAACTACGGCCCTAATGAGCCGTTAACTAGCATATGCAAGATTTTCAACAAATGTTATAACTGCTTTGATTTAAATATCTCCCATGTTAGGCTTAAGAATCTGTTTTATAATGCACTATTAACTGCCTTTCGGGTTCAGCTTTCTTACTTAAATTAAGTTAAAAATCTAAAAACCCGTCACGTACCAAGGTTAACAAAGAAACGAATTCAGTACAGTAGTAAAAATAATAATTATAAATTTTATTGTCAGAATGAATTTCAGAATAAGCATTTTCATCACCTGTATGTATATAGTCTTAAAATCATTTTAAGGTTCAATTTACTTTGATGTATTTTCGGAAAATTCAAAAGCAGCTCCATTTTGTGTAAGATAGCAAAAACAATAGAATGACGTGAGATTTTTGCAATCTAAAATGATACCGCGAAACAAATGCTTTGGAATTTTTCAAAAATACATCGAAGTAAATTGTACCTTAAAGCTTATTTACGTTATTTGATTCAACCTATTTTACCCCCTCTGAATATGTTGTTTGGTTATGTATTGCATCGGGAATGAACACCAATAGGATTCATCAAATTTAAGAAAGAACGACTTGGGCTTTAGAATCAATTGATTTTACCACAGACCATTAGAATCCAGGCTTACTTCCAATCACTAGCTATAAAAAAAAATATTTTCGGAATTAGGGAATCATTTGATATTGTGTACTTGTAAGATATAAGAATAGGTTGAAAGGCAAGTGTTTGACACATGATACCAGTTTGAAACTCTGAGTGAACGCTCGTGAATCATATAATCGCTGATTGTGACACTCTGAAAGCGAAATTGACAGATGTTATGTGTAAAACACATCCTATACAACCTGTTCTTATAACTTGCAAATGCATCACAATAACAACATGCGTTACAAAAAATGGTCAGGATTTGACCACTTATAACTCTGTCAATATCGGATGGATATTAATTCTAAACAAAGCAATCGATTGTAATGTCATCTACGAATTTGCTCAAATGAACACTTTATCAATTTTCAAAAGGTTACTACTGAAAGTTGCACGAATGTGCAACTGTTGCTATAATAATGAAAATTTTCACCGATTGACTTCGAAAAGCGCTTTCCCTAACACAGATTTAAAAATCGAATTCACTCTGGTCTCACCGAACGGTATTTATTCAATCACCGCATGTGGTGAGTGATGGTGTCCAGTGGTCGTCATCATCAGCAGCAGCAGTGCTTTCGGCGCGTGGCGTTGTACATTTTGACTTCCCTAAAATCTTCTGAATATCCCTAAAGTTCATGAAACTTCTCTGAATTTCCCAGAATTTTGCAAAAGTTTTTGGAATTTCCAATATTTTCCCGCAGTTTGTTTATGAAACTTCCCTTCTGCAATGTTCCTAATTTTATTTTAAATTTAATAAGACTAGGGGACTGCTTAGGATGCCATCTGATCACTCAATGCGCGCAATGTACTGATTTTCTGAAATAAACAAAGTGGGAATCAAGCAAACAAAACGTTGGCTTGTTTTTCACCCTGCGCAAAGAGAAGACTGACACACACCCAGAAATAGCGAAAGCTCAATGTGTAGCCATCGCTCCCACGGCTCAGACGCAAGGAGCGCCACTCAGTGTATGGTTGCAAATGGGAAACACAGCAAAAAGACAAAATTCTTCTTTGTTATGCCCTTTTTCATCTCCTATGCATGCAGTCCCTTTGTTGACAGTCTGCAAAGAATTCAGAAAAGGCATTAGTGCTTGTTGTATTATATTCGCTCCAGGCGCCGCACGGAGTGTACCGCTCATTGTGTGGATCGCTTTCTCACAGATCAGTTGGAAAAGAGTGTGCGAAGTAAATGGGAGAACCACACACTCTTTGTCGAGTGTTGTGAGATGCATGCACAAAGTTGCTTTGCTAACGTTATGAGGTGCTTTCCAGCCCGGACCTTAAAGATCTCTAATCTTTCCTGATATTAATGGAATTTCCCTGAAGTCTGCAGCACTGAGCGGGCCATTCGCCGAAGAAGGAGGAAGAAGTTGCACTGCACTTAAATTTGTTAAAGATTATTTTCTGGACACTTCTCGCGTCCAGCACTTTCAAAAAGAGACTAATCTACATTGATCGATTCTCTTCATCGACTCTCTCTTTCGTTAATAACTTGGCTCCAAACACATGTTCAGCTGTTATTATCATTCAATACGCTTAATAAAAGTTTCTATTATTCTATGTAGAAAAATTAGCCCAAATATGAATGCAGACAGTTACCATAAGTATAAGTCTAAAATACCATGTACTTTTAAGGCAACATTAGGGGTGCGATTTCGAAAATCAAAGTCAGTTGTGGCATGAAAGTGGTCTGATTTTGATCCAGAGATAATTAATTCTAATTTTTAATAGGGTTTTTGATCTAATTTTCTTCCTACTAAGTACAACTCGCGCTTTACCTCTCTTTTCTGAACGAGTTTAAACAAAGAATGGAATATTTCTATCAGAGATGACTTCTAAATTTATTCATCTTTCCATACGTACCGTTGGATTTGGTAAAGAGTCACAAATTGTTGAGATATTGTTTAAAATCTAATACTGCTTCTTGATTCTAAATTCGTTCTACGAGTTTCAATTCCGTCCTAACGCATTGAAACGCCATTAGATTTTCTTCGTCCTACGGATAAATGTAGAAAAACAGGATTCGCTAGGAGCGCTTCTTTTGTTTTTTTTTTAACAATGAGCGTAAATACTCATACAATGCGCTCTAACAGGATTTATGTTGTAGCTAATGAACTAACGCATCGGAACAAACCTATTATTGATTTGTGCACGATGAAATAATTGATATTATTGATCTTTTCTGGTCGATAGAACGGAAATGGGCGATTACGACGAAGTAGTGCTCTACCCTACGCCAATCGATAGGAAATTTGTGTACGAATCTGTTAATATTGAGGGGGTTAAAAGGAAAGGGGTGTAATTCAGCTGCAAACACATTCCTTGATTCGTGTGTTATTCTGGATGCTAGATGAGAACCTCCTTTATCAAACTATGTGGCAGAAATAGCGCAAAATCTGTTAATCTGTTAATAAAGCTGTGGCTATCAAAAGAGACAGTCGATCAAGATTTTTGATCAAAGTCACTTACACCCCTTTCCTTTTAACCCCCTTAATTAAGACCTTATCACTTTTCAAAATGTCTATTGAAAGTTGCACGAATGTGCAACTATTGCTATGACAATTAAAATTATCACCGATTGCCTGCGAAAAGCACTTTCCCTAACACAGATTTCAAAATTGAATTCCATCCGCTCTCACCGAACGGTGTTCTTTCAATCACCGCGTGTGGTGTGAATGGTGGTGTTCTCCATAACAGAATGAAAGGCTCCCCGCAAGCAGCTAGCTATAAAGGCTTCCCACAACCGCTGTTCGGATTCAGTTGCTCGTCGTGAGCCGCTGTGGGCCATCTATGCTAAGCGCGTCACCCTCGTTCCAAACAACATAAAGCTCGTCAGCAGTGTTGAACACCCTAATAGCTCAACATTACTCAACCATCGCGACAAAACGGTCCTTTTCTGGACAACCATAAATTATTGTTGTTTAAAAGTTAGTTTGCATTGAACGTTCACTCGCCTTGCTGCCAGCCACATCACTCCCAGCTCTTTGATAATGTACCCAGCAACAAAACGTGTGTGGTCAAATGCGTCAAGTATTGAAGTGGTACATACAAATACTTGCAATGACCGCATACCACATGACCATGTCAATTAGCCAATTTTTCGCTTTTTTTTTTAAATTATCTATTGAATAAGACCGAAATTCCGTGCGTTTTGTTCACGAAAATGTGTAATTTTGTCATCAGAAAACGAGGCGTTTCCGTGATGGGAAAAGTGGTTTCCCTAGCACAGTCGCCGAATATTGATATCAAGCGGGTTTACAAATATAGCAGCGCGGTAGCAACGGGTTTGTTTTGTTTTTCATTTGAACATTGTGATATATGAATAAATTTGGATTTGGGACAAAAATGTGGACCCAAGGGACAGCAAAACATTCCTATGGAAGACCCGAAACATCCGTAAATGTGGAAAATTAGTAAAAAAGGATCTAGATTTTTTTAATCAACTTCTTGTTATGCTTCATGAATGAATTTGAAACCAGTATGTGCCCTTGGTGGTCATGGAACGGTCCTTCAAAAGATTCGGAACTTCCGTAAAGGGAGCCAATTCGTAGAAAAGATCCTAGGGCTCCGTATTTTTTAATCACTTATTTTGATGCTACATTAATGAATTTTGGATCTGAGGCCAGCATGGGAACTCTGCTAGCCACAATCCGGTCTTTTGGGAGGTCCGGACCATGCGTAAAAGTGATAAAAAAGATTCACTTATTCTGAAGCTACATGTATGAATTAGGATCTAGAAGATTTTGAACATCCAAAAAGTAGTAAATTCGCGTAAAAATTCTACACTGAAGCAATTGGACATAAGAATTCCATAAGATCCACTTATGAATTTTAGCCACAAGAAATCAGTATGAATTTCACTGATTTGCCTTATGAAAAATAATGTTGACAAAAAAAAAAAAATCGGAGCAGACTGAAACCGAACCATGGACGTTGAGATTACGAGGCCCGTGTGTTGACCACTCGTCTTTCAAAACTCGGGTAAATGAATTGGTTAAAAGCGTATAAGAGTTACCTCATGTTACCCGAAAATCATTAATAAGTCACGCTTATGAAATTCATATGTGTTGGTCATAAGTCGAGCCTTATGAAATTCTTAAGTCTATTTGCCTCAGTGTAGTTTCATTTGGGCTTCCCTGAGGTATTAAATCTTTCCTACACACTAATCTAGCATTTAGTTGTTCGGTATTTTTTTGTACTGGGCTTACACCGTAAAACGAAAGATTTACTGAAAATTCAGTTTAAATCAGAAGAAAAACCGACGTTCTGTAAAACACAAACTGAACTTCGGTATCGTTTGATGGAAAATACTGTACACAGAATATTTATTTACTGAGAAAGTCGTTAATATCCAAATTTTAGTGATTTCACGAAAAGTCAGTAAAAATAATTACTGTGCATAAAGTAGTCTTTATTTTTTACCGACTGGTCAGCAAAATAGCCATCTTGTTTTACCGACCACGAATTGTAAAACTCTAACCTGTCAATTTTATTCCCGCCGCCATTTTAGCTTCAGTAAAATCCGGGAGCAAGTGTTTAATCGCGCAGTTTTGTTAAAATTTGAATTATATCATGAATTATATCATGACGGAACTGAGAAAACTCGACAACGAAATTGAAGTACTATTTCGTTAGTACCAACAATTATTATTTACTCTTTTTGCAGTTCCTTGATCTCCAGCAAATTTTGATTAACCAAATGGATGTTTGCATTGTTTTCTTTCACTGTCGATGCGCTGTTCCGGGGTACGTCAAGGGATTAAGTCGTCATATTAATTGGCATATTATAAACTGTGAATTGCACTAGGATTCGTGCTTTTATAACTGCACATTCACTACTTTTAATACAACTGGGTAACACGGTACAATAATGAACCAAATAACTGTCTTATCAGTTAAATTTCAGCAAAATAAACAAAACAAAATACTGGGTTTTCCAGTATACGCAACTCAAACCAATTACTGAATGAACAGTTATTTTTGACAGATTGACTTTACGGACAGTTCGGTAATGCAAATTATTTCTGTGATGATTACTGGGCGATCCGCAATTCAAAAACCCAGTAATATTTTACTGACTCCAGTAATCTAAAGTTAGTGTGTAAAGTTGATTAATTTTTCTATTGTTCCGGAAATTTTAATCATATTTATAAAATTTTCTGAAGACCTGCCATTGTTTCTGAATCATCGCAGAATTCATGAAATTATTGAAATATCCCATAATTCCTTTGAATTCCTTGAAATATCCTTCTATTTTCCTTAAATAAACGAAACTGATATGAATATCTCTAATCATCTACGAAGTTCCGGGAACTTCCCAAAATATAATGAAACTACCAAAAAATCTATATACCTCTGAAGGTCTCTAGACGTTCTTGAAGATTTTGGAACATTTTAAAAGATCTCGCGATTTTCTTGAACATAATCTGATCGTCGCTGAAGTTCCTGCATTTTTTCCAGTTCCTTAAACTGCATTGAATACCATGGAACTTTCTTAAAATGATCTCACATTTTCCTGATGCTCATGTAAGATCTCTTATGTTTCTGAAATTTAAATAAAGGTCTTGGTACTTTGATGAAGTTTCGGAAATTCCCTGAGTTTCTTGGAACTTCTTAAACATTCTTCAATTTCCATGAAATTAGTCTATTTATTTATTGATTTATTTATGTTTTCCATTCCTGGAGTACTTTCAATTCTATTGAAGTTCTTAGTACTACCTTTATGGTACGCTATGGAGTTAGCTCTATGGTACTACCCTGAACTAAATAGCACTGTCAAAAAATTTCTGAATTTTATTGAATTGACCGGAATTTATTAGAGCTTACGCATACGAATATTCGAACTTCCTTGAAAGTCTGGAATTTCTTGAATTTCTTGAAGCTATGAAGTTATTGGAAGTGCGGTTAATATCTCTGAAATTCCGTAAAGCTCTCTAGTTTAATAAGGTACTTGGAAGTTCTTTAAAATATCGATTTTCCTCAAGTTATCTCCACATCTCTGAAATTATTATGACTCCCCTAAAGTTCTCTGGATATCCCTGAATTTCTTAGATTTTCTTAAAAGGTCCTGCAGTTTTCTGAAGCTTTTGGAACCACTTTAAAAATCCTGAAGTTTGCCAGAAGTTCACAAAAAATTGCGGAACTTTCCTTTTGTTCCCGCAGTTTGCCTATGAAACTTCTTTAGTACTTCTTTTCACTCCTCAGACTCTCCTGAGGATCTCTATTGTTTCCTGAAGTTTACGGAACTTCCCTTATGTTTCCTTGCTGATGTTCCTGGAATTGATCAGAAATTAATGGAACTGCCCCGAAGATCTTTAAACTTCCCTTCAAACATGGATCTTCTGTTTACTTTCCTAAAATTTTCGGAACTTCATGACGGTTTCCTCTATTTTACTGAAATAAATGGAACTCCCATAAATTTCTCAAAACGAACCTTAAATTTTAGGGACGTTCCTCAAGTTCTCACAGTTTTCCTTATATTCATGGAACTGCCCTAACATTTTCAAAACATACCCGAAGTTCACGTAACTTACTCATAGGTCATTAAGCTTAAATTTTCCTGAATTTAATGGAACTGTCCGGAAGCACTTGATCTTTTTAATTTTTTTTCCTTGATTTTTTTCCGTCGATCTTGTTTTCCGTGCTGAGCACCAATGCTACCGACGCCAGGAAGGCAGCTCCCACACCTGGACCCTAACTATCGACCCATCAACTCATGAACCGGAGACCAACGGCTTTACTTCCCTTCCGAAGGAAGGCGTGATCAGGGATGTTGTGCCTCAGAACATCCCGGCGCCGACGGTCCCTAATTTGGGCCCATACACAAATTCAGCAATCGATTACATTTTCAATAGCAACCAAAAATATCCATTAGTACCGTCCCAATTACGCGTTCATCTAGATACAATTGATAAATAGCAGATTTTTAGCGATGGGCCCAATCTTAGATACATAGGCCAACATTAGAGCCATTTCCCCAACATATTTCATTTCCGCACCGCTATCATGTCCAAGAAGATCAAGGAAAAAATACCACAGCATTGTTCTAAACTTGCTTCCAAGCTTCCAACCCATCGGTCCTTTCAGGACCACATAAAAGAGTTAACTAAAGAGTTCAAGTAAGAGGTTGTATCCAAGACATATCGTCCAAGACACCGACAGAGCACCTCAAAAACAGAACTCTCAAATTGCTTCAAAATTTAAACCCATCGAACTTTTTCACTCATAACGAGCTAAGAAATCAATTTAATATTTACTATACATTTGCTGTGACATCAAAAGTACCTTTCGTAATTTTACGTCAAATTTACGGTCGTGTCTAGGATACAACCTCTTACTTTTTTTAAACTTAAACCGCTATCTAAAAAATTAAACAAATTTAAATGCGAAATTAGTTCTCGTATGTTAAACGAATATCACAATACAGTGCCCATTCGATTTTGGCAACAAGCCCGAAAATTTAGTGTTGCTAAAAACGAACGGTTTTATGATTTCGTTGATTTTGAACCACCGTGAGTACTCTGTAAGACACAGGCGTTATTAATAATTAATTGTTTATTAAAAAAAGGAGCAACAATAACTCATTTTCAAAATCCTTTCGATTTGGCACGGTGCCCAAAACGAACGGTTTTGTGGTTTTGTAGCCAAAATCGAACCGTGCTAAAATTTAACGGGTACTCTATGTCTAAAATAAGAGTTAAGCACATCAATAAAGACATTAACAGGCATTGGACATAAATTGGTGGTGAATACAACCTCCACCTCCAGTCACTACATCAGCATACGTACTGGTCTCTTTCTTATTCCGTTGTTGGTTTTCTTCTTCAGTTCGTAGTCGTACTGGCTGCTTCCGATCTTTCCGCTTGGGGCAGGAATTCATCCGATGGCCCTCCGTCTTACAAATGAAACACAAAATTATGTTCTCTTGAAAGAATATGGTCTCCTTTCGATTGAGGAAATGCAGCTAGTTGGGAATCTCCTTTTTTACGTACATATATAGACCTCGCACACCTGTGTGGATATCCAGGATTAGAGATGAACTAGCCTTCGGCTAAAAATCTCTTAAATAAAGATTTAAAAAAAATAATATATATATATCCAGGCTCAAGGCTTCTGGAAATTTCTCCCGAACTACACGCTTTACATCACCCTGTTTCCCTAGCACCAATGCTAGATCGCTATCCGGGACATCTGGTAATAGGTCGTACACTCTCAAGTATTGAACGGTGCCCCCAGCAGGCAACATGCGTACCTAGACTGACTTCCAACGGCATAATGAAAAGTTAATTGTTCACGTTTGTTCAACAAGCAATGAAGCATCGAATCTTCTGATTTGAACTTACTAAACATAAATTTTTCCTCCGCTATACGATATGTAACGATCATCTGCACAAGATCCGCGTCCAGCGCTTCCACGAAGTTTGCAATTTCATCCATAGATGGTCTCGCCGAGCCATGTGAGAAGCTGAACCTAATCGTCAGTTGTATTTTCAACGGACATCTCTAGTTGTTTGCTTCCAACGGGGCAACGATAAAAGTGAACGAGCCTCAAACAATGAGCATGCACCACCACAATGAGTTGCTATCGCAAAACAGACTATTATGTGACTCGCACCGAAAAATATACACACCTGCTTGTGTCAACAGCTAAAAGCGAATTGGTTCTCATCACTATACCCTTATGAAATGACGATTCTAAAATTGAAGGCAAATCTTGTTAACTGAGCATTGGTCAGTGATTGTCAAATTATAGCGCTATCTGACTTTATTAAACATCCGATTGGTTTATTGTTCAGTAGATGGGTTTAAAGTTTAATAATAATGAAACCCCCAAACCATAACAAGCATACCAAATCAAAAGCCCATTTCTCGCATTTCAGTCAATTCTACAGCAGTTCCCGGACGATCATAGGCGGAAGTTCTTATACCAACTGATAAGTCGAGAGCAGCACTTTGTGACGGCTATCAATTTCGGAATTGAACGATTTGTGAACCCGCTAAGGGAACGGAAGGATATCATTTCACCCAACGATCACAAAACACTCTTTCAGAACATCGACGAGGTACGACTTTAATAAAGTTTGCAGTTGAGATATTAAGTTTAATCTTGATTTACTTGATTTCAAATGCAGCTATCCCGAATATCAGAAGACATCCTAGAGCAAATCATCCAGGATGAAACCGAGCCTCAAATCCATTTTGCTTCCCGCGTCTATCTGTCCAAATGTACGGCCCTCTGTGCGGCCTACAAAAAGTACTGTAACGGCCTGAAGAAAGCAGACTGCGTGCTGGTAAGCCGCGTGGTTTTTTATACCAAAATTCGAAACTTAAATCATTTTTTTCGGGCAGGTCAACAAATCGAGAAATAGTAACTGTGATTTTATGCATTTTATTACGGAGCCACCGGTGCCACGGAAACGTCCAGACTTAACCACCTTCATACATCGACCGTTGCAACATTTTAGGGAAATTTTAAAACTATTCCAGATGATCGCCTCCCACTGTCGTGTAGATAGTGAAGAGCATAACAACTTCAACAGCATCATTAATGAGTTGCAGGTAATTCTAGGGAGAGATATTGATTTGATCGATGGAATTTAATAAGAATCATCATAGGTGGCATATCGGGAAATAACCGTCGGCGGTGGCCTGATGGAACCAATCGGGGAAGGTCGACCGTTGTTGACGTTACAAGACTTGGAAGCGCGAATGGTTTTCACCAAGTGCAAACCATTTCAGCTGGCTTCCCATGGAAGGCAGTGGATTTTCGGTAATAGACTAGAGGAAATTGGTTGGGAGTGTCTATCTAAATTGATTAAACACTATTTGCAGGTGGTGATTTATCGCGAGTGGAAGGCCGATCGGTGAAACCGTATTGGACGTTGTTGTTTAGTGATATCCTACTATTTGCTAAGGTTAGTCGAGACCGGGTGCTGTTCATCACGGAGGAACCAATTTCGCTGTCTACGATAACGGATTCATGTTTCAACATTCGGAAAAAGAGTAAGTATTTCTTGTATGATTTGGGAAAAAGAACTATGAGTCAATGAATGACTTTCGTATAAAACGGGGCACATTTAAGGCCCACGCACATTAGATCCGGATCGGACGCGTTGCGGCAAAGTGAAAGCTAAATCTATTGTCTAACTGTCAAATTTACGTCAACGCAACGCAAACGGATCTAATGTGCGTGGCCCTTTAGAGTTTGAATAGTTGGTACTCCTACACATCTGCGTTGCACCATTAGTGTTGGAGTACCAGTACATGCTATATGCATTATAAATTGGCCCCATTTATTTGCAAGTCTGCTTAGCTATTAAAAATTAAGGAGGTCTGTCGTAGATGAAAATACTTTTTCATAATGCAATATTTGTTTTTTACAAATTTTAATTCATGTTAAACCAAATTATATATCTCAATTGCATTAATTATAAAAGGCGGATTGCGAATCGGTACACGGCCAATGAGATCCTCTTAAAATTTGGTCAGATTTCCCTCAAATTCGCAAAACCGCAGGTTATACTCATAGACTCAAGTGAAATGTTCTCGATTTTCCTCAAAAATGTGCTCGAATATTAAGAAATTCGAGCGAAATTATACTCAGCCTATTAATATACTGAATGAGAGTTACCTACAGATTTTAGAAAAAAATACTCAGTCTATGAGCATCCCGAGTTTTTGCGAGTGGAATCTCACTCAATTTTGAGTTGATCTCATCGGTCGTGCATCAGTCTTACTGATATTGTGTACAAGTTTTTAGGTACATACTTACAAGTACTACGGACACGTTCAACATAAAGCCCTCTAGTTAAAGTTAGGACGAATGTTACCACAAAACTGAAGAAAAGCTGTTCCAATCGAGCAAAGCGGTGCATTTTGACGGTTCGATTGGAACAACTTTTGACAACTTTTTCAACATGCAGACTGTTAAGTAAACTCAGACTGGCTAATTGAAATTGCAGTGTTTACTACAGACGGTATTTGCTGGATTTGCTGGAATCCCAGTCGGGTTCGCTGGAATCCCAGTCGGGATTCGCTGGAATCCCAGTCGGGATTCACTGGAATCCCAGTCGGGATTCGCTGGAATTCCAGTCGGAATTCGCTGGAATGCCAGTCGGGATTCGCTGGAATGCCAGTCGGGATTCGCTGGAATCCCAGTTGGGATTCGCTGGAATCCCAGTTGGGATTCGCTGGAATCCCAGTTGGGATTCTTTCGAATCCCAGTCGGCATTCTCTGGAATCCCAGTCAGGATTCGCTGGAATCCCAGTCTGGATTCGCTGGAATCCCACTCGGAATTCGTTGGAATCCAATCCGGAATTCGCTGGAATCACAGTCGGGATTCGCTGGAATTTCAGTTGGAATTCACAGGATTTCCAGTCGGAATTCACAGGAATCCCATTCAGGATTAGCTGGAATCTCTGTCAGGATTCGCTGGAATCCTAAAGATGGTTTTTATTGAATCCCCAAACAAAGTTCGTTCAAATCCCAGTCGATATTCGCCGGAATTCCAGTCGAGATTCGTCGGCATCCCAGTCGGGATCCATCGGAATTCCAACCAGGATCCATCGGAATCCCTGCTAGGATTCATCAGAATCCCGGAAGGGATTCATTAGATTCCAAGTAGCTATCGTATGATTCTATAGAATCTTGAAAAAGTAATCTGTGAGGTTTTTTTTTTCAGCACCGATATCGAATTCGATATCGTAACATCGAACGGAAAAATATGAAATCTTATACCACATGTTCATTAACATATTTTAATATTGCAGATACCGAGTTCCGGATAACGACCGATCCGAACGGTCGCCAGATCGAAAGCCCAACCGTTCACTGTGCTCCGGATTTGACCCGCACGCCCAAGAGAAATTCCAAGAAGCGATGCATAGTTCTGCGGGCGCCATCAACCGAGCTGAAAGCCGTGTGGCAGAATCTTCTCACCAGACAAATGTAAGACCAGCAACTTAACGTTCTAATCACTGTTCCCTGTCTAATTCCACATTTCTGACCACTACAGATTCCTAGTCAACGCAACACTTGGATCAACCCCGCTGAGCAGCCCGCTGGATTCGCCGGACATCCTGCAAACGCTGGTCCCCATCGGAGACATCGGAGCAAGGGCTGCTTCGATGGCATCGGTCAAGGTACCTTCATTGGACAACATCCATCTTAAGAATCAACAGGTGTGTTCTAGCCTAGGTCTAGCGTCTTCTTGTAGTAGTGTCTCTTCACTCTCGAATGCCATCACTTCCAATTCGGTAACCACAACGTTAGGGTTTAGTGCCAGGAAATATTCTAGTTTAGCAGCCCGAAGTAATACCATCGACAGTAGAAGCTACCGATCGCTGTCAACGGTTCCCGGATCAATCTCCGAACTGCCTGAACTGACCTTGAACAATAGTACAAACTGTTACAAACCAACTAGCCAAACCAAATCGGACGACGTCAATAGCAACTATCTCCCCAAAGCATCGTATCCCATCGAAAACCTCATTGAAGAAAATCACACGGATTACTCGTCCAAAAATCCAGTCTCTCCCAGAGACCGTATGATGAACAGCTTAACCCGTGGATCCCGGGATAACATACGCTCGATTGTTGAATTCAGCTTGAGCTCCGTGGGACGATCTTTCATCGACAGTGCCGATGATTCGGAAGACAATCAATCCCTCAGCGGAGACTACGTAAACACTCCAGATACCCCTCCGCCAAATGTATCTCCCTCGTCGTCCCACAGGAACTCGGAAACGTTTTCAAACGACTTCAAGACCTCGTCCTCGCCGAGTGCAGCCGTTTCCCCGATGGAAGGCGACTGCAGCAAGTATCTGCTGGCGAGTGGCTACGGAGGATCGTGGGATTTACTGGAGTTGGATTTGGACTTTCATCAGGTTAATTATGATCCATCGTTTGGAAACGATGTGACCGAGACGGAATTTATGGGCGATGACGACCCGTTCGGAATGCTGCCCACGCAACCGACGCCGCCAAATTTATTGGATCTATAGTTTTACTTGCAGATCTGTTTCAGCAGCAACGAGGACTGGGCCGGATGTAAGTTTCTGGACGCGAAGGAAACCGAAGCAAAGAAATCCGTGCGTACCGTTGGCAGTCAGTGTAGAGAGTAGGATGGGATTTTTTAGTTTGGTTAGTGAATGGAAGGCTAGGGTTGGGAAACAAAACTCGTGGTTCTATTTTTAAATAAGGTGGCCGGTTTAAAGGAAGAGATATTAAGTTCTATTTGCACACAGATAGAAACATCTAAATTTTGCCAGTCGCGTAAAATCACTCGTCGTTTAGTTTTGAGCTGTGGTTGGCATAAGTAACGAAATTTTATTGCAAGCTTGCAGAGTTTTTGATCTAATTTTCGGCCTACTAAGAACAAATGGAATGGTTCTACTTAAGATGACTTCTAAATTTATTTAGCTTTCCATGTTTGATGAGAGTCAAACATAGTGTGGACTACCTGGGAAATCAAAGAATTTAAGGGAATCCCATTTTGGGCCTGGAAAGTCAGGGAATCTCAGGGAATCAGGGATTGAAGTCTTGGGGAGCGGAGTATTTAGCAAAAACCCAAAACTTGATAACTTCCAAAAAATATAACTCAAAACCAAAAACAGCGGTAAAGGCAATAATAGCTGCAATTTCCAAACCTACGACTAGATGCCTCTCTTCAGATAACGACTTGAGTGCGGTACAACCGATAGAACTGTTTCCACAAATCGTAGGTCGTCACCATCCCTCCCCAACTGGGGAGTTTGGTAAAAAGAGATGATCAACCCTATTCGTAACTTCCTCAAAGTTGTCTTTGCTCGCTTTCTACTCGCTATACACAATTTTCACACTGCAGTACTCTAACGGGAAATATCACCTCTATTCTTTCATCTCCTGATCTATCGTATAAAAATACCACTTTAAGTCTGTTATTTGACGCTTAGCATCTTCAACTATACAAAATCTAGTTTCCAATAGGTATTAGTTGTCACATTGTGTGTTTTCAGGTAGTATGCAAGAGTCTAGAATACCCGTTTCCTTGATCCCTGCTAAGCAAAGTGGATTATATATGAAAATGATTAAGCTTTCTGCAACGTCAAGTTCCCAAGGCGAAACTATACTCCTTTGACAAATTGCTCCCCTTGGAGAATATATGCTCTGCAACCTTAGATCTGAAGTCACAATGAAGTCCTTTTTTACTTTAGCGATGTATTCCTTGAACCTCGTTCCCAAAGTCCTTTTAATTTGAACAATGTCACATTGCGGACAAGACATTTCGTAGACACCGGCTTTTCCCAAGACATTCACTAGGTCCTTTGTTGATCCCAACACCGGCTTCAGTTGATTATTCCTACTGAATAGTAAATCTAGACCAGATCGAAGTCAAAAAAATAACGAACATCATGCAAATAATTCCTAGCTCTTCAAACGACTCTCATAGCGGTACCGGTGATTACCTCCCTGTCGTCGGTAGCATTGGTGCTCAGGGCGGAAAACAAATCAACGCAAAAACCACTCTCATCAGCACAAAATGGTCACTTTTCTTCACATAATTCACAGCATACAAATTCTAACTTGGCGATATAGGGAAACCTATAGAAATGGCTCATATTTTTCTAATAGCTAGGTATAAGCACAGAGAACAGACATGGAGGCTCGAACAAAATTTCTCTAAAAACTTGTGTAAAGATTCCTATTCGACTTAAGCGCCACTAACGGCGACTTCCCCACTTAAAAACCCTCTTTGACAACATGATGGCGCTGGCGTTGCACAAATTACACTAGACACTAAGTACTAGTAGCGCCAAGTGGCAATTTTCAACAGAAAATTTATCGATACTAGCGCCAAATTCGTCGAAAGTCTGAACTGATTTGCACCTTCACGACTCACACACAAGAAATCCGGAAGGTCAACAAAAATATTCCTGAACACTATCAGGATCCTTGCAAAACTGAAACAGACTTAAATTTTGCACCTAAAAACGCTCCAAATCTCGATTAGAGCCGTATTAACGGAGATAAATCGATTTAAAGATTTTCATAACCGCCAGCCTGAAAAAATGGGTTGGGAAATTTTTTTGATGAAAATTTTTTTTCACACCTAAAAACTCTCCAAATCTCGATTAGAGCTGTATTAACGGAGATAAATCGATTTAAAGATTTTCATAACCGCCAGCCTGAAAAAATGGGTTTGGAAATTTTATTTTGAGGAAAATTATTTTTGACTGGGACATGTTTTTTGAGGATTTTTTTTTTTTTTTTACTCCTAAAAACGCTCCAAATCTCGATTAGAGCTATATTAACGGAGATAAATCGATTTAAAGATTTTCATACCCGCCAGCCTGAAAAAATGGGTTGGGACATAGTTTTTGAGAAAAATGTTTTTGACACCAAATAACACTCCAAATCTCGATTAGAGCCGTATTAACGGAGATAAATCGATTTAAAGATTTTCATATCCGCCAGCCTGAAAAAATGGGTTGGGACATGTTTTTGGAGGAAATTTTTTTTGACACCAAATAACGCTCCAAATCTCGATTAGAGCCGTATTAACGGAGATAAATCGATTTAAAGATTTTCATATCCGCCAGCCTGAAAAAAATGGGTTGGGACATGATTTTTGAGAAAAATGTTTTTGACACCAAAAAACGCTCCAAATCTTGATTAGAGCCGTATTAACGGAGATAAATCGATTTGAAGATTTTCATAACCGCCAGCTTGAAAAAATGGGTTGGGAAATTTTTTTCTTGAGGAAATTTTTTTTTTGACTCCTAAAAACGCTCCAAATCTGATTAGAGCTATATTAACGGAGATAAATCGATTTAACGATTTTCATACCCGCCAGCCTGAAAAAATGGGTTGGGACATGATTTTTGAGAAAAATGTTTTTGACACCAAAAAACGCTCCAAATCTTGATTAGAGCTATATTAACGGAGATAAATCGATTTAAAGATTTTCATAACCGCCAGCCTGAAAAAATGGGTTGGGAAATTTATTTTTGAGGAAATTTTTTTTTGACTGGCTCCTGACTCCTAAAAACGCTCCAAATCTCGATTAGAGCTATATTAACGGAGATAAATCGATTTAAAGATTTTCATACCCGCCAGCCTGAAAAAAATGGGTTGGGACATGTTTTTTGAGGAAAATGTTTTTGACACCAAATAACGCTCCAAATCTCGATTAGAGCTATATTAACGGAGATAAATCGATTTAAAGATTTTCATACCCGCCAGCCTGAAAAAATGGGTTGGGACATGTTTTTTGAGGAAAATTTTTTTGACTCCTAAAAACGCTCCAAATCTCGATTAGAGCCGTATTAACGGAGATAAATCGATTTAAAGATTTTCATACCCGCCAGCCTGAAAAAATGGGTTGGGACATGTTTTTTGAGGAAAATGTTTTTGACACCAAAAAACTCTCCAAATCTCGATTAGAGCCGTATTAACGGAGATAAATCGACTTAAAGATTTTCATACCCGCCAAAAATGAAAAAATGGGTTGGGACATGTTTTTTGAGGAAAATTTTTTTGACTCCTAAAAACGCTCCAAATCTCGATTAGAGCCGTATTAACGGAGATAAATCGATTTAAAGATTTTCATACCTGCCAGCCTGAATAAATGGGTTGGGCATGTTTTTTGAGGAATTTTTTTTTTTGACTCCTAAAAACGCTCCAAATCTCGATTAGAGCTATATTAACGGAGATAAATCGATTTAAAGATTTTCATACCCGCTTGAAAAAATGGGTTGGGACATGTTTTTTGAGGAAAATTTTTTTGACTCCTAAAAACGCTCCAAATCTCGATTAGAGCCGTATTAACGGAGATAAATCGATTTAAAGATTTTCATACCTGCCAGCCTGAATAAATGGGTTGGGACATGTTTTTTGAGGATTTTTTTTTTGACTCCTAAAAACGCTCCACATCTCGATTAGAGCCGTATTAACGGAGATAAATCGATTTAATTTTTTTTTTGACTGGCTCCTGACTCCTTATAACGCTCCAAATCTCGATTAGAGCTATGTTAACGGAGATAAATAGATTTAAAGATTTTCATACCCGCCAGCCTGAAAAAATGGTTTGGGACATGTTTTTAAGGAAAATGTTTTTGACACCAAAAAACGCTCCAAATCTCGATTAGAGCCGGATTAACGGAGATAAATCGATTTAAAGATTTTCATACCCGCCTGAAAAAATGGGTTGGGACATGTTTTTTGAGGAATTTTTTTTTGACTCCTAAAAACGCTCCAAATCTCGATTAGAGCCGTATTAATGGAGATAAATCGATTTAAAGATTTTCATACCCGCCTGAAAAAATGGGTTGGGACATGTTTTTTGAGGAAAATGTTTTTGACACCAAATAACGCTCCAAATCTCGATTAGAGCCGTATTAACGGAGATAAATCGATTTATAGATTTTCATACCTGCCAGCCTGAATAAATGGGTTGGGACATGTTTTTTGATGGATTTTTTTTTTTACTCCTAAAAACGCTCCAAATCTCGATTAGAGCCGTATTAACGGAGATAAATCGATTTAAAGATTTTCATACCCGCCTGAAAAAATGGAATTTTTTTTTGACTCCTAAAAACGCTCCAAATCTCGATTAGAGCTATATTAACGGAGATAAATCGATTTAAAGATTTTCATACCCGCCAGCCTGAAAAAATGGGTTGGGACATGTTTTTTGAGGAAAATGTTTTTGACACCAAAAAACTCTCCAAATCTCGATTAGAGCCGTATTAACGGAGATAAATCGATTTAAAGATTTTCATACCTGCCAGCCTGAATAAATGGGTTGGGCATGTTTTTTGAGGAATTTTTTTTTTTGACTCCTAAAAACGCTCCAAATCTCGATTAGAGCTATATTAACGGAGATAAATCGATTTAAAGATTTTCATACCCGCTTGAAAAAATGGGTTGGGACATGTTTTTTGAGGAAAATTTTTTTGACTCCTAAAAACGCTCCAAATCTCGATTAGAGCCGTATTAACGGAGATAAATCGATTTAAAGATTTTCATACCTGCCAGCCTGAATAAATGGGTTGGGACATGTTTTTTGAGGATTTTTTTTTTGACTCCTAAAAACGCTCCACATCTCGATTAGAGCCGTATTAACGGAGATAAATCGATTTAATTTTTTTTTTGACTGGCTCCTGACTCCTTATAACGCTCCAAATCTCGATTAGAGCTATGTTAACGGAGATAAATAGATTTAAAGATTTTCATACCCGCCAGCCTGAAAAAATGGTTTGGGACATGTTTTTAAGGAAAATGTTTTTGACACCAAAAAACGCTCCAAATCTCGATTAGAGCCGGATTAACGGAGATAAATCGATTTAAAGATTTTCATACCCGCCTGAAAAAATGGGTTGGGACATGTTTTTTGAGGAATTTTTTTTTGACTCCTAAAAACGCTCCAAATCTCGATTAGAGCCGTATTAATGGAGATAAATCGATTTAAAGATTTTCATACCCGCCTGAAAAAATGGGTTGGGACATGTTTTTTGAGGAAAATGTTTTTGACACCAAATAACGCTCCAAATCTCGATTAGAGCCGTATTAACGGAGATAAATCGATTTATAGATTTTCATACCTGCCAGCCTGAATAAATGGGTTGGGACATGTTTTTTGATGGATTTTTTTTTTTACTCCTAAAAACGCTCCAAATCTCGATTAGAGCCGTATTAACGGAGATAAATCGATTTAAAGATTTTCATACCCGCCTGAAAAAATGGAATTTTTTTTTGACTCCTAAAAACGCTCCAAATCTCGATTAGAGCTATATTAACGGAGATAAATCGATTTAAAGATTTTCATACCCGCCAGCCTGAAAAAATGGGTTGGGACATGTTTTTTGAGGAAAATGTTTTTGACACCAAAAAACTCTCCAAATCTCGATTAGAGCCGTATTAACGGAGATAAATCGACTTAAAGATTTTCATACCCGCCAAAAATGAAAAAATGGGTTGGGACATGTTTTTTGAGGAAAATTTTTTTGACTCCTAAAAACGCTCCAAATCTCGATTAGAGCCGTATTAACGGAGATAAATCGATTTAAAGATTTTCATACCTGCCAGCCTGAATAAATGGGTTGGGCATGTTTTTTGAGGAATTTTTTTTTGACTCCTAAAAACGCTCCAAATCTCGATTAGAGCTATATTAACGGAGATAAATCGATTTAAAGATTTTCATACCCGCTTGAAAAAATGGGTTGGGACATGTTTTTTGAGGAAAATTTTTTTGACTCCTAAAAACGCTCCAAATCTCGATTAGAGCCGTATTAACGGAGATAAATCGATTTAAAGATTTTCATACCCGCCTGAAAAACTGGGTTGGGACATGTTTTTTGAGGAAAATGTTTTTGACACCAAAAAACTCTCCAAATCTCGATTAGAGCCGTATTAACGGAGATAAATCGACTTAAAGATTTTCATACCCGCCAAAAATGAAAAAATGGGTTGGGACATGTTTTTTTATGAAAATGTTTTTGACACCAAAAAACTCTCCAAATCTCGATTAGAGCCGTATTAACGGAGATAAATCGATTTAAAGATTTTGATACCCGCCAGCCTGAAAAAATGGGTTGGGACATGTTTTTTGAGGAAAATTTTTTTGACTCCTAAAAACGCTCCAAATCTCGATTAGAGCCGTATTAACGGAGATAAATCGATTTAAAGATTTTCATACCCGCCTGAAAAACTGGGTTGGGACATGTTTTTTGAGGAAAATGTTTTTGACACCAAAAAACTCTCCAAATCTCGATTAGAGCCGTATTAACGGAGGTAAATCGACTTAAAGATTTTCATACCCGCCAAAAATGAAAAAATGGGTTGGGACATGTTTTTTTATGAAAATGTTTTTGACACCAAAAAACTCTCCAAATCTCGATTAGAGCCGTATTAACGGAGGTAAATCGACTTAAAGATTTTCATACCCGCCAAAAATGAATAAATGGGTTGGGACATGTTTTTTGAGGAAAATGTTTTTGACACCAAATAACGCTCCAAATCTCGATTAGAGCCGTATTAACGGAGATAAATCGATTTAAAGATTTTCATACTCGCCAGCCTGAATAAATGGGTTGGGACATGTTTTTTGAGGAATATTTTTTTTTTTTGACTCCTAAAAACGCTGAAAAACCGCCTGAAAAAATGGGTTGGGACATGTTTTTTGAGGAAAATGTTTTTGACACCAAAAAACTCTCCAAATCTCGATTACAGCCGTATTAACGGAGATAAATCGATTTAAAGATTTTCATACCCGCCAGCCTGAAAAAATGGGTTGGGACATGTTTGTTAAGGAAAATGTTTTTGACACCAAAAAACTCTCCAAATCTCGATTAGAGCCGTATTAACGGAGATAAATCGATTTAAAGATTTTCATACCCGCCAGCCTGAAAAAATGGGTTGGGACATGTTTTTTGAGGAAAATGTTTTTGACACCAAATAACGCTCCAAATCTCGATTAGAGCCGTATTAACGGAGATAAATCGATTTAAAGATTTTCATACTCGCCAGCCTGAATAAATGGGTTGGGACATGTTTTTTGAGGAATATTTTTTTTTTTGACTCCTAAAAACGCTGAAAAACCGCCTGAAAAAATGGGTTGGGACATGTTTTTTGAGGAAAATTTTTTTGACTCCTAAAAACGCTCCAAATCTCGATTAGAGCCGTATTAATGGAGATAAATCGATTTAAAGATTTTCATACCCGCCAGCCTGAAAAAATGGGTTGGAACATGTTTTTTAAGGAAAATGTTTTTGACACCAAAAAACGCTCCAAATCGCGATTAGAGCCGTATTAACGGAGATAAATCGATTTAAAGATTTTCATACCCGCCAGCCTGAAAAAATTGGTTGGGACATGTTTTTTGGGGATTTTTTTTTTTACTCCTAAAAACGCTCCAAATCTCGATTAGAGCCGTATTAACGGAGATAAATCGATTTAAAGATTTTCATACCCGCCAGCCTGAAAAAATGGGTTGGGACATGTTTTTTGAGGAAAATTTTTTTGACACCTAAAAACGCTCCAAATCTCGATTAGAGCCGTATTAACGGAGATAAATCGATTTAAAGATTTTCATACCCGCCAGCCTGAAAAAATGGGTTGGGACATGTTTTTTGAGGAAAATTTTTTTGACTCCTAAAAACGCTCCAAATCTCGATTAGAGCCGTATTAACGGAGATAAATCGATTTAAAGATTTTCATACCTGCCAGCCTGAATAAATGGGTTGGGCATGTGTTTTGAGGAATTTTTTTTTTGACTCCTAAAAACGCTCCAAATCTCGATTAGAGCTATATTAACGGAGATAAATCGATTTAAAGATTTTCATACCCGCCTGAAAAAATGGGTTGGGACATGTTTTTTGAGGAAAATGTTTTTGACACCAAAAAACTCTACAAATCTCGATTAGAGCCGTATTAACGGAGATAAATCGATTTAAAGATTTTCATACCCGCCAGCCTGAAAAAATGGGTTGGGACATGTTTTTTGATGAATTTTTTTTTTACTCCTAAAAACGCTCCAAATCTCGATTAGAGCTATATTAACGGAGATAAATCGATTTAAAGATTTTCATAACCGCCTGAAAAAATGGGTTGGGACATGTTTTTTGAGGAAAATGTTTTTGACACCAAATAACGCTCCAAATCTCGATTAGAGCCGTATTAATGGAGATAAATCGATTTATAGATTTTCATACCTGCCAGCCTGAAAAAATGGGTTGGAACATGTTTTTTGATGAAATTTTTTTTTACTCCTAAAAACGCTCCAAATCTCGATAAGAGCCGTATTAACGGAGATAAATCGATTTAAAGATTTTCATACCCGCCTGAAAAAATGGGTTGGAACATGTTTTTTGAGGAATTTTTTTTTTACTCCTAAAAACGCTCCAAATCTCGATTAGAGCTATATTAACGGAGATAAATCGATTTAAAGATTTTCATACCCGCCAGCCTGAAAAAATTGGTTGGGACATGTTTTTTGAGGAATTTTTTTTTTTTTTTACTCCTAAAAACGCTCCAAATCTCGATTAGAGCTATATTAACGGAGATAAATCGACTTAAAGATTTTCATACCCGCCAGCCTGAAAAAATGGGTTGGAACATGTTTTTTAAGGAAAATGTTTTTGACACCAAAAAACGCTCCAAATCGCGATTAGAGCCGTATTAACGGAGATAAATCGATTTAAAGATTTTCATACCCGCCAGCCTGAAAAAATTGGTTGGGACATGTTTTTTGAGGAATTTTTTTTTTTGACTCCTAAAAACGCTCCAAATCTCGATTAGAGCCGTATTAACGGAGATAAATCGATTTAAAGATTTTCATACCCGCCAGCCTGAAAAAATGGGTTGGGACATGTTTTTTGAGGAAAATGTTTTTGACACCAAATAACGCTCCAAATCTCGATTAGAGCCGTATTAACGGAGATAAATCGATTTAAAGATTTTCATACTCGCCAGCCTGAATAAATGGGTTGGGACATGTTTTTTGAGGAATATTTTTTTTTTTGACTCCTAAAAACGCTGAAAAACCGCCTGAAAAAATGGGTTGGGACATGTTTTTTGAGGAAAATGTTTTTGACACCAAATAACGCTCCAAATCTCGATTAGAGCCGTATTAATGGAGATAAATCGATTTATAGATTTTCATACCTGCCAGCCTGAATAAATGGGTTGGAACATGTTTTTTGATGAAATTTTTTTTTACTCCTAAAAACGCTCCAAATCTTGATAAGAGCCGTATTAACGGAGATAAATCGATTTAAAGATTTTCATACCCGCCTGAAAAAATGGGTTGGAACATGTTTTTTGAGGAATTTTTTTTTTACTCCTAAAAACGCTCCAAATCTCGATTAGAGCTATATTAACGGAGATAAATCGATTTAAAGATTTTCATACCCGCCAGCCTGAAAAAGTGGGTTGGAACATGTTTTTTAAGGAAAATGTTTTTGACACCAAAAAACGCTCCAAATCTCGATTAGAGCCGTATTAACGGAGATAAATCGATTTAAAGATTTTCATACCCGCCAGCCTGAAAAAATGGGTTGGGACATGTTTTTTGAGGAAAATTTTTTTGACACCTAAAAACGCTCCAAATCTCGATTAGAGCCGTATTAACGGAGATAAATCGATTTAAAGATTTTCATACCTGCCAGCCTGAATAAATGGGTTGGGCATGTGTTTTGAGGAATTTTTTTTTTGACTCCTAAAAACGCTCCAAATCTCGATTAGAGCTATATTAACGGAGATAAATCGATTTAAAGATTTTCATACCCGCCAGCCTGAAAAAATGGGTTGGAACATGTTTTTTAAGGAAAATGTTTTTGACACCAAAAAACGCTCCAAATCTCGATTAGAGCCGTATTAACGGAGATAAATCGATTTAAAGATTTTCATACCCGCCAGCCTGAAAAAATGGGTTGGGACATGTTTTTTGAGGAAAATTTTTTTGACACCAAAAAACGCTCCAAATCGCGATTAGAGCCGTATTAACGGAGATAAATCGATTTAAAGATTTTCATACCCGCCAGCCTGAAAAAATTGGTTGGGACATGTTTTTTGAGGAATTTTTTTTTTTGACTCCTAAAAACGCTCCAAATCTCGATTAGAGCCGTATTAACGGAGATAAATCGATTTAAAGATTTTCATACCCGCCAGCCTGAAAAAATGGGTTGGGACATGTTTTTTGAGGAAAATGTTTTTGACACCAAAAAACGCTCCAAATCGCGATTAGAGCCGTATTAACGGAGATAAATCGATTTAAAGATTTTCATACCCGCCAGCCTGAAAAAATTGGTTGGGACATGTTTTTTGAGGAATTTTTTTTTTTGACTCCTAAAAACGCTCCAAATCTCGATTAGAGCCGTATTAACGGAGATAAATCGATTTAAAGATTTTCATACTCGCCAGCCTGAATAAATGGGTTGGGACATGTTTTTTGAGGAATATTTTTTTTTTTGACTCCTAAAAACGCTGAAAAACCGCCTGAAAAAATGGGTTGGGACATGTTTTTTGAGGAAAATGTTTTTGACACCAAATAACGCTCCAAATCTCGATTAGAGCCGTATTAATGGAGATAAATCGATTTATAGATTTTCATACCTGCCAGCCTGAATAAATGGGTTGGAACATGTTTTTTGATGAAATTTTTTTTTACTCCTAAAAACGCTCCAAATCTTGATAAGAGCCGTATTAACGGAGATAAATCGATTTAAAGATTTTCATACCCGCCTGAAAAAATGGGTTGGAACATGTTTTTTGAGGAATTTTTTTTTGACTCCTAAAAACGCTCCAAATCTCGATTAGAGCTATATTAACGGAGATAAATCGATTTAAAGATTTTCATACCCGCCAGCCTGAAAAAATGGGTTGGAACATGTTTTTTAAGGAAAATGTTTTTGACACCAAAAAACGCTCCAAATCTCGATTAGAGCCGTATTAACGGAGATAAATCGATTTAAAGATTTTCATACCCGCCAGCCTGAAAAAATGGGTTGGGACATGTTTTTTGAGGAAAATTTTTTTGACACCTAAAAACGCTCCAAATCTCGATTAGAGCCGTATTAACGGAGATAAATCGATTTAAAGATTTTCATACCTGCCAGCCTGAATAAATGGGTTGGGCATGTGTTTTGAGGAATTTTTTTTTTGACTCCTAAAAACGCTCCAAATCTCGATTAGAGCTATATTAACGGAGATAAATCGATTTAAAGATTTTCATACCCGCCTGAAAAAATGGGTTGGGACATGTTTTTTGAGGAAAATGTTTTTGACACCAAAAAACTCTACAAATCTCGATTAGAGCCGTATTAACGGAGATAAATCGATTTAAAGATTTTCATACCCGCCAGCCTGAAAAAATGGGTTGGGACATGTTTTTTGATGAATTTTTTTTTTACTCCTAAAAACGCTCCAAATCTCGATTAGAGCTATATTAACGGAGATAAATCGATTTAAAGATTTTCATGCCCGCCTGAAAAAATGGGTTGGGACATGTTTTTTGAGGAAAATGTTTTTGACACCAAAAAACTCTCCAAATCTCGATTACAGCCGTATTAACGGAGATAAATCGATTTAAAGATTTTCATACCCGCCAGCCTGAAAAAATGGGTTGGGACATGTTTGTTAAGGAAAATGTTTTTGACACCAAAAAACTCTCCAAATCTCGATTAGAGCCGTATTAACGGAGATAAATCGATTTAAAGATTTTCATACCCGCCAGCCTGAAAAAATTGGTTGGGACATGTTTTTTGAGGAATTTTTTTTTTTGACTCCTAAAAACGCTCCAAATCTCGATTAGAGCCGTATTAACGGAGATAAATCGATTTAAAGATTTTCATACCCGCCAGCCTGAAAAAATGGGTTGGGACATGTTTTTTGAGGAAAATGTTTTTGACACCAAATAACGCTCCAAATCTCGATTAGAGCCGTATTAACGGAGATAAATCGATTTAAAGATTTTCATACTCGCCAGCCTGAATAAATGGGTTGGGACATGTTTTTTGAGGAATATTTTTTTTTTTGACTCCTAAAAACGCTGAAAAACCGCCTGAAAAAATGGGTTGGGACATGTTTTTTGAGGAAAATGTTTTTGACACCAAATAACGCTCCAAATCTCGATTAGAGCCGTATTAATGGAGATAAATCGATTTATAGATTTTCATACCTGCCAGCCTGAATAAATGGGTTGGAACATGTTTTTTGATGAAATTTTTTTTTACTCCTAAAAACGCTCCAAATCTTGATAAGAGCCGTATTAACGGAGATAAATCGATTTAAAGATTTTCATACCCGCCTGAAAAAATGGGTTGGAACATGTTTTTTGAGGAATTTTTTTTTTACTCCTAAAAACGCTCCAAATCTCGATTAGAGCTATATTAACGGAGATAAATCGATTTAAAGATTTTCATACCCGCCAGCCTGAAAAAGTGGGTTGGAACATGTTTTTTAAGGAAAATGTTTTTGACACCAAAAAACGCTCCAAATCTCGATTAGAGCCGTATTAACGGAGATAAATCGATTTAAAGATTTTCATACCCGCCAGCCTGAAAAAATGGGTTGGGACATGTTTTTTGAGGAAAATTTTTTTGACACCTAAAAACGCTCCAAATCTCGATTAGAGCCGTATTAACGGAGATAAATCGATTTAAAGATTTTCATACCTGCCAGCCTGAATAAATGGGTTGGGCATGTGTTTTGAGGAATTTTTTTTTTGACTCCTAAAAACGCTCCAAATCTCGATTAGAGCTATATTAACGGAGATAAATCGATTTAAAGATTTTCATACCCGCCAGCCTGAAAAAATGGGTTGGAACATGTTTTTTAAGGAAAATGTTTTTGACACCAAAAAACGCTCCAAATCTCGATTAGAGCCGTATTAACGGAGATAAATCGATTTAAAGATTTTCATACCCGCCAGCCTGAAAAAATGGGTTGGGACATGTTTTTTGAGGAAAATTTTTTTGACACCAAAAAACGCTCCAAATCGCGATTAGAGCCGTATTAACGGAGATAAATCGATTTAAAGATTTTCATACCCGCCAGCCTGAAAAAATTGGTTGGGACATGTTTTTTGAGGAATTTTTTTTTTTGACTCCTAAAAACGCTCCAAATCTCGATTAGAGCCGTATTAACGGAGATAAATCGATTTAAAGATTTTCATACCCGCCAGCCTGAAAAAATGGGTTGGGACATGTTTTTTGAGGAAAATGTTTTTGACACCAAATAACGCTCCAAATCTCGATTAGAGCCGTATTAACGGAGATAAATCGATTTAAAGATTTTCATACTCGCCAGCCTGAATAAATGGGTTGGGACATGTTTTTTGAGGAATATTTTTTTTTTTGACTCCTAAAAACGCTGAAAAACCGCCTGAAAAAATGGGTTGGGACATGTTTTTTGAGGAAAATGTTTTTGACACCAAATAACGCTCCAAATCTCGATTAGAGCCGTATTAATGGAGATAAATCGATTTATAGATTTTCATACCTGCCAGCCTGAATAAATGGGTTGGAACATGTTTTTTGATGAAATTTTTTTTTACTCCTAAAAACGCTCCAAATCTTGATAAGAGCCGTATTAACGGAGATAAATCGATTTAAAGATTTTCATACCCGCCTGAAAAAATGGGTTGGAACATGTTTTTTGAGGAATTTTTTTTTTACTCCTAAAAACGCTCCAAATCTCGATTAGAGCTATATTAACGGAGATAAATCGATTTAAAGATTTTCATACCCGCCAGCCTGAAAAAGTGGGTTGGAACATGTTTTTTAAGGAAAATGTTTTTGACACCAAAAAACGCTCCAAATCTCGATTAGAGCCGTATTAACGGAGATAAATCGATTTAAAGATTTTCATACCCGCCAGCCTGAAAAAATGGGTTGGGACATGTTTTTTGAGGAAAATTTTTTTGACACCTAAAAACGCTCCAAATCTCGATTAGAGCCGTATTAACGGAGATAAATCGATTTAAAGATTTTCATACCTGCCAGCCTGAATAAATGGGTTGGGCATGTGTTTTGAGGAATTTTTTTTTTGACTCCTAAAAACGCTCCAAATCTCGATTAGAGCTATATTAACGGAGATAAATCGATTTAAAGATTTTCATACCCGCCAGCCTGAAAAAATGGGTTGGAACATGTTTTTTAAGGAAAATGTTTTTGACACCAAAAAACGCTCCAAATCTCGATTAGAGCCGTATTAACGGAGATAAATCGATTTAAAGATTTTCATACCCGCCAGCCTGAAAAAATGGGTTGGGACATGTTTTTTGAGGAAAATTTTTTTGACACCAAAAAACGCTCCAAATCGCGATTAGAGCCGTATTAACGGAGATAAATCGATTTAAAGATTTTCATACCCGCCAGCCTGAAAAAATGGGTTGGAACATGTTTTTTAAGGAAAATGTTTTTGACACCAAAAAACGCTCCAAATCGCGATTAGAGCCGTATTAACGGAGATAAATCGATTTAAAGATTTTCATACCCGCCAGCCTGAAAAAATTGGTTGGGACATGTTTTTTGAGGAATTTTTTTTTTTGACTCCTAAAAACGCTCCAAATCTCGATTAGAGCCGTATTAACGGAGATAAATCGATTTAAAGATTTTCATACCCGCCAGCCTGAAAAAATGGGTTGGGACATGTTTTTTGAGGAAAATGTTTTTGACACCAAATAACGCTCCAAATCTCGATTAGAGCCGTATTAACGGAGATAAATCGATTTAAAGATTTTCATACTCGCCAGCCTGAATAAATGGGTTGGGACATGTTTTTTGAGGAATATTTTTTTTTTTGACTCCTAAAAACGCTGAAAAACCGCCTGAAAAAATGGGTTGGGACATGTTTTTTGAGGAAAATGTTTTTGACACCAAATAACGCTCCAAATCTCGATTAGAGCCGTATTAATGGAGATAAATCGATTTATAGATTTTCATACCTGCCAGCCTGAATAAATGGGTTGGAACATGTTTTTTGATGAAATTTTTTTTTACTCCTAAAAACGCTCCAAATCTTGATAAGAGCCGTATTAACGGAGATAAATCGATTTAAAGATTTTCATACCCGCCTGAAAAAATGGGTTGGAACATGTTTTTTGAGGAATTTTTTTTTTACTCCTAAAAACGCTCCAAATCTCGATTAGAGCTATATTAACGGAGATAAATCGATTTAAAGATTTTCATACCCGCCAGCCTGAAAAAGTGGGTTGGAACATGTTTTTTAAGGAAAATGTTTTTGACACCAAAAAACGCTCCAAATCTCGATTAGAGCCGTATTAACGGAGATAAATCGATTTAAAGATTTTCATACCCGCCAGCCTGAAAAAATGGGTTGGGACATGTTTTTTGAGGAAAATTTTTTTGACACCTAAAAACGCTCCAAATCTCGATTAGAGCCGTATTAACGGAGATAAATCGATTTAAAGATTTTCATACCTGCCAGCCTGAATAAATGGGTTGGGCATGTGTTTTGAGGAATTTTTTTTTTGACTCCTAAAAACGCTCCAAATCTCGATTAGAGCTATATTAACGGAGATAAATCGATTTAAAGATTTTCATACCCGCCAGCCTGAAAAAATGGGTTGGAACATGTTTTTTAAGGAAAATGTTTTTGACACCAAAAAACGCTCCAAATCTCGATTAGAGCCGTATTAACGGAGATAAATCGATTTAAAGATTTTCATACCCGCCAGCCTGAAAAAATGGGTTGGGACATGTTTTTTGAGGAAAATTTTTTTGACACCAAAAAACGCTCCAAATCGCGATTAGAGCCGTATTAACGGAGATAAATCGATTTAAAGATTTTCATACCCGCCAGCCTGAAAAAATTGGTTGGGACATGTTTTTTGAGGAATTTTTTTTTTTGACTCCTAAAAACGCTCCAAATCTCGATTAGAGCCGTATTAACGGAGATAAATCGATTTAAAGATTTTCATACCCGCCAGCCTGAAAAAATGGGTTGGGACATGTTTTTTGAGGAAAATGTTTTTGACACCAAAAAACGCTCCAAATCGCGATTAGAGCCGTATTAACGGAGATAAATCGATTTAAAGATTTTCATACCCGCCAGCCTGAAAAAATTGGTTGGGACATGTTTTTTGAGGAATTTTTTTTTTTGACTCCTAAAAACGCTCCAAATCTCGATTAGAGCCGTATTAACGGAGATAAATCGATTTAAAGATTTTCATACTCGCCAGCCTGAATAAATGGGTTGGGACATGTTTTTTGAGGAATATTTTTTTTTTTGACTCCTAAAAACGCTGAAAAACCGCCTGAAAAAATGGGTTGGGACATGTTTTTTGAGGAAAATGTTTTTGACACCAAATAACGCTCCAAATCTCGATTAGAGCCGTATTAATGGAGATAAATCGATTTATAGATTTTCATACCTGCCAGCCTGAATAAATGGGTTGGAACATGTTTTTTGATGAAATTTTTTTTTACTCCTAAAAACGCTCCAAATCTTGATAAGAGCCGTATTAACGGAGATAAATCGATTTAAAGATTTTCATACCCGCCTGAAAAAATGGGTTGGAACATGTTTTTTGAGGAATTTTTTTTTGACTCCTAAAAACGCTCCAAATCTCGATTAGAGCTATATTAACGGAGATAAATCGATTTAAAGATTTTCATACCCGCCAGCCTGAAAAAATGGGTTGGAACATGTTTTTTAAGGAAAATGTTTTTGACACCAAAAAACGCTCCAAATCTCGATTAGAGCCGTATTAACGGAGATAAATCGATTTAAAGATTTTCATACCCGCCAGCCTGAAAAAATGGGTTGGGACATGTTTTTTGAGGAAAATTTTTTTGACACCTAAAAACGCTCCAAATCTCGATTAGAGCCGTATTAACGGAGATAAATCGATTTAAAGATTTTCATACCTGCCAGCCTGAATAAATGGGTTGGGCATGTGTTTTGAGGAATTTTTTTTTTGACTCCTAAAAACGCTCCAAATCTCGATTAGAGCTATATTAACGGAGATAAATCGATTTAAAGATTTTCATACCCGCCTGAAAAAATGGGTTGGGACATGTTTTTTGAGGAAAATGTTTTTGACACCAAAAAACTCTACAAATCTCGATTAGAGCCGTATTAACGGAGATAAATCGATTTAAAGATTTTCATACCCGCCAGCCTGAAAAAATGGGTTGGGACATGTTTTTTGATGAATTTTTTTTTTACTCCTAAAAACGCTCCAAATCTCGATTAGAGCTATATTAACGGAGATAAATCGATTTAAAGATTTTCATAACCGCCTGAAAAAATGGGTTGGGACATGTTTTTTGAGGAAAATGTTTTTGACACCAAATAACGCTCCAAATCTCGATTAGAGCCGTATTAATGGAGATAAATCGATTTATAGATTTTCATACCTGCCAGCCTGAAAAAATGGGTTGGAACATGTTTTTTGATGAAATTTTTTTTTACTCCTAAAAACGCTCCAAATCTCGATAAGAGCCGTATTAACGGAGATAAATCGATTTAAAGATTTTCATACCCGCCTGAAAAAATGGGTTGGAACATGTTTTTTGAGGAATTTTTTTTTTACTCCTAAAAACGCTCCAAATCTCGATTAGAGCTATATTAACGGAGATAAATCGATTTAAAGATTTTCATACCCGCCAGCCTGAAAAAATTGGTTGGGACATGTTTTTTGAGGAATTTTTTTTTTTTTTTACTCCTAAAAACGCTCCAAATCTCGATTAGAGCTATATTAACGGAGATAAATCGACTTAAAGATTTTCATACCCGCCAGCCTGAAAAAATGGGTTGGAACATGTTTTTTAAGGAAAATGTTTTTGACACCAAAAAACGCTCCAAATCGCGATTAGAGCCGTATTAACGGAGATAAATCGATTTAAAGATTTTCATACCCGCCAGCCTGAAAAAATTGGTTGGGACATGTTTTTTGAGGAATTTTTTTTTTTGACTCCTAAAAACGCTCCAAATCTCGATTAGAGCCGTATTAACGGAGATAAATCGATTTAAAGATTTTCATACCCGCCAGCCTGAAAAAATGGGTTGGGACATGTTTTTTGAGGAAAATTTTTTTGACTCCTAAAAACGCTCCAAATCTCGATTAGAGCCGTATTAACGGAGATAAATCGATTTAAAGATTTTCATACCCGCCAGCCTGAAAAAATGGATTGGGACATGTTTTTTGAGGAAAATTTTTTTGACTCCTAAAAACGCTCCAAATCTCGATTAGAGCCGTATTAACGGAGATAAATCGATTTAAAGATTTTCATACCTGCCAGCCTGAATAAATGGGTTGGGCATGTGTTTTGAGGAATTTTTTTTTTGACTCCTAAAAACGCTCCAAATCTCGATTAGAGCTATATTAACGGAGATAAATCGATTTAAAGATTTTCATACCCGCCTGAAAAAATGGGTTGGGACATGTTTTTTGAGGAAAATGTTTTTGACACCAAAAAACTCTACAAATCTCGATTAGAGCCGTATTAACGGAGATAAATCGATTTAAAGATTTTCATACCCGCCAGCCTGAAAAAATGGGTTGGGACATGTTTTTTGATGAATTTTTTTTTTACTCCTAAAAACGCTCCAAATCTCGATTAGAGCTATATTAACGGAGATAAATCGATTTAAAGATTTTCATGCCCGCCTGAAAAAATGGGTTGGGACATGTTTTTTGAGGAAAATGTTTTTGACACCAAAAAACTCTCCAAATCTCGATTACAGCCGTATTAACGGAGATAAATCGATTTAAAGATTTTCATACCCGCCAGCCTGAAAAAATGGGTTGGGACATGTTTGTTAAGGAAAATGTTTTTGACACCAAAAAACTCTCCAAATCTCGATTAGAGCCGTATTAACGGAGATAAATCGATTTAAAGATTTTCATACCGGCAGCCTGAAAAAATGGGTTGGGACATGTTTTTTGAGGAAAATGCTTTTGACACCAAATAACGCTCCAAATCTCGATTAACGTATTAACGGAGATAAATCGATTTAAAGATTTTCATACCCGCGAGCCTGAAAAAATTGGTTGGGACATGTCTTTGAGGATTTTTTTTTTGACTCCTAAAAACGCTCCAAATCTCGATTAGAGCTATTTTAACGGAGATAAATCGATTTAAAGATTTTCATACCCGCCAGCCTGAAAAAATGGGTTGGGATATGTTTTTTAAGGAAAATGTTTTTGACACCAAATCACGCTCCAAATCTCGATTAGAGCCATATTAACGGAGATAAATCGATTTAAAGATTTTCATACCCGCCAGCCTGAAAAAATGGGTTGGGACATGTTTTTTGAGGAAAATGTTTATGACACCAAATAACGCTCCAAATCTCGATTAGAGCCATATTAACGGAGATAAATCGATTTAAAGATTTTCATACCCGCCAGCCTGAAAAAATGGGTTGGGACATGTTTTTTGAGGAAAATGTTTTTGACACCAAATAACGCTCCAAATCTCGATTAGAGCCATATTAACGGAGATAAATCGATTTAAAGATTTTCATACCCGCCAGCCTGAATAAATGGGTTGGGACATGTTTTTTGAGGAAAATGTTTTTGACACCAAAAAACGCTCCAAATCTCGATTAGAGCCGTTTTACCGGAGATAAATCGATTTAAAGATTTTCATACACGCCAGTCCAAAAAAATGGGTTGGGACATGTTTTTTAAGGAAAATGTTTTTGACACCAAATCTCGATTAGAGCCGTATTAACGGAGATAAATCGATTTAAAGATTTTCATACTCGCCAGCCTGAAAAAATGGGTTGGGACATGTTTTTTGAGGAAAATGTTTTTGACACCAAATAACGCTCCAAATCTCGATTAGAGCCATATTAACGGAGATAAATCGATTTAAAGATTTTCATACCCGCCAGCCTGAAAAAATGGGTTGGGACATGGTTTTTGAGGAAAATGTTTTTGACACCAAATAACGCTCCAAATCTCGATTAGAGCCGTATTAACGGAGATAAATCGATTTAAAGATTTTCATACCCGCCAGCCTGAAAAAATGGGTTGGGACATGTTTTTTGAGGAAAATGCTTTTGACACCAAATAACGCTCCAAATCTCGATTAACGTATTAACGGAGATAAATCGATTTAAAGATTATCATACCCGCCAGCCTGAAAAAATGGGTTGGGACATGTTTTTTGATGAATTTTTTTTTTGACTCCTAAAAACGCTCCAAATCTCGATTAGAGCTATATTAACGGAGATAAATCGATTTAAAGATTTTCATACCCGCCAGCCTGAAAAAAATGGGTTGGGAAATGTTTTTGACACCAAATCACGCTCCAAATCTCGATTAGAGCCGTATTAACGGAGATAAATCGATTTAAAGATTTTCATAACCGCCAGTTTTGGAGCATCTCAGGTGAATCAATTTATCAGGAAAATTGAAAAAGTGTTCCGCTTCCAATGTTTCACGGCAATAATTTCTGCTCACAACTAGGGTTACCATATCAAAAAATTGAAAAGGAGGACATTTCATTTGAGGTTTGGAGACTAAGGAGTACAATGATTCCTTTTCTTAACATTAAATAAGTTATAAGTTTTTATCAAACGTTTTAATAATATGTGCGCTATCACATAGTTCATGACTTTCAAAGGTTCAATTGAGATTGTTCATAACTTGTAGTCGTTACTAATTCAATTCATCTTCTCGTTTTACTTCTGAAAAATGCATCAAACTAGCCTTCATAATTTTTTGATACTTGGAAATGATCTACACGGATAGAAATCTCCTTATATCTTTCGGCAAATTTCTATTACTAATTATTCATAAAATGTATAAGTCAAATAATAAGCAGACGCCTTGCAAAAAGTTAATGAAGATTATGTGTCAAATGAAATGTATAAGCGTTCACACATACCTTTTATGCATTCTTATAGGACATATGTGGTTTGTCTTATGGAATGTATAAGGCTGATGCTTTGGCAAAAATGTATTAGTGAAACACATGAATAAAATAATTGATTTTCGTTTCGTGTAGTCTAACTGATTTGCATGAAAACTACAGCTTTAGCGCCTGTCATCGCTGATTGAAACCAACATGGAACATCTGAGCAACCTGTTATTTTTACCATTGATTCAGCATAGGCCGCTGCCATAGTCGGAGCGAAGAGGCGCGATTAGCGATTATACAAAAGAATTCCTATTATTGATATTATTCCTAACATTCGATTTCACGCTTAGCGTGTCTCTTCGGTCACAGTATGACAGCAGCCTAAACAAAATACCTAAAATCCCATAGAACCAGAACGTCAAAATCGAACACATGTTAGATTCAATCTGTATGGCTGTGTTCCATTCGATTAATTTTAACTTAAATTTGACAGATAATAAATTTTCAGATAAACCTGCTATTGTACCAGACTTATTTCTGGCAAACCAGGAATCAATTTTGACAAATACCTTCTCGAAAATCACACGATCTACAATAGTGAGATTTTCGAACATTATAATTTATTTTTGAAATGTCAAATTTTAGTAAAATAAATTATAATGTTCGAAAATCCCTCTGTTTTTGTCCGATTTGCAAGAAATTGTTTGTCAAAATTGATTCCTTGTTTGTCTACAATAAGTCTGGTAGAATAGCAGGTTTCTTTTTTTAAATTTCAATCTGTCAAATATAAGTTAAAATTCACCAAATGAACCGCACCCAAAATGCAGGGGGGTTGACAGCTGTAGTATACTCCTAGTACCACCATAGAATGGCATTTGCTAGATAAGATGAGGTTGTGACATAATTAAACAAATAAGTTCTGCAAACAATGCTCTCTGAAAACAATTTTATGAATATGTCACTGGAAAAAATGAAAGGATTAAAAGGGAGGACATTTTCGGGCAAAAGGAGGATGTAGAAAAATTATTGTCCTCCTTTAGGATACCATATGGTAACCCTATTCACAACACTCTTTTTGACGTTCCATATTCACCATCGATCGCTTAGTTTCTATTAAAAAGGCGTATAAAATTGTTACGGTTATTTTGCTTAACGACGTGTTCCGGGTATCATCCAAACCATTTGTGGGATAGTTCTATTATTTGGGTCATCGTTTTTTAATGATTATTTATAGTAGGGTTTGTTATCAATGATGGAAAAAAGTGTTTAATTATTTTCACGAACTATTTGATATCTGTTTTTTATTTATTTATTGTTTATTCAATTAAATACAACATATATTAGCTATCAGGCTTGCAATGTCTCATTACAGCTAAAATGCTATTTTTCGTAACTATGAAACAATGAGATACTATAATGATAATTTTTATTTGTAAGATGCAAGAAAAGGTCGTAAAGTTTGTGTATGACATATAAAATTTGTCAATTTTGCTTTCAAAAGGTCACAACTAGCGGTTAGCTGTAACGATGAGGACGATGTCAAATCTGATCAAATAGTGTTCTCAAACATTCGGGGTTATATACGTTCATCGTCGTTAGACTCCGTATCAATTTAGAAGGATATACCTTGTACTGACCGTCAGCGGCGTTTAGCCTCATGTCTCCAGCAAATTTCGAGTAAACACATCCGAGGCAGACTGAATTAACAGCATTAAATTTTCAAAACAAATTAAAGTCTGTGCTAAATTCGAGCCGATCAACTGCATGCATATGGAGATGCGAATCGATATTTTATGTTGTTCAAACTTCGAATAGCAATATCGAATTGATCCCGACAGAAATGTCATATCGTGATCGACGTGAACCTGAACATTACTAATTTTCCATCTGGAGTTAAAAATCGTGAAAATTTCATTGTTTTTCGAGGATAGTGGCACGATTTTTCGAACTTGACACTGCCTCTAACGTGACTTTGTTTACCTATCTCTTTTAAGCTATCATTCGGCATTTTTTTGTGAAGATTTAGTGCTTGTTTTGGATTCTACGATTGTTTATGCAGCCCTGGACGAAGACGAACCATTTATTAAGATCTACTAGCTGTACCAGCAACTGCTGATAATCAAAAAATTTTTAACGCTATGTTACTGAGCTTGATAAAATAAAACTTAACATGGTTTTAGATGGGATGCATGCCAAATGCCAAGAGATTTCCCTTTCAGGTCCTCAATTTCATACGCTGTGGAACCGAGTATATCACTCGGGCAGGCAGATACATTGCGCCATATTTCGCGTTGTAATTCTGAACTGCACTCGACTGCTTCATGTTCCTATAGTAGACTTGCTGACCTATTTTGAAATCCTTTGCATGCTGACGATGCCTGTTATTATACCGGAGTTTACCTGTCTCATGGGCTTCCTTGAGATTCTTTTCAACGATGTCATATATTCTTTCGAATATTTGCCTCTGACTATCTGAACGCTGTTCAAGGGATTGATCTTGTTCTGTGGGTAGATCCTTATGATCTGTACCTTTTACGAAGAGTTTGTGACCATGGGTTATGAAGAGAGGGGTCATTTTAGTCACGGAATGAACAGAAGAGTTAAGGATGGTTTCTATTTCCGACAATTGGCGATCCTCGTAAAACAAAATTAGTTATCAAATTGTGTGGCTTCCCCACACAATTTAACCGTGCTAGGGGAGACTCACGAGCCCTCCTTCAAAGTTCTACGTGTTATGATTGAAAAGTAATTGCATGAATCGTTTATTTTTTTTAAATTATATAAACCAAAACATAACTTGCATGTGATTTATATTTACGAACATTTTTTGTAATATGGTATATTTGCAAAACTACCACTAAAACATTGAATTTCAGGTTGGAAACTCGGTAGAGGTTACACAACGTCTCTGCAGATGGCCTGCCAGATCATGTATTTGCGTGCAAATTTATCTGCTAACACAAACTTGAATTCGGCAGGAACATCTCCCTGAGCAGTAGCCAAGTAAAATGTTTGTCATGGTAGCTGTTTGAAATCGTCATCATCGATGAGGAGACAACCCTTGAATTTGGTCAACACCTGATCATACAGCTTTCTGGCACGGATTCTGGCCACATTGTTTTGATTTTGATCCGTATTTGGTTGTGCATGATATGACTTGAAGCAGAGATATCTAATTAACAAGATATTCCACTAATCAATTTCTTATACAAGGCATATAGTTACCACCCTTATGTGATCGCAGTGCACATTGAAACTATCGGGAGTTCCCCGCCAACTTCACCACGAAAGGCCTCGAAGACAAAAGCTTGTCTAGAGTAGTTATTATAACGATCGCATAAATTTTATCCTCACTTGCCTAGCTGAAACTAGAAATCAAGAGCAAATTCTGGCCCATTTTCCTAAAAAAAATCTGTTCAGTCTTAAGGTCATTGGGATGAAATTTTATTTTTAAAGCTAAGAGCATTTGTTAAATGAAATATTTTTTTTTTTTCAAAAAATCATAGGAAAAAAAATGAAATGGATGTAATGTGGCCTAAATACCCCTTATTTGGGCCCACACATAAATTCAGCAATCGACTAAATTTTCATCTAGATAAAATTTATAAATAGCAGATTTTTAGCGATGGGCCCTTTCTTAGATCCATAGGCCAACATGAGAGCCATTTTCCCTAGCTTCACAGAATGATGTTGAGACCAAATTATTCCAAATGGTCATGTCAATGGTACACTGAAACAAATCGACATGTACCGTTTATTGGATCCATCTTATAACATAGCAATGTCAGCAGATTTATTCATTCTATGCGATGATTGATAGATTCCATTGGATTATCACTTAAAAACTATGACTGCGATATGGAACGATTTCTATCGTAATTTCACATACTTAGTACTTGATAATACTTTGCTTCGAACGCGGTTAGCGATAGGTAAGATGTATATGAATATTGTCTGATATATTTCATGGTGAAAAACTGGTGATATGTCATTGGTGGGAACAGACATCTAGAAACTAATGGAAAATCATCTAAGTTTGCACTATGAGAAAATCCAGTAAAATATACCTGTTTTCATGATGAATATTGCTCACTAAAAGATATATCTTATAAGATAATTATGTTTATTTTATTGGAGTTGCTTTTAACAATTTTTGACGGAGTTGGTTGGAAATGCTAACATGAAGCTTAAGTGTGATAATTTATTAGCTAGAGAATGATCTTTAGAAGAGGGTAGGTGGATAGTTCCGTTAGAGTACGGCAGTATGAAAATTTAATAGAAGTTGAAAATGAGCGAAGGGCCATTAATGCGACAGTTTTTAAAGTTAGACGCACATCTTTTGCCTAACCCGTACGATGTACGCGGAGACTTGAAGTATGTCTCCAAGTCTACAGGCAAAAAATGTGCGTCCTTCTATTGCTCATAAACTGACTGCGGCTGTGGAATAGTTCTACGACGTTCCTACTGCCTTCTTTCTGAGATGACCAAGTTGGTCCTGACGAGAGGAGCAACACAATAGTTGGGTAAAGAAGAATTGCATTATAACACACCATTGACTGGAAATGCTCTCGCAACGTGGGGCTTTAGGTAGTGATGAAAACGTCGCTAGAACTATTCCACAGCCGCAGTCAGTTCCATCTTTTAAACCATTGGCACAACATTTATTAAGAAATCCGATGTTGCTTGCGAATATTTGCAGCAGCTGTTGATGTAAAATCGAACCAGAGAACCAGGAGTTTTCGGCTTCACAAAAAGTAGGGTTAACTACCCTATTTCCGGCCTATTAGGCACAACCCGCACTTCTTCTTCTTCTTCTTCGCATTTCAAGCTTATTGCATATCGCATATTAGCTTATTGCGTGCTCTCAACTTAGTGTTCTAGATGCACTTCCACAGTTATTAATTGAGAGCTTTCGATGCCTGTACCATTTTTGCATTAGTATAATTGTGTGGCAAGTTCAATCATACTCTATGCCCAGGGAAGTCGAGAAATTTTCCAACCCGAAAAATTCCTAGACCGGACCGGGAATCGAACCCAGCCACCTCCAGCATGGTCTTGCTTTGTAGCTGCGCCTTTACCAGCTGAGCTAAGGGAGGCCCCACAACCCGCACTTAGTCTTTCTTAATCTAGCGCAGTTTAGCACCAAACGGAATGTTATTATTACTGATGGGTTCCAAATTTATTTACCTTTCCGTACGTACCGTACCGTGAAAAAGAGAAACCAATCGTTGAGATATTGTTAAAAGTCTAACACTGCTTCTTGGCGCCAAACTCGGCCTACGGATTCTAAACTCACTTCGGCCTATCGGATGAAGATAAAAATTGATTCGGTCGGAGCGCTTCTTTTGTTTTTGGGAATAATGGGTGCAAACCTTCACACCACGCGTTCTCCTTGACTTCGTTCCGTAGCTTAATAACTAAAGTATCGTACCAAACGCATAATTTACTGGTTAAAATGAATTTATTTGAAGTTTTCTGCTCGATAGGCCCAAAATGGGCGATTAGGCCGAAGTAGTTCTCTACCCTATATGGGGGTGACATTTGTGTCATAGATGTGGTTTATTGGTGAAACGATTATTTAATAAAAAAAAAAGAGCGATCCAAAGTCCGCGATCAGGAAAGTTTACACGGAAAACAAAATAGCCCATCGGTTAAGTTCAGAGTCACACATTGTTGGGATATTGCTAAGTGATTCGCTAGGAGTGTTTCTTTTGTTTTTGAGAACAATCGACGTAAATATGCATAGTTTGCGCTCGTATAGCTTTAGGAGTGTAACGAAACAAACGTTCAATTGATATGTTCAACGTGCACATATCAATTGAACGTTTATTTCATTGATTTGATTGATGTTTTATACTCGATAGAACGGAAATAGGCGATTAAAGGGTGGAACGGTAAAAAATTGGTCAAATATAATTAAGTGCACACTGTGCAGTGCAGTGTTCTTTTTAAAGTTCAACGGCTACAAAATACAGAAATATTATTGTATTAGGCTGCCGACTGTCCAAATACGAACTGCCGGGCTTTGATGCAGAACGCCAATTTGCTTTGAACTGTTTCTAATTTTCAACTATTTTTTCTTTCTAGTTTTCTTGAGGTTTCGCTTATCGATTGCAAATATTTTTCGATTGGGCGCAGCTCCGGCCAGTTTGGAGGGTTGTTATCCTTGGGTACAACTTGGACGTTGTTGGCGGTATACCATTTATGAGCCATTTCCCCGTAGTGACAGGAAGCGAGGTCTTTCCAAAACAGCACGGAATAACTGTATTTCTTCAAAAAAGGCAACAGACGTTTTTTCAAACATTCCTTTACATAAATATCGTGGTTAACAGTTCCAATTGTCACGAAAATCGTGATTCGTCGCCAAACCAAGTATTTTCGGGAACTTTTTCTGCTTAAACTTATCTTGAACCTGTCCTTTCCGGTAGCCGTGTCGAACTCTTGACCTGGAAGCTGCTTGAAATCTGCCTTCGCGTCCATCGTCCATTATGATGCAATCAAACTTGGTCAACAATGTCGTGTACAACTTACGTGCTCTTGCATTGGACGTGGTGTTTTGCCTATCAGCTCGATTGGGTTTCACTGTAGCCTTGTATGTTGAAAGTCCGGGTCGTTCCTTGGCTGTTTGTGGTGTTGTGTGAGATATTCCCAGCTTCTTTCCGACATCTCTGACGAAAAGGTTAGGATTACACTTCAAAACGCTGGCCACTTTTCTACCGGTCACTGATCCTAGTTTCCTAGCAGTCATCAGACGTTCCCAAACACTTTAATAACGTTTGCCAAGCTTGCGTAGGGAAAATTAGGATTTTGCTTGTGCGCGAGCATAATTTTGATACACTGTTCCTCTTGCTTCGCCGCCATTTTGACAACTGAATGGTAAATGGGAATAACAAAATAGAGGCAACATTCCGTACTCACATACCTACAAAAAAGGGATGTTCAAGTTGTTTTTAAGTGCACGATTGATTAAAATACACCAAATTTTAGTCGACCAATTTTTGACCGTCCCACCCTTTACGACGAAGTAGAGCTCTACCCTACATGAGATTAGCACAAGACATCTTTTTCTCGATGTCTAGCACCTGAAGTCAATTATCTAGAGCTGTGATTTTTAAATAAAAAAACTTAAAAAAAGGCCATCTAAAATATCACGAGTTTGTTTTTCCATATCCAATAGAATCTAGAAGACGTTTTTAAAGAATATTCACCTTATCAGTTCTGTTAGTTATTCACCAAAGGCTTTCTCCGATTGCTATAATATTGTTTTTGTTGACAATCCTCTCTGAGCTGTATCCCTGTGTTGCTAGATCAACAGATCCTGGTTGGGAAAACCATTAAAAAAAAATCAATAAATTTACCGTTTTCGGCTAGATCCAATCAAAAGTGCAATATTCAGGCTTCTAGAGAAATCTCCATTTACGAATCTATAATGTGAAACAATATGAAAAATTCGTAAATGTAGATTTTTATCAGAGCGTTAAGTATACATAGGTATTGTAGAAAGATTTAATCTATTAATTTTAACAGTTTATTATTAACCTTATTGACTAACAATTAGTAAGATGCAGAAGGTAACGTGACCAAAAGTCTGATTAAGAATCTGAGTAACGACACAAACCAACGAATTTAGGAATGTCCGAAACAGAACAGTATATTGTAATACATTATTCTTACGTCCAAGTGTTTTTGTCGCAATTCGTTACGGTGTGTACGTTCGGTTGTATATGTACTTGTTTTAACCAAGCAGTAGTTTAGTAGGAGTGGCAGAATGTGAAACGAGCATGGTCAGTTATACAGTAACAATGCAGAAAGATTTGCCAAAACATACAAATCCAGTGTAATTTGAATCAACTTAGGAATAACGATGTGCAACCATCATACCGGTAGAGACGAGAGAATGAAACCGATGTAACTACTACAGTGTCCAATTTGCTTCAAATATCCGTCTGTATTAGAATTGAATTTAACAAAGCGAATCAATTCACGCGAATCGGAATTTTACTAACCAAATATACATGTCGTACTAGCTTTTATTCGATATTCGCTAAGGAAATTTACCATCTAGATAGTGAAATCAATTAGCATTGTATGGCATCAATTAAACACACAACCAAACACACACCCTGCATGCAGTATCAAAAATCGCCAATCATCAACAAAAATCAAGAGAATCTGACAATGAAAAACCTGAGTGTGTTACCTCTTCCGTTCAAATTAGCAACTAAGGATATTGAAAACAATTCAACCACACGAATAGAGCGACACTCATTTAGATTTTAAGTGCTAAAGCGTGGAAATAAACCTATTTTACCGAAAAATTAAACGCTTGTTGGTTTTATTGCTTTGGCGAAACTAGGGCCGGATAGCTTTGTTTATCGTTTGGACATCGGAATCGATTGCGGTCGGACCACACTTTCAAAACAGACCCCCGTGTTTAGGCTACTTTGTTTTCGGACTCACACATTGTAGGCTAGCTAGGTTCGCGTTCGTTTGCAAGTAGGAGGCTTTGGCCAGTAAGACCGACAAGCGTTCAATTTTTGCTCTGGAATCCAACTCGCAGTAGACCTAGACGTAGACTTAGAATCCTAATTCTCAGTCTCTCTTTCTATCTCTGTGTCTGTTGTCTCTTTCTCTCTCTCTCTTTCTCTCTATGTGTATTTCTCTTTCATGCTGTCCCACGTGTGCAGTCGAGGTCAAGTAAGGTCCCGAAGCAGGTCGAAGAAATGATCGATGAAAAGTGTAGGAACCTGAACAAAACCGGCGTCCCCAAGGGCAGTGCGTTGCACCTGGCCCAGTGGATGAAGGGGCAGCTGGACAAACAGGTAGTGGAGTCCGATCCAATCGATTCCGATCCCGAAGTGGCGATCGAAGAGTGGTCTGTTGAACAGGTTGCGACTCGATCCAAGGAGTTGAAGTTGGTCGATACCGATGGAAATCTTTGCAAAACAATGAATGGGTCAGGGTCGAACCTCAAGTTGACCGATGCACATCTAGAGGATGGATCCACGTACGATGGAGATGATGACAATAGGAGTGTGTCGAAGAGTACCACCTCGGATAGCCAGGTAAGTGTTGGAGACGTGAATGTGATGAGGATTTCATTTATCGTTACCCTTTGATTTAGATAACTGTTCGCTCGAGTCCCCTCAGCAATAAAGTAGACACAATCTCCGTCTGTCGGCAGTGCCACAAAAACTGCAAAAGTCGTATGAACTCACCTAGCAGTAACTCGTTAACCGTTCAGCATAGTCAAACTTCGTCCACGCGGTGTTGCGTGTCTTCCTCGACGACCACCAGCAGTCTGAACAAAAGCGCGAATTCCACCTCCAGCATTTCTTCCACCAGTACTCTAACAATGCACAGCAAATCACCCACGAAAGCGGAAGAACTTCACGCAACCACTGCGTTGCCAGAAACTCCAGAATCTTCTCACAAGGCTTCACACAAGCATCATCCTCCAGCAGCGCTCAGCCTCAATAACTACAAGACCAAGTGCCAAACGCCCTGTCACTGCAAGTGTACCCCAAAAGACTTCGAGAAGACTACCATCAGTCCGGATGAGGTGCTTCACGAACGAGTCAAAATACTGAAGAATGTAAACGAAGTTAACGCTAATACAGGTTCTACCAAGCTCAATGGACACCACACCACCACGCACGAACTGCGTACCAGTAGATGTGATAGTAGCAAATGTGATTCCACCGATAACAATAACATCGAAGACTGGTCGTTGATGTTGATCGGTCTGGCCCAGATAAACCCGGCGGCATCTCTCGTTCATATGGACCCTTTCGAAGCAGTACCTACGATCTCGGTAGTGCCACCAACTCCGGATGCTCTAAACAGCAACAACAAGTACTCAATGTCCCTTAATTGGAGCGACTCGAACCGGCTTCAGCTGGGAATGATCAACGAAGACAACGGTGCTGAATACGATGAGTATTCACCGGATAACTCACCGGAGGACGAAGTAGCTGAACCTCCGTATCGTGCACTGAGCACCGGAATGAAACGATACGGAACATTGTCCAGTTTGGAACGGGTGCCGTCGGATGAAACAGATGACAAGACTTACAATTCTTCGGAGGAAGATTCCGAAAATGGTAAGATCATTACTTTAAATATATCTTCCACATCCGAACGTATAAGTTAAATTTTTCGTAGATATCAAAATCGTCACCAAGGAGGTCTACGACGATAACGCACAAACGTTCCTAAATTGGACGGCCCGGGCGGGAAGCTTCATCGAAGAGTCTCGCGCCTTCATCGATCGGTATCTTGGCCGAGGTAACACTGCCGACGATGACGACGTGACCAAAGAAGATGCCAATGCTGAAGAAGATCCCATCGAAGGCGAAACATCGGTGACCTCCGGTGAGGAGGTGTGGGGAACTCCAACGAGCGGAGGCGAAAACGACGACATGCAAATCTTCGGCAGTATCGAACAAACGCACTCGGTAATTATCATCATCATCATCATGCTTTTTCTGTTGCATCTCGTTGAGATGAACCTTTGCTAATGAACCGTCCAATCCCAAGTCGCCGACCAAGTCCTCATCGTCCTACACCGGAGACGACGACACCGAACTGATGATGGACGAACTGCTGATGGCACCGCCGATGACTGCCAGTGCCGTGCGGGGTCTACTGCCAAGGTACCTGTAGCTCGTTCGTATTTCATATTTGGTAGATAGAGAGGGCTTGTTTCAGTTTTCCTAGAATCTAGACTAGACCCAATAGTCTACATTTAGGTGCTAGGAATAGTCATAGCCCAGTGGATTTCCTTAGAATGTAGCATATAGATAGACACATCAATATCCAATTGTTCCTTTCTTTCTTGTGTTTGTTGGATTCTTTTTGAATGACGAAAAACTCATATGTATCATAACGTGTAGACGAAAGCTAGAACCACTGTTTGAAGAGGAAAGTGAGAGTTACGAAGAATCGGATGACGATAGTAAGCCACTGAGTGGACGTGATAAACAGGTAGGATGTGATAAATACACTCTGTAATGCTGTTTTTTTAGACTTTATTGTTATCAGTATTATAAGTTACCATTCGAACTTTGATTGTAGTGCAACGTTATTTTCTTAATCATTCTATTCAGGGGTTTAGTGTAGTTTGAAATGATATGACATTTTACAAGCACGTTTCAGTCGTTCCAGTTACAGCATTGCGAAATATGCATCCCGTGTTGCAAGTCTGAGAATCGTAAAACGCTTCTTTTGTCCGCTTTGACAGGATTGGCTTTAATTTAGTCACTATAATCATGGACGTCTGGAGATGGGAGCCGATTTGAACCCGAACTATTCCAAAATGGAAGTTTCTGTTTTTAATTAGTCGGAAAGGAGAAGTATTGTGATCGAGACAAATTTAATCAACCGAGAGTACTATTATGTTAGATAATAGTTTTGACATAACTCTTTTTCAAAAAAAAAACATCAGTATGAGTAATGCCAAGGCCATAAAGATTATAGGGACGATCTGCCTAATTTTGTCCAATGCACACATTCTGAAATATAGCATTAGTGATCAATGTTCCATTAGCATCCAATAACGAAAAGAAAAGATAAAAAACAGCAGATGTTTATCGATGAACAGAATCTTTAGATCCAAAGGCCGACAATAGAATCATTTCCTCCACTTATTGACTTTTTTCACAGATCAAATGAAAACCTGACAGATGCATCGCAAATGTGCACCGTTAACCGGTAACGAATTGAATAACGATCGTTAATTTCTGCATTGTTAAATCATTCGCTGATTTTAGTTTTATGGATTTGAATACTACACACTTAGTTTTTTTTCTACCGAGCTCGGTTGTGCAAATCTCGGCAACAAAAAGTTTTACTGAGATCTCAGCAAACATTTCATTTGTTTGCTGAGATTCAGCTAAGCATTATTCGAGACTCAGCAATCAAATGTCACTTTTGCTGAGATCTCAAAAAAACTTATTTTTGCCGAGATTTACACAGCCAAGCTCAGTAGAAAAAACTAAGTGTGTAGGATAAAATCTGCACGACACACTGATTAACGGTCTTTGAATGATGGTAGTTCAATGAATGAAGTTATAACCTGAAATAACATTTTCGGGAATGTGATAAACAAGGTGCTATTACCATAGAGGTAACTCTAAGACTAGAAGGTCCCAAAGAAACGTGCTCAACTTTTTGGCTCAACTCTGGTACTCTCTTCGGTCCCACGCTAATCAATGCACCCTTCGAAACATAGGAAAATCCACGAACCCCTCATTTTATCTGTCAAACTTTCATAGCGAATCAAAACAAACATCGTGTAGTACTAGAATTTCGACTAGAATGGGGTTTCCACCGGTTGCTATTACTGAGCCATTTTTTCAAACCTTCATGTTGACGGAATATCGAAGCAACCTGTTGATTTTGCCGTTGAATCTGAATATGCCTCTGTACCAAAACGACAAATCCCATACACGGTAAGAAAAAAGTACCCAACGGCCAGATCACTTTTACCTACTTTTGACTAGTTTGCCTCCGTTTCTCCTTCTAATGTTGTCAAAAACGGAGGAGCAAAACCACCCAACAGAGGTAGTAAAGTGTAGGAACCCAACTTTTAGTATAATCATATTTACCTACTTTTTGGGTACAACTAACTTACTTTTGGGTAGAAAGCTAGTGGTAAATTCCATACGAATTGCACACCGGTATATAAAAACTTTTTTGACGCTCAACCTACGTTGGGGTTCCTGCACTATACTGCCAATATGAGTGAAGAGAACTTACTTTTGGGTACTTTTTTTTTTCTTACCGTGTGAGTATCAAAACGTCAAAATCGAAGAAATGTTGGATTCAAACTGAATATAGGGGGTACGACAGCTGTTGAATAAGCTTGGTAATAAATGCGAAAGTTGTCACTAAATGTTGCCAAAATCAGGAGCTTAAAAGGGACCCATAATACTGCGTCACCGTCAAGCGGGACCCTCAAAGCTGCTTCAACGTCAGCGTCAGCGTTAAATTTGAATCTGATCAAAATTGACGGACTGACACAGCGTCGATGCGTAGTCGCCAAGTAGAGATATCGGTAGAAAAGCAGCTTGACGTGCGTTACACCTGTCATTTGACGGACGAACCCCTTCGTCAACACTGACGGTGACGCAGTATTGTGGATCCCGCTTCGCTGAGTCAGTCCGTCAATTTTGAATAGATTCAATGGTGACGGTGATGCCAACCTAACGATTTAGGTAGAAACTAACGATTTTAAATTGGCTCACTACTTGACTAGCCTATTGGTCCCAAGCAAATCGATTAACGTACCCCATTCTAGTCTACATTCTAGTAAACACACAATGTTTGTTTTGATTCGCTATTAAAGTTTGACAGATAAAATGAAGGGTTAGTGAATTTTCTTATGTTTCGAGGGGTGAATCGATTAGCTTGGGACCGAAGGATAAGAGTACTAGAGCTGAGCCAAAAAGTTGAGCCCGTTTCTTCGGAACCTACTAGTCTTGGAGTTACTTCTATGGTGATGCCGCATTGTAGGTACCGCTTTACTGTACCAAAATATTTTTTTTTTGATTTTGGGTAAGCGCTGAACACAATGCATGACATGGCACAATAAATTGCTGGCAAGAGTAAATTTTTAATACACGAAAATCCGTTTGACAACCCGCAATGAGCGCGTTGCGACAAAAGTGGCAAAAGTTTTGAAAAACCGGTGCAGTTGAGCGGCAACCAGATAAGTGTTCAAGTGGATTAACCAGAACGTTCAAGATGTAATCAAAATAATCATCCAACGTCGTATTAAGTAGTCAGAACCACCTTGGCCAGATCCGTACATGTTCCGGGTACCCCCTGGGAAGTGTCCAGATTATACTTAAAACTACATCTTCATGCGACACAACTACAAGAGAATTCAACAACAAGGTTATTGGTAACCAAATTAAGTACTCAGGACCACGGTCCTTCTTGCACCTACATCCACATGCGATACATTAAAACTACAATAAAGTTAAAAAAAATAAGGTCATTGTTGGCCAAACTAAGTACTCAGGACCACGTTGGTCAGATCCGGAACATGCAGATGCGACACATCAAACTTAAATAAAATTTAAAAAATATGGTAATTGGAGACCACACGAAGTACTCAGGACCACGTTGTCCAGATCCGGACATGTTCCGGGTACCCCCGGGGAAGTGGTGAGATTATTCTTGGACCTACACCCTCATGCCAATCAAACTACAAGAAAATTCAAAAATAAAGTCACTGATGACGAAACTAAATACTCAGGGCCACGTTGTCCAGATCCGGACATGTTCCGGGTACCCCCGGGGTAGTGGCCAGATCCTTCTTAAACCTACATCCTCATGCGATACATCAAACTACAAAATATTTTAAAAATATGGTCATTGGTGGAAAAATTAAGTAGTCAGGACCAGTTTGAGCAAATCTGGACATGTTCCAGGTACCCTCGGGGAAGTGGTCAGATTCTTATTGAACCTACATTCTCATGCGACACAACAAACTACTAGAAAAAGAAAAAAATAAGGTCATTGGTGGCCAAATTAAGTACTCAGGGCCACGTTTGCCAGATCTGGACATATTCCGGGTACCCCCGGGGAAGTTGGCAGATTCTTGTTGAACCTACACCCTCAAGGGACACATAACACTACAAGAGAATTCAAATGACAGACATTTTATAACCTTATAACCTCATAAAAATCAGTTAGCTTACGTACAGTGCAAGTGAAAAATAAGTTTTTGCGCGCATTGTGGGTAGGAATTCGGCAAAGCGCATTGGCATAGCGGTAACCGGAATTTTAGTAATACGCATTTGCCGCTGTGCCGCTGTCATTGTGTTCGACTCTTCAACGTTAACGTCGTGGAATTTATCTAAAGCTTCGACGTTTTAATGTTAACGCGCTAAATTCGCTTAGATGCTTATTAACGGTTACCGACGCTTAGAGATGAACTAGCCTAAGGCTAAAAATCTCTTTAATAAAGAATTTAAAAAAAAGGTTATCGACACTAACTTTCTGGTTAACGGTACAATCCCAGTTGAGGAAGATGGGATTTTCAGAAACGAAAAATCTCTGATCACGTCTGCTCCACAAGAGAAATAAAGACGTAGGTATCGGCAGGCAAACATACTTTTGAATATAAAAACCAATGCATCCATACAATATTGAAAAACGCTCCATAAAAAACATCCAAATGATCTATAAAACATCGGAGAAAATCCCTAAACAAGTGTTGATGATCCATAAATAATATCAATACTATCAATATTTTATGTGAAATTTAGCAACACAATTGTAAAAATGTACCGCTAAATTTCTAAAGAATGAGCATTGAAATTGTACGAATTACCCATAAACATATTGCAATTGATCCATAACACATTCTAAAGAAAGTGATCCATAGAAAATCAAGATTGCGCACCTAAAAATATTGCCATGTTCGGATTAATGAAAGCAACTTCCTCAGAGCAGCCTCGTTTTGGACAGCTTGAAGCTGAAAAAGGTTTTATTAAACTAATATAAAGTCTAAAACAATCTTAATGCTCATAATGCAACCTATTTCAGCTTCAAGCTGTCCAAAACGAGACTGCTCTGAGGAAGTTGCTTTCATTAATCCGAATATTCTTGAAGAACAACATCGGATATAACCTCAAAATGCCAGAGGAATCAACACCACCGTTGAGTGAAGAATAGAACAGTGATCGAAACTGTACGCTTTGTGAAGGCCATGACCACGTACATAGATGATATGGTCCAGCGTGATGTCTGCGATTTCTGGACCCATTATGGTTGTGCTGGTAAGACAGCAGCTGTAAAGGAGGTTCCGTAGACGTGCTCGAAGTGCACACATATGCTGAAGGTGCCGAAAGGAACCAAGAAGTCTGTCCCAAAGAAACCACCTAGCAGAAAGAATAGTGCGAGGAGTGATGCCGGATCCGAATTTGGAAAAGGAAGTACCAATGAGGTCAGCCTGGAGGAATCCCTAGACCAGTTGCAGCAGAAGAAAAGTGCAAAGGAGAAAGCGCTGGAGGAAGAGAAATTCCTCCATGAAAAGCGATAGGAGGCTGAGCGGGAGATTTTTAAAACCTAGAGTTATCTTCCGTCACTCTTTCAACAAAGATTTGACTAGATTAAGGATTTAGGGATTCAATTATTATTTTGGTTAAGCACGCAAACGATGTAGAATGATCCATTTATTATTATTATTATTTATCTTTATTAGGGAGGCTTTCAGCCTTGGGCTGGTTCGCCTAATGATCCATTTACTAGTTACTTAGGGTAAATCAAGTATATAGCGTTTAGGAAAAAATTTTAGATTACCAAATTTTAGGATCAAATACTAGATACTTCAAGATTAAGCAAATATCTAGTTATTAAATTCTATATTTTCACGAACTCCTCCTTCAACTAACCTTCTTCAGTAGCTAGTTCACTACAAATCACTACTAATTAAACGGTAGGTATAGTAACAAATTTAGGCAATTAACTTGATTTAGCTGTAAAACGTGTTCAAGATGGTTTGGATAAGCTCACAGTTCCGTTGAACCAAACGTGACGTCTGTCATTTCTGACACCGACCGTTACCATAGCTCTCCGAATCTCCCACAGGGTTGTCGCTGGGTTTGGCGGTACAGGGTTATCCCGATATTCCGAACAGTCATGATCCATAAATTAGACGTATTTTATTCATGTTTTGGACACTATATTATTAATTTTGATCCATAAACCTCTACCTAAAATAAACGGGCAGAACAAAATTCTAAGTAGATATGCAATGGAGTAATTTTTCAAGCTTTATGGATCAACGTTTAAAAGTTTAAAAAGTTTAAGGTTCATTGATAAATGTTTTATGGATCAATTGCAATATATTTATAGGTTATTCATACAATTTAAATGCTCATTCTTTAGAAATTAGCAGTACATTTTTACAATTGTGTTGCTAAATTTCACATAAAATATTGATAATAATGATATTTTTTTATGGATCATCCACAGTTTTTTACGGATTTTCTCAGATGTTTTATGGATCATTTGGATGTTTTTAATAGAACGTTTTTCTATATTTTATGAATCGTTTTATCAATTCTAAAGGTGCATACTTAGGGCTGCCGTATCGGCCCATCGGATGCTGGGATCGATATCTAGGATCCAGGTGTCGAGACGTCTCCCAGGTGACAGTGATTAGCACTAGATTGCGGATCAGAGACAGATGGAAAATAAGTATGAATGGGAAAAAAAAATAGGAAACCCATGTTCTAAATCTCGCAACAATTATCCTCTCGTTGATGGAGCGCATAAATGTGCTAGTTTACTAGCTCAACCAGCAAAACCAACAAGCATGAATTTCTATTGTTCCTGAAATCTAATGCTGGTAGATGCTGATGCACTTAATAATATAGGCAATAGGCATGATGCATAAATTGACGTATATTATTCATATTTTGGACACTAAATATTTTTAAATTTTGATCCATAAACCTTGAAAAACTGCTCCATTATTGCGTAGCTACTTAGATAACCATTCGCATTCCATTCATTTTGGCTAAAAAATGTTTTATTAAATTATGTGATAATAAGATATTATGATGATATTTTGTATGTGTACAGAACAAGAAAAGATTGTAAAGTTTGTGTGCAATCAACTCCTCCAACAAAAAAAGCGTAAATAATATTTAACCCGGCTTCAAGAGAAAGCCGTGTAGTGATTATTGGATAACCAGGAAAAGGTTGAATAAACGCCTTTCAAGTTCACACACAACTAAACAGCAGGATAACAGGTGAATAGAAGTGTTAATTGATGTGCAATAAAAGCTTGTCCCAACCGTCACAACAGCTATAAATTGCTAACAAGTTCGCCAAATTTGCTTGTATAGCGGTTGAGTAAAGATTGCCTCATATCGTATAACGTTTGAATACAGCTTGAGGCTGTATAAATGAAATGAGTAAAGCGTTAACATTGTGAAAATTGTTCGTTGGGCAAGGGCTAAAATGTTTTCTTTTGATTACTGAAAAAATCCTGTTCTCCTAGTTTGCAATTGTCAGGACTAGGATTCGATGCAGTAGATCCTATTCCAGTAACGCACCACGAAAAGCTGATTTACCAGGGGGTTTGAAATGATAAAAATGGACAACAAGGAACGAACTCACCAAGTTTAGCCAATTGAATCTAAAAGCAGCTTGACATGTGTTGATGTATTGCTGACGGTTCGCTTGACGAAGACCACCATCAACTAGTCTGATTTGTGGTAGAGCTTGCACGGATTGTCTTCCTTTGGTTTGAGATAAAAGATCTTTGAATGAAGTCGATTTTTGATGTGCATTGGCAAGCCTTTTCGTGGTCAATAGCCAGGTTCAGAGCTGTAACTCAACGATGAGACGAATGATGGGACGCTGAGGGCCCATGTTGGTTATACGTGGCTTCGGAACAACTTGTCAGCGGCAAATAACAGGGACGTAGAACTAGATAGCATGAGATGCAGCTCTTGCAGGCTCTTTTCTGTCTTATTGAACTCGCTGAGGAACTAGGAATCGTATCCTGGACATGGTGTCGACCAGATCAGCAACTGATTATAGAAAAAAAAATTAAAGGAAAAAACATAATAGGGAGTGTTAAGAAAAAGAAAAATGTTCAAAAAGTATTATAACTTGAAAACGTTGATCAAGACAATGTTCGCGATGAAGTTGCAGGAGCTGAAACGAACTTTAAGAAAAAATACACTGAAAGAAAACATCAATTTTAATCCACGGTGTTAAAAAAAAAGTTGACTATCTCGATGAACATACAAAATTTTTCATTTTGTTTTTTGTGTGAAGAAAGCTGAAGTTATGTCTTGTCAAGTAAAGTGTAACAAATGGATAAATGATTTTATATAGGGGAAATGAATGTAATGTCGGCCTAAATGCCCCTAATTTGGGCCCATACATGAATTCAGCAATTGACTAAATTTTCAATAGCGACTAAAAATATCTTGATAAAATTGATAAACAGCAGATTTTTAGCGATGGGTCCAATCACAGATTCACATTACATCCATTTCCCCTACATTATTTTTTTGTATCGAATTTTGTAACAGATTAAAATCACACATTTGTGAGTAAAATAATTCCAAACATGGTTTCTACGCGTAATTTCCATTAAATAAGCCAAGTCCAAGCGTTTCCCAACTTATTACGGATTTCAAAAGCAGAATTTTTTTTAAAATAATTTTAGACGTTTTTCGGATATAAGTTATGATTTTCCATAGTTGAAATCTAAATAACAAACATTTCATTTTCAGACATCACCTATCAGACTTATCCGTTTCATTTTAGATGCGACCAAAGCTATCGAATGCTATCTGTATCTGTCGTACCGGGCTGTTACGTGTAGAAAAGGAACAGCATTTTATTAGAATTCAATTTCAAATAACGTTGGATTTTATTTAGCTTTAGGTTTATTTCATAGAAACTCAGATCATTCAAATATTATATTGTGGGTACATCATTAGAACTAGGGAATGTAGCACGATTACATATCAAACTAATTTGTTTTAGTTGTTTAGCATAAGATTTACGTCAGTGTTCACTCGGCTGTCGGCAGAAGCAGACCACTCGCAATGTGTGTCACGCGATCGTCTGTTTACTCGGCAGCAACTATTGTGTGGTCCTCCTCATTGTTTTTCATCAGCAGTTCTTTCAGTCGATCCATTCACACTGGGCCAGGAACCGAAATTAGCAAGACAAAACCTCTAGCGCATTGGGTTTGCATTATATTGAATTGATGTCTTTGGCAAAGTTTCTCTGTTTAACATGCACGTTCATCTGGTTATGGAAATTAGTTCCAATTTACCCCGCATAGATGGTGCTGCGATACTAACTTTCTTATTTCGCATGATAGAGATTTTCTGTCTTCGGCAAAGTTGTAGAACATAAAATAATATATAAAAATGCCGAAAAACTCAAAGTTCTAGGTCTTCAAATAACAAAGAAATAGTGAATATTCTAAAATTTAACTGAAATTTACGTTTTTTGTATTATTTTCCATACAAACGAGAAATCCTTCATTTTTAACGCCGTCTATCTTTTAAGTCGAATAATTTGCATGTTTTGATGAAGAGTTCCCAATATTTTGGGTCGATACAAGAGAAATACGTAGACGAGACGTATTCCATCGACTTTTGCTGACCTCTGACCCAGTGATGACAATGCAGAAACAGTTTCTTCAAACCGATAAAGAGCAATTTCCAGGACCCGTGAAAATACTGTTGCAATCATCGACATTGCAAGATAACAGGTAGTTGTAAGAATTAAAACAAAAATAATTACTATGAATTACTATGCATGAAGAAGCTTTGTGCATACATTAGTACCAGCGTTCGCCAACGTGCAGCCTGCGAAACATAAGAGACATATTCCATCGTTTCCATCGCACGCAGCCAGCAAGCCGTGCATTGGCGAACGCTAATTGAATAAACATTGTAGTCTATGAATTCAGATATCTCAAATATATAAAATAATATGTTCGGTAAACTTTCACCTTTGATTGATGATAAATGGTACATTTCAGAAGCTAAACAACTTTTTGCTAATACTTGCTACTTTTTGAGAAACCGGATTATGAAAATCATGGTAATTTTCACTATTTTGGCTAATATTTCGCTTGTATCGACCCAAAATATTGGGAACTCTTATTCAAAACTTGCAAATTATTCGACTTAAAAGATAGACGGCGTTAAAAATGAAGGATTTCTCGTGTGTATGGAAAATAGTACAAAAAATGTAAATTTCAGTTAAATTTTACAATATTCACTAGGGGAATTTACGTATTCTCGGCAACCTAAGCAGCGACCTTCTTTCTATAGCCTTTTTCTCTAAGGAACGCACACATATGCAGTATTGGTTTGTTTACAATCTTTTGCTGCCAGCTGCTCTAACAATTTCAGTCGAAAGAATTGTCGAAAACTGTTTTGAAACGCTTTTACAAAGCTCCAATCTTCTCTACTGAGAGCGAGTATTGTCGGCAACCAGTTTTTCTTCGGCAAGCGTTCCATTTGAACTGCATGTAAATCTGCTGTTCTATTATCGGCAACTCGAAATCAGCTACAATTTGTAGTGCGTGTGTTTCATTTCAAGAAAACCCTGCTAGATTGCTTTTTCTCAGTGGTAAAAATATAATCAAATTGAAGCTGAAAGCATAAAGAATTGTTTGCATGCATTCAGCGAAGTGTTTTCGTAAGAAAATCCAGTGAAAATAGTGTTTCAATTTGGGTTGCCGAAAATATTATTTTGGTCGTACTAAAGCTGAGGTCAATATCTTTATGGATTTCACTCCAGTAGTAGGAGTAGGAGTGCCGCTTTAATCCATCTGTAAGAACGTAGGCCGACGGTTTAAGTGGGGTTCTTTCGGACAGATAGTAAACTATCGCGTTTGGTTGTCTACCATACTGAAATTATATTTAGGGTAGGATGGTGCAAAACGCACCGTTTAAGCAAAATCGTCAATTGCTGGCGTATGGAAACTAAAATCAAGAAGAAAGTAATGGTGTATGGTGCATTACCATGTTTTCTACGAAGATCAATTGATTTCGAACTACAAAACGATGAATTTTCATGATTTTCAAGGTTTTTTATAAATTGGTTCCAAAATGATAGCGAGGCAAAACGCCTGATTTATGATGATCTGACACCTGATGATTATTCCTTTATGTTACATCAGAAATAAGGTCTCATTAGAGTGTTAAACTGTGATTCATTAAGTAAAACATCTAAAAAATATCCGAAAAGCGAATTCGCTCAATTTTTGCGATATATTCTGTTAAAAGCTTAATTTTCAGTCGACGATTTTAACAACTGCACAATTCGAAAAAGTAGTGTACATTTCTGTTCAATATAATGCACATAAATGGAGCGTCACATATCATATACGTTTACATTATATATCATCTTAAGTTCTAACACATTTCATGCAATGTAGCAAATATTGTATACAAAAGCCCATCTTTGTAAACAACATTGTTTGCAAGTTGCTCGGTTGCGTGAGATGAAATACAAGTTTACGTGAATGAATGTTTACATCACAAATAAAATTCAGAATTTTTATCTGTGTGTGTCATATTTTGCACAAAATACTATTTTTTAAGGGAACCAGTAGGTCAATATATGATTTTATGATCAAGAATTATTTGTGAAACCTCCAGTTAAAAACAAATACAACCCGTTAGCCGGAAAATGCATCTGAGGGAAAGTTATCGCTGTTTTTCTTTTCTTTTTTTTTTCTTTGGTTTGTTTTTTCCGTCGATCTTGTTTTCCGTGCTGAGCACCAATGCTACCGACGTGCCAGGAAGGCAGCTCCCACACCTGGACCCTACCTATCGACCCATCAACTCATGAACCGGGGACCAACGGCTTTACTTCCCATCCGAAGGAAGGCGTGATCAGAGATGTTATGCCTCAAGAACATCCCGGCGGCGCCAACTGGGATTGAACCCAGGCCTGCTGGGGTGAGAGGTAATCACGCTTATCACTACACCACCGGCGCCGTTATCGCTGTTTTTCTATAAGTGGGCATTTTACCCAACACCGTTCGAAAAATTCATGTAAATTTTTGCGAGATATAGTGCACATAAAATTAACGCTAGATTTGGCATAATTTTACGCGATATTTCGTGTAAATTTAAGCGCAATATCGCATAAATTAGCAATATTGTATACAAGTTTGTAAACGATTTCACTGTTTATGCCAAGTTTAGCTCAGAATTAAACGAAAAGAGACGTGAGACGAATGGATAGTGTATGATGAAGTGCCAGTTACGTAACTGATTTGATAGTCTGTGTCGGATACGCCACACATCCATGATTTCCTTCTCATTTTCTTCGCGGTAATAGATGATGCATGAATTCCAATTATGCCATTGTTGAATGTCTTAATATTGTGGGACAAACTGATTCTATTTACAGCATACTCGACAGAAGTCGACGAAGCCAGAGACGTAACCCACGGGATGATATCCACAATGTCTGGTTGATTGCACACCGCTGATAGAAGGCTATTCCATATCTGGCTCCATTTAATCATTCGATGGTTTGGGGGTTGATTGCGAACAATAAACTTGAAGACGGCCTCTACTGCAAATTTTCATGTAACTGTCCAATGATTGTATACAACCAAAGGAATGAAGATTTTCAATTACACCATCTGTTAGCCTTGTAACATCTGAACTACACTTTTTGATTTAGGTAGGGGCTTACAACAGTTGTTGAACTTTTTATCCATGTTTAACATATGATTTGCTTGTTGACCTTGGAAAGCTCGGAAACTGAATTGAATTGGCAAAGAATTATAGCAAGTAAGTAAACCAGTGCAATGGTACCTATCATCCTTGTAATTGTTAGTTGATGACATTTATGTATGAAGAATAAGTAAATATTGTTTCAGACACTAGTAGAATTTGAAATAAACCTGCTTGTGTTTGTCATATACACACAACTGACCAGTACGATAGACACATATTAACCATACACTACGAGAAACTTATTTTGATTTCGATGCCCTGAGACTGACACTTATGATATAATATTCAAACATGAAAAAAGTGAAATTTAATTCAATCGAATGTATTTGTATTGGTTACTTTCAACAATATGACCTTGTCTACAATAATGTAAAAAATATGTTCTGCTGTTTGAAATTCGCAATAGCTTGATAACGACCTGGGAAAAAGTGCTTAAAGCTAATTTAATAGCTAAACATGCTAGGAACAAAAAAATCTAAAAAATTTATTTAAGCATTTTCCATGTTTCATTCTCTACCACATCAAACTTTAGGACATAACTTCAGTTTTCTTCACACACAAAAAGAAAAAAATAAAATCAACTTTTTTTTTAATGGATTTAAAATGACTTTTTCTCTCAGTGTATTTTTATTAGAGTTCGTCTAAGCCACTACAACTTCTTTTGAATCGTCGTTTTTTTTCATCTAATTAACCATTTTCAAGTAGCGATTTTAAAACAAAATGTATTATCTTCATACGCCCTTGTTAAAAACGTATGCTCTAAAAGTAGTCATATTTTAACGTAATCTTAGGGAGCTACACATGTGCAATGTTCCATTCAAATCGGAAAGAGTCGAGCCGTTTTGAGCTATAAATGCTCAATATCAAGAATCCACGACTGTCTCTATTTTGTAACCTGACACTTGATTTAATTAATTGGAAAGGGAAGACGTCATTTTCATGGTTTTCCTAGGGTAAATCAAACCCTCACTACGACGCTGTCAATAGATTTTTTTCTGGAACTTCGAGTAATTGTTGAGACCTCGGATTAGGGGAACTATTCGAGTTGAAGGTTAATGAATAAAAATTACGATTCCGGAAATGAAACATTTCTTGAAGGGCACTATTGACGGAATCCATTTCCGTACACTTTGTTTTGCCACTTTGCATTTTCACGGGCACACCTCTGACGATCTACTTAATGCACAAAGTTCAAAATGAATCTATAGGTCTGCTACAAACAAGCAAGCATCTCATTTAATGTTCAGATCTGTATGACTTCTGGATGGCAAGATCAGTGTCAGTGAAAAGGTGAACTGACTGGATTCCACGAACTTTCACCCTAACACCATTCTAAACATTTCAAGCTCTTGGACATAAAAAAGCATTTGCATGATTCTAAGATTAAGAACAAAAAATATATCAGGATATCAGACTTTGAAATACAAGATCACAGTCTTCGAAAAAAGTTCAATTCCCATCGTGATATGTATGAGATGTTCCTGCCTAAGCACTAACTTCATTAGCATGGCTTAACTCGCATTAAGCATTAACCGTTTGGTTCCTGAATTCTGTTCAAAATTATGCAAAACGAAAAAAAAGAAACAATCCATTGAAAATTTGCTTTCGTAGCAGTAATATTGACCACCCATTATCTCTGCTTTTCACCTCTCATTTTTGAATCCGTAGACACTAACGCACCCAAACACGATCAAATGACGTGAGTAACAATCATCCGCTGCAGTACCTACCTGTGTCAGGAAGTTTTCTCTCATTCACATTTCAATTCTTTTCGTCAATTTCCACGTCTTTAAATTGGAATTTTCGAGCTCCACTCCGATTTTCCTTCAGATTTGTATGAAACAAAATTTTAAAAAAAATGCTATATATTTGATTGGCTTCAACTGGTAATAATAAAAAATTTCCTGTGTGTACATATTTTAACATTTGTGATAATCTTTTTTTCTGTTCATAGTTCATTATTATCTTTACAAAATAGCTTTGAGTTTCTTCTTTACAAATTCCACTCTTGATGTATGTGAACGATGACCAACAGCAGTAATTGTTTCCAACAGTAACCTTTAGATGTGTGTATGTGTATTCGCGCGTTCGTTGTTTTACGATTCTGATGCAAGAAAGCCAAAAAACACAAACAGATCTGACCTAGCCGTTGCTACCCATGTAACCGTTCGTTGATTCCGTAGATAATTTATAATTAGCGGGTAATTTACTTTCCGATAAATTGGCAGGGGCAAGCTGTGGAAAGAAATCGTCTGGATTATGTGGACTTAAAAGATTCCACCGAATCCGACTCAGTAAGTACAACGCCGTTGTCGACTCCTCAGCTGGAAACGAGGGAGACGGTGAAGACGACCACACCCGAAGAAAGCTATGGGAATGCTGCTGACAGATGCTCTGCATCTGTGCAGCTCCCGAACATCGGGATGCGCTCTGCAAGCGCTATCGGTCGTTTCGGGGCGAGCTCCGGTGCTGCGCCGATCCTCACGTTGCCTCCTCCGCCGTCTACCGCCCCACCACCACCCCTATACGGGCTCAGTCCAAAGCTGGAAATGCGTTTGGCGCTGAATCACGATATTCTCGGCGACGAAGATCTGATAAGCTACAGCGCGACGCCGGATCTGACTTCGATTCTCGGGCAAGACCTCTCCACATACCACCGGATGAGCGGGAAGGATATCATCATGAATCGGATCATCACCCGGGTGAACAGCTACAACAGTATTCCGGCGGCAGCGGCCAAGCACAATCTCAACAGCAATCAAGCGCCACAACCCAGTTCCAGCCATTCCAACTCTCCGGGCACCAGCAGCAGCCAGCCGCTGAAAAACGGAACGAGCTCATCATATCAGCAAAACAATTCAAAGATGGATACACCTACGCCCAATCGGCGAAAAGCTCAAGATCCAGCTACCTGGAACAGTTTTGGGTCTGTGGATCGAGGTAGGTTGATCTGATTCGCCATGTGAGTACATCCATCATTTTATTCAAAATTCACAGAAGAAAAGACTCTATCGGACCTGGAGCGTTTGGCGAGGCGCGAGAAAGTCTACTGCATGACTCAACTGAATCAAAACGGCTCCCACCTGAAACATACAGCTAGTTTCAACAAATCCAAGACTTCCAAATTGTAGGTACCCACGCGCTCGGGGCTTATTCCGTAACATGAAACTACATAGTCGATTCTTTATTCCCATCCCTCGTCTCATAGGTTCAACTTTTTGTCGCGACGAAACTCGGAGAACACTCTTCATGGACTCTTAAGCTCGTCACGAGACAGCGGTGACGATGTTCCTACTTCCCATTCGGACTCAAGCCGGATGAACTCACCTCGGAAAGATAATGTAAGTCTAGACTATATGATAAAATATTCAACTATGGTCCATTCTATGCGCACGAGTATTGATGGTCCGAAAGTGAGGATAACAATAACAAACCAACAATAACAAACAAACTGAAACGAAAGTGAGGATCACAAACTTTGCACTTGAAAATGGGATTACGCAAGTGTGCGTGTTACACACGTCAGAAAGGTCAATTCACGCTTACAAACAACTACAGTCATTGATTGCTGATGGGGGTGGGTTTGAAGTTGTTTAACTATGAAATTTCAAAGATAATTTGACACAATTTTCAGACGGATAACTGATTTTTAGTTGTGACGTTATCCTATTCTCATACCTCCAACCAGGGGGATCGACACATCCTCATCCCACATCCATTTTATCCTCAGAAAGTAATGTCTAGAAGTCGTTTATGTGGATACTGTAGGAGTTCTATCCTACTCGGCGAAATAGTCCGAACCCCCCAGTGAGACGAACGAAAGTGTGCAACAAAGATAGATTGTAAACTACACAGGTAGCTATATAAACCGTCTGAATAAAACAAACAGCTGCTTTTATGTAAATTAGTACTCGAAGAAACTCTGCTGTGTTTAGTTTATTTATTCCGCTCCGCGAGTTGAAAGAATTTAAAGTGGCGTACGAATTTAAAGTGGCGTTTTTTTTTAACAGTGAAAAGTGAAGTGGCAGCTGATCCCGCCGGATTTTGGTGGAACGCGAAATCCGTGGAGTTGAGAGCCAAGCGGTAAGAAATCTGAAAAGCGAGCTACGCGTTTTGTTTGTGCCGCTTTGTGAAACCATTTTTGAGCTGCTGCTGAAAAGGCCATCTTTTGTTCGGCAGATTTTGTCGGAACAAAGCGGAGTGTTTTTCATGAAGAAAAAAAAAAAGTGATTTTAAGAGAGTGCTAATTTAGGCTTTTGTCTTTTTTGTGCCAAACAGGTCCGGTGGTGTTGTTTTACCGGCTGTTTATTTGCTTATGCAGTGTAATATTGTGAAAGATTGATCCGCAAGGAATCTGGAACCGGAATTTGGAAGTTTTGTACCGATTTTCGGTGCTGCTGGCTGCTGAACGGCAAGAAGAAAAATTGACGGAGGAATTCGGCCGTTTACAGAAGCACAACGGACGATTTACAGAGGTCTGTTGAGGTGTTGCTAGTTGCTGCTGTGAAACTGGTTGCTGCTAGGTTGCTGTTGTTGGTTGCTGTGACCATTTGAGTGGAACCGTGGTGCTGTTCCCCGATCCGAGCCAGATTTTGGTCGGAAGTAGCGGTATTCCGTAAGGAAAAAAAAGGTTTCACTCGGCGGTTGCTTGTTTTCAGCCCACCGACAACAATTACGTTTGGCTGAAGACTCTCTACGTCAGACAGCTTCTATGATTTTGATAGATCGAGACTCTCCAAAACCACCTGAAGATCAAACCGCAGCAAACCAACAGTTAACAACTCAACCCAGTGGTGAAGATTTTTACGGATTTGCATCGGATTCTAACATCTTTGATGCGCCCGTCCGATCTTCGCCGTCGATTTCTACGCAGAGGTTGTTTGAAGATGATCGCCCTTATCAGCAACATGAAGTTTTGGATCCGAAAGCAAGACCAAGCAAGCGTAAGATGCCGCCAACGCCTTCTATAACCAGGCGTTCGAAAAGAAGCAGAATTATCAATAAGAATAATGATTTTGTTTATTTTTGAAGTAACATTCCCGAGTTGAATTTTAGTTTTGAATTTTAATGTTAAGCATTAACTAAAGGGAAGAGAATTGTAGGAGTTCTATCCTATTCGGCGAAATAGTCCGAACCTCCCAGTGAGACGAACGAAAGTGTGCAACAAAGATAGATTGTAAACTACACGAAAAGCTACCTATATAAACCGTCTGAATAAACCAAACACCTGCTTTTATGTAAAGTAGTACTCGAAGAAACTCTGCTGTGTTTAGTTTATTTATTCCGCTCCGCGAGTTGAAAGAATTTAAAGATAAGAATGTGAATATCCACATAAACGACATCTAGACATTCCTTTCTTATTTTTATGCATCTCTGTCTATAGGTGCTTTTCAAGCACCATTAATGTAGAGTGCGCTAGCCTATTTTGAGGGAAAATGTCATCCAATCCAATTGTTTACATCATAATGACGATTTTCAAAAAAAAATAACGTACATTTTATTGCACAACTTGCAAATTTCCATCGGGATATTCTTATTTTTCGATTATCTACAAATCTGAACTAATTTACAACTGAAATAATCACACATTAAAAATCCGGAACATCATAACCGCTGGGACAATTTTATGTATCATAATTTTTCTCATCAAAAATATATGGAAGCACCAGCCGTAAAAACTGCAAACCCAATACAGAAAACAAAATATTCCACGTGAATGATGATTTCAAGCACCTGCGGTGGATAAATTAATCAGGAAAGGTGAAAATATTTTCCATTTCCTATGCTTCATGGTGAAAATTTCCACCGTCATCCGAGGGGAACGACTCTTCCAGATAATCTAAAGCTATCTAAAAATTTAACCTTAATAAATAGCATTCACATCCTAAAACTTTATTGAGAATTATCTCATTCAATTAGAAGAACTGAATTAAATCTAAAATATCCGATAATATCGATAAATCCGTTTTATGTACGTTGACATCTCCTTGATATCGAATAATATCGGTTTACATCTCTAAAAACTTAAGTGTCAGATTTGTTCGATTTTTTTGTCGACCAATTCAGGAGTTTTCGGAAAGCAAAACAACAGCTGTTTGGCAGCAAAGTATTATTTAGCTATTAAGGGCGTGTCCCCACGCCAAAACTGCCTATTTTTCATAAATATCAACTGGTATGGTGAGGAAAACTTAACCATCTCTTTTCTTCCTTCATTACAATACAACAGCAAATGTGATGTCACACTATCTAGTGGATAAGAATGTAACAGACAAAACATAAGCACTGCCAGACTGCGCTGTATGCAAGTTTATTTACACCCCTGAGCGGGAAAGTGTATAACAGGCTACGTGCACTGCTGCTATAAACCCTGTTAGTGTTGAATTCAATCTTCTGTGACTTTTTTAATTGGACCGGTAAAATGTTTAAAATGGTCATTTATGTTTTATTTAATCAGCTTTTGATATTTATCCACCATTAAATACATCCACTCATCTATGTTAATAAGGCAAACTTCCTTAAAGTGGTGAAACCGGCTGGATTCGGTGGATTTGGACAACTAGAGGCACAGACTTCTCTTTTCGTTTAGGCAAGTACCAGGGCACCTACGACGGAAGGATTTTTAAGCCAGGCCGGATATATAGAGCCAGACAAAGCAGTCAGACTGTGACGCTTGTCTGGATAATTGGATATGAATAGAGGTAAAAAGATAAAAATTAAATCTATCGTATGAAGCACGACCCGCTGCAGCGGGATATTAAATTGATACAGCGGATCATCGTCAGGTATTAAGTAAGTACGTGGGCTGGGCTTGGTTGGGAGATCGTAAATTTTTTCAATGTTGCTTTTATCATTTCCCAGATTCATCCGGCTTGACGCGTGAAGCCCTACATACCATAAGTGATTCGTTTTGGTTAGGGGCTGCCTTTGAGAGTCTCTGCGCTGGGGTGCTGTCCTATTTACCCCAAGTCCCTGGCAAGATGAAGGATAACCTTAGTTTCACGTACCCACTTGCAAATAGTAGATGTCGCCACATGACGTAAACAAAGGGATTATCCTTCACCGCCGCAATGGTATTTCTCTATGGGAAACTAACTTTTTGTTTCACGATGTGTGGATGTCAAACAGCAAGCAAGAATGCTATATATGAAAAGAGCGAATTTATGATTTTCGTGGTGAAATGAAATAAATTCAAACGAATTGAAACCGTGTGTGTAAGCTTTTCGTTATGAACTGCTCAAATACAAACGCTACACCAAATTAAACAAAAAATGTTTCATATACTGATTACGTATTGTATTGATTATGTACTACTGAGAATCATAACGACATTTCTCGCTGGCATCACTGTAGTTCGTATGTTGCTAATGTTAATTTTTACATCGGACGTCACGTGTCCAAACCAGTGGACGCGCGAAAATAAGATGAATTTTAAATTTTATTTTTATTTACTGTACATCATTTCCAAATTCGCCCTATTCAGATAACACTTCTGAAATTTGTGAGTTTGACAGAACCACCAGCACCAAATTGTCGGGGTACACTGGAAATATACTGAAGTTGTCAAGTTGCCAGGGAGTTGATTTACCCCAACATTCGCTACACCATGTCACCATATAAAAATGAATAATTATTGATCATGACAATGAAACTACATAGGATTTTTGTTCTCTCTCTCCCTCCTTATCTTTTTCTTTATTTATCACAGAGTTCACAGCAGATTAGTTTACGTATGATTTTATGTACTCTACCTATTCTCGTCGAACAGCATCAAACCTGCATTTAGCGAAGGTTTTTGAAGATGCGTTTTGTAATTTTCGATGGCTATACAGATAGTATCACTATCTCCCAATAATTCAACGATGTAGTCTTCATCGAAAGGAATTAGTTAAAAAAATGTTCCTTTAACGCCAATTCCTCTTGCTTCAACTCCATTTGGTATATGAACGGGAGCAGATGTTCTTTTCCACTCAAATACGCGAAATTATAAATTTTGTACACCAGGAATCCACTGGTAGTTGCTATTAGAATCCACTCACCAATTGTAATTTCGCTTAAGATTGTGTTTTTGAACGTTAGCTGAAATGAATCACTTGTGGTTGAATCATGAAATCTGTGTAACCTATCCGGTGAAACTTTTTCAGCTTCCGATTGCAGCATCCATATAAAAGTAGATTTTTTTTACGTGTAGGATATTACCATTTTTATTGCGGATTTTAAAAGAATTCCGTTGACTGAAACCCGAAGCGGTTTTGACTTGTAATCGTAGGCCTGTGTCTGAGAACAAATCTTCACAATCATATAAACCACCTTCATCAACGGGATCTTCGTTTAACTCCATCGAGACTGGAACGAATTCAAAATTTCCGCACTTGTTTTTAGGATTTCGTATGTATATGCACTCTTCAAATGAATCAATGGATAGTGCTATCCCTAAGGATTTCAACAAGTTCTGTGCTTCGATCTTAGCATTCTGAACAATATAAGTTATTTGTGAGTTTGTAGGTAACTGTAACTCCTTGCTGTTTGTTTCAATGTTCTTCAACCTCGGAAAAGTGAAGTTATCTTTTTGTTTGTACATTATATCAATTTTTGCTTCTATCCTGTTTAGCCTTGACTCGAACGTTTGCATATTGAAATTAACCACCGTAGACATAATAGATCGAGCAGAACAAAAAAAAACTTTCGCACATTTGGCTTTGTAACAATGTTACATCAAAATCATAGCCTTTCTCACGACAGAGAATTGTGAAATTAATCATGCTCCAATAGCAGTTCGTGGTAATACAATGCTGTATATTCTTGTACTTCGAAACAAACCAGCTTCACCAAGCTCTCATAAAGAAAAGTCCACACCTGAAATTAAATTAGTTTAACTCTTTACTTTCCGTTTTTACAATACTTAACCATTTGTGTTATTTATAGAAATCAAGCTGAACATTGCATTAGGTCCTAAGTTACATTGACAGATTCTCTTCGTCGACTTTCCCTTTGTATCCCCACGGTCATGTACACGCTAACTTGAAAGTACCCATTAATGGTTGAAAAAGACCCATTTTGAAGAAAAGTGGCTTAACTCATTAAATGAGTAAATTTTTTACCCATTAATGAGTATCTGTTACCCATTAATGAGTAATTGTTAATCATTAATGGGTAACAGATACTCATTAATGGGTAAAATTGTTTAATCATTAATGAGTTAAGCCACTTTTCTTCAAAATGGGTCTTTTTTTACTCATTAATGAGTACTTTCAAGTTAGCGTGTAAGGACATTCCCAGGTATTTTCAGCTCACAGATCGATAAAAGAAGCTTTGACTATATGTTTTAGTATTACTTCTACGTGAAGTCAACGATTTACATAGTTGAAGATGCTAATTTCAAATAACAGACTGTAGTGGTAATTTTTATACGATAGATGGAGTAGATGAACGCATAGAGTTGATAGTTCCGTTAGAGTACGGTAGTGTGAACATTGCATATAGATATCAGAGTAGCGAGCTAGGACAACTTTTAAGGAAGGTACAAATCGGTTTTTTCATCTCTCTTTACCAAACTCCCCCTTTGGAAAGGGATGGTGAGGGGTGTGTCCCCCCGCCACCACTGGCAAAAAGAGATGAAAACCGACCCGCTCAAGTACCAACTGTGTGTTTGAAACAGTTCTACCGATTTTTACCGCACTTCAGTTGTTATTTGAAGGAAGGCATCCAGTCGTAGGTTTGGAAATTGCAACTATTGTTTACCCCTACCACGATATGTGCTCCTGTCATCGTCGACTTGACGATCTCGAGGGGACACGGGTGGGGTAGGTGCTGCTACTGTACCTTTCGACTGTTAGCTGTTATCTAGCATCTAATACGACAAAGTTATTAACGAAAGAGAAAGTCGATGAAGAGAATCGATCAATGTTACTTAGGACCTAATGCAATGTTTAGCTTGAAATGTTAAGTTTTTGTCCTTACCACACGTTAAACAATCTATCTTCGGGAGTCATGTCGATGTTCATGAAAGATCGCATGATGTTCATCATCAATTCCAAGTATGTTGCGATGCCTTTTGCTTCGGAAAAACTGTCACGTAACAATCTTATGACCCTGGGCTGCGTTATCTTTTCAACAGGTTTGAATTTCATTTTGTCCGTTGAAGTTAGATCAGAAGGAAACAACCCATTCTGGTCTCTAGGCAATGCTAGCAGCTCAAGCAAATGTGCTCGTGAAATCGTATACATACCTAAATAAAAAAATAATAAGAAACTGTGTGATACCATCAAACCAAAATATTGTTATTGATTATAGTTACCAATAATAAGCAGCTTCTCGACTTTCATTAAACGTATCCTCATCTTATTTATAAGATGAGTAGAATCCTGAATGCAGATACTTTTTGTCAAGTATTTGCTTGCATACCACGTGCCAAATGGGTTTGGGTTCATGGAAGGTATATCCATCTTTCGCAACAAGATTGAACTAACCGTGCGTCTCCATCGGACGCTCGACAAACCATCTGAATCCCAGCTTTTGAACACTTCTCTTCTGTATAAGCCCATCTTCGAAGCATGTTTTCCGTTTTAAATTTATTATCAGAACAAGTAAACATCAGGCAAAACGCTCTCGAACCAGATTTGAGGGGTTGGGCCATTACTACATACAAATTACGACCAATGTTGTACTGCCTTAAGTACTCAATAACCTTCTTTGGAGATGTTGCTACAAAAAAACTACAAGGGACAGCCCAATCAGGTTGTACGCAATGATGACGTAGGACTACGTGTTAATAAATAATAAATAATAGTAAGTAAATAGTAAATAAATAATTTATGATAATAAAAATATAATATTATATTTAATTATATAATACATTATATAGATTATATTATATATATTATGTTTATTATATTATTATAATTATATAATATAAAATAAATAAATAATAAATAATAAATATTTTTTTTTTTATTTTAATAAACAATAAATTAATAATGATAATAATATTTTTGCTAACTGCAGCAGGAGCTTGTGTTCTCTCTGTTTAAACTCTTTAGTATGACTATGTTTGCCCTGAAAAGAACCTTTTGATATGAATTTTAGAATGTTCAGAAAATTAAATCTTGGTGGCCCTGAAATGTTGGTGGCCGATGGTAGTACAGGTTTTGGAAGATGATGATGGCGTGTAGGCAGCTGCGTATTAGACTGCCAATGAATGTATGGGAAAAATTTGACCATCGAATTTCGCTAACAAACCATATACAAAATGTTTATTGTCTCAAAAAATGACCCTATGCAAAATTTGAGCTCAATCGGACATGATTAGGGGTGGCGCAAACGCGTCAATGTTTGACTTTTTTCACTCTCGAAAATCTCCCAAGGGGGGGGGGGGGGTGGAGGGGGTACATGAAATCTCGGAAATCAAATTTTTTTTGATGCCGAATGTCTAAAAAATGCATGAAACGTCGAGATTTGGTGTTACCTCGAAATTTTTTTTTTTTTTTTCAAAAATCGACTTTCTGGGACTTAGAATTTTTTCATGAGTTCTATATGGAATATAGAAGATTGATGAGTCAGCTTCTAAAACTGTTCACAATTGTCTCCAACCTGCTTATATATCGAATTAAACCACCATTTAGGATCTAATACGAAATAATTCACTAGGGTGGTCCAATTTTTCTTCATTAGGGTGGACCAATTATTCTTCATTAGGGTGGTCGAAAAATTCAAAAATATATGAAAAACCACAACTTTTAATCAGAAATTCCTAAAATCAATTGTAAAAATATCTTGAATTGAGTTAATCTGTTTTTTTTTGGCCATCATGAGTTTTACACAAGAGGAACATTTGCCTGAAAAGATGAAAAAATACTTGTTTTATACTTAGCCATATATTTCCTTATTAGCTACACCAAATCAGATTTCCTGGTACTCTTATAATTTTTTCGATGATCTTCAACTAATTGTAAAATGCACTGCTTTTGATCTTCATCCGTTGATAGTTTTGAATTGTATGTTTTAATCTATGCATTATCATTAACTACTTCCAAACATAAATCCCAGAAAGTCGATTTTAGAAATTTTTTTTTTTTTTTTTCGAGATAACACCAAATCTTGACGTTTTATGCATTTTTAAGACATTTGGCATCAAAAATTTTTTTTTTTCGATTTCCGAAATTTCATGTACCCTCCCCCCCCCCCCCGCCTCCCTTGGGAGATTTTCGAGAGTGAAAAAGTCAAACTATGACGCGTTTGCGCCACCCCTAAATCTTGTCCGATTGAGCTCAAATTTTGCATAGGGTCATTTTTCGCGGCAATAAACATTTTGTATATGGTTTGTTAGCGAAATTAAAAAATACCATTTTCGCTGGTAGTTTACTGCGTATTCAGTGATGGCATCACGGATCACATTTTCTCGGCACACCTCGGGTTTCATCGTACATCAGACCGGAGATGAGCTTAACACCACCGACGTGGCTCGACGTGAGCCAGACGACGAATGGCAGGCCCTGGATGTTATATTTTCTTGCAGGGTTAATTTTTTTTATAAAATGTTTGGGAAAAAAACCTTTTTTATTTAATTCTAGTTTATTTAACAAAAATTTCCAGGAAAAAACTGAACGACAAAGTCCATAAACGATTTCTTTAGGTTGTCGTCAACTTTTTTTTTTTTGGAAAGCTTTGTGAAATTAACATGAATTTCATGCATTACACATGTGATATATTTTTTGAGCGTATTCCCTGTTTCCAAGTTTGGTTACAAGATAACAACTCTGGAGAACATTTTGTGTGATCGTTGGGAGCGTGTGGTTCTGAATATAGCGATGAGTGTGCAAAATATTACGCAATTCCATCCTCCCTATTCACACACGCCCGAGGATCGGAGGCGAATGCCACTTCGACTTGTTTCGTCTACTTACTACTCTCTGACGACTGTGCTGGGGAAGCAGCATATACATGTAGGTAATTGGTGGATTTGTTAGTTAATTCGACGCTTTTGGACAATGCTGGACATTTACCAGTTTTTCAATAGTTTCTTGTTGAACATCGACATTCGAAAGCATTGTTATCGATGCGTAGCCATATCTCTGATCGATTGGTGATAAAATTATTGAAATTGAACCAGGGGCAGCTGAGTTATTAACGTTCAAAATCTTTCATAATTTGTTACATGTTCCATTTTCGGTTTTCACACAGTGTACCCCCATATAGAAATCACAGACGTAGTCCTACGTCACAATGCTGAATGGGCATACCATTCTGGTCCATTGGTGGAACCAAGCCATAAACCGTATCACGGCTGATGTTGTAACCAACTCCACCAGTTATTCTAGTCCCATCTTCGCTGAGGACAAATGCTTTAGGAAGATTATTGAGCTTCAAAAATTTCTTAAACTCGGAAATTCTTAAACATCTGGTTGAACTCCAGAGGTCATTTTACGAAGATGCCTTTGGCACGTTTTAACGGTAGGTGATGTAGAATTCGCATGCTGAAACTCATATGCTGATCTGTACTTGAAAGTAAAATAGTCTAATTCCTTGGATGTGTATCGTCTTGCTTTGGGTGGTTGAGGTCCCACACGATTCTCGCACCTGGATAAAAGAGAGACTATAGGTCTGGAAGTATTGGCCTTTTCACTAGCAACACTTCGGTCAGTCTTGTCGCAGTGCTCAGCTAGTTTAAATCACTTGATTGTGTACTCCTTGGTACATTCTGATTTTGCTGTTTGGCTTTGAGGAGCAAGCATGATGCAACCGAAGATATTGGCTCGAGTGCTGCGTTCTGAGGCCCAGTAATCTGGTCTGATTTCCGATACTCCACGTTCACGTTTCCCACATCAATTTCATCATTCGCCTCTTCTTTTCTGCTGGCCTCTTATTTTCTGCTGTCCTCATCGTTTTCCCAGTTTGCTGAAATCGAATGTACAGTTTCGAGTGCTACCTCCTGAGACTCACTGTTCTGTTTTTGCTTCTCTTCTTCTTGTACACTGCATTCATCTTCTTTTCTACTGTTGAAAGCTTTTTCTCTGTAATGCTCTATTCCACTTCCGCCTTCAATGTATTTGCTGTATCCATCCTCTTTATTGGAATCGTTCATAGTTGATGTTTCGGCCTCTATCCATTCTTCCACAAGTACCTCTGCAATGCTACAATCTTCGTTGAGAACACTTTGTGCATTTTGCTCATCATATTCGGAATACGGCCGCTTTGTTCCACGGTTTTGGTTAGGTTGTTTGGAGTTCGGTTCAGACAAGTGCTTTGAACGGATGTGAGCATAAAAATTTTACACTTTCCATGTTCCCGTCGGCTCTGGACGAATCATAATAATGGTACCGCAAAATGGGAAAGACACCAGTGCTTTCCTACCACTATTATGGTAAGAGATGGTTATATTGGCACCGTGTATTTCCGCAAGCCAATTTTCATTCTCTGGAGTGCCGTATATGTAAATAAATTGCATCTAATTATAAGCTTCCTAAGTTAAATATTGCTAATAATACTTTTTTTTCGAAAAAATCCATAATTTTGGTTTTTACGGATTCTGTCAATTCTCCTTCTTCTTCTTTCCTTTATTTAACGTCGGTCTCTGTTCCGCAATCTAGTGCCAATCACCGACGGAAATCGATTGTCATCCATTGACGGCAATCGAATGTGCAGGAAGGCAGCTTCCACACCTGCGTAGGAGATCGCACCCATTCAAACACACATGGGTCGTTGGTCCCTTGGTCCCCGGCTTTACTTCGCTTCCGAAGGAAGACGTGACCAGAGATTGTTATGCCTCAGAAAAATCCCACCGACCTCGGCTGGGATTGAAACCAGACCCACTGGGGTGAGAAAGCAGTCACGCTTACCACTACACCACCGGCGCCGGTTGGATTCTGTCACTGCCAACGTTGATGCTTGCTGCTGTTGTTCAGGTACACTTCGTAGCATACTTCTACTGAACTTGGTTATCCCATTTCTTCTGATGGTTGCAGCAATCATCTTTAATGAACTGCACTCTCCCTTAGTGAACCTGAATTCGCTAAGATCACCGTAATAATTCAAATTCTTTTTCCACTCAACTTCGTTCCGGCCTGTGGTTGTTGGGAACAGCTGGACATCTCTTTGCATACTTTCAATCGCGTCATCGTCGAGGAAGGCCAGGCCTCCATGAATAAAATTAGTCCGTTCTAGAACTATCCTTACGTTCTTAGGAACAAGTCCAATTTCTTTTCCGATCTCCTTCCAGAAATGGTCCATTATAATAAAGTGAAATCTCTAATACAACAATTTCAATCACAGTTTTATGTATACAACAATATTAACCTTTCCTTACCGAAATGTTTACACTCGTAGCATTTTTACTTTTCTAAGATGCAAGTATATGAAGGAGGTGTGATTGATGTATATAAAATAATTTTCAATTGTTTTGGATATATCAGATTTCATCGGATTTGTTTGATTTTCTTAATTTTGAATACATACAATATATATATGTATTCAATAAAATCTACTAGAACTAACAATAATAATCAAAATCGGTGAAATCCGAGAAAATGGAACGGATGAGAGTCGTTCCACTCGCCCTCATCACTCTTTTGAGGGTTCCCATATTCACCACTAGAGGCTGAAACAATCGCTTAGTTTCTATTGTCGGCAAGATATCCTGAACATCTCTTTTTATCCTTCTGTCTATTCTGATCTATTCTTTCCATCCCGCTCACATGCCATAGCAGCGCTGTCAAGTCTTTTTTGAAATAAAATGGATCTAAATGAGTGTCGTCCCCTAACAAGTAGCCCAACGAGATAACTCCCAACGAGCGAATGATGACTTTACCCACAATACACTGCACAAAGGGCCATGAATTCAATCTAGTAGGACAAAATTTATAGCTCCGAAACGAAGCATTTCCGTGACTTGGTGTTTTCAGCACAGTTGCTCACAATAATTAGGACCAGTAATTGAAAACAACAGATAGTTTGATACTCAACCGGATAGATGGCACCAAAATCCAACTTTTTATTCTGAAGTGCTGGAGACTTGACGTCTTGGACAAAATAAACAACTCTTCCATATACTTCAAAGTTCCACAGCCTACAGTTTTCGAGCAATGTGGATAACAGGAAATATTTGGTAAAAAACTGTTTTTCGTATATATTTTTATTTTTCAAATTACAACCAGGTTATTTTTCCCGATATAATTACACTAAACACAAAACTTTTACTAAGGAATAAAAAAGTTTAAAACAAACATTTTGAATAAAACTCGGAAAAACATATTTAAAATTGCAAATTTTCAAACTTGAATATCTCACATACCGCAAACAATCGCTATCTGATATTTTCAGGAAAAAGTAAACAATGCTTTGTAAACAAAATATCAAAAATTCAAAGAGATATATTTTGATTTTTTCGAGATATTTTCAAGGAGAATGACTGTATCTACGATGCAGTAAGAATGTATTTTTGTGTGGTTAGCTGCTTGCACGCTGAGTAGATAGAAAGAAGATTGATGACGATTCTGAAGATTTCCTGCAAAAAGATAATGCGCGATGCAAGTAGATGTGAGAAATGAAAGAAGGTGTTTCGTAGATTGATTTGCTAGTGTTAGATTTTTCGAGCATCTAGAATTGAGATTTAGATGTGACGCTCCCCTCGGATTTTATCATTTATTTAATCTAATCTAATCTAATCTAATCTAATCTAATCTAACACCAACACAACCAGCTCATGAAAGCATCCTGGAAAATGATAGATATACCTCCATCCTTTTGCTTGTCTATTTGGTATATTTTATACATCATATATCTACTGTACAGCATTTAAGGGGCAAGATGATTCAGAAACTACATTCTTCAGAATCCAATAAATGGATGAAACGTGGACATCTCGTACCGTACGTTCCGTTGTTATAAATGATTGGTCTAATCTAAAAAAGTCAAATGATGCTTAATTTTCCTCGAGTGGTTGGGACATGAGCACTAACTCTTATATGGATTCTGGTTATAGCGCCATTACTTGCTTTCTGAAAAGAAAATGTGTATAAACTAAAAAAAAGGGTCTTTAATCAATATACATGAAAAAATCGCTTAAACTCACAATGACCCGCAAACTTTTTCTTTTGTGTGTCTATATTTACCGTAACTAGGGATAGGAAAGTAAATGTTGATGTAGTACTTACTCAACGAGAGGCCACCGAATAACAGCGTGACATCGTCGGCAAAACCAACAATTTTCACGCCTACTGGGAATCTTATCCTGAACACTCCATCGTACATGACGTTCCATAACACCGGGCCCAGGATGGAGCCTTGTGGCACTCCTGCGGTGACTCTAACGCATTTTTCGCCATCTTCTGTGTCATACTTCAACACACGATTCTGGAAGTAGCTTTCCAGAATCTTGTACAGCCCTTCGGGGATTCGGAGTTAGTTTAGCGAGCGGGCTATCGCCCCCCAGCACGCGCTGTTGAACGCGTTCTTCACGTCTAGAACTACCACCGCTCAGTAACGAATACCCCTTTGTTTCCGATGGATCACCTCTGCCGTCTGGAAGACGTCGCGCATGGCATCCACTGCACAGTGATCCAGAGCGGAAAAATACATGGAAATTGGGTTTTTCGCAAAATCTACTGGTTGTAGCGTTTTGATGTCTTCGAAAGAATGGTTGGTAATAAAAAAGCGCATCTTTTCATTGGATCAGTCATTAGGGTGATTCAGTTTTGAGGTGACTTCAAAAATCTAACTCTTCAGGGAAATTTTTGGGAACTTTTTTTACTGCTTCAAAGTTGTAGAAGATGCAAAACCAAGCAACTTTGTCGAAGACGTCAAATTTTTATCTCATCATCTACGCAGTCTACGAACTGAAACAACTATAAGGTTAGGGTGATTCATGAAAAAACAGTTTTTTGACCATAACATTTTTTGCTTTGTATTTAGAGAAAACTAGTCTTCAGAACACTTTTAGAACACACATTTTGATCACCTAATTATGACGTTTGGACCACTGAATCAAAAGATATAGTTATTTTAAGGTTTAAAACAAGTTTTTTTCAAACTAATATAACTTTAAAACGCGCAAGCCAATTGCAAATCTGTTGAAAGTAATTGAAAGACAAAATTTGGTTTTATATTTGCTTAAAAAAATGGTAGAGGTATCATTTTTTTAACTCGAGATATTTGAATTCGAAAATTGTAATTTTTTAAGGAAAAAAGCCATAGCTTAGTTTGATTTTTGAAGTCACCCTTAAACTGAATCACCCTAATGACTGATCCAATGAAAAGATGCGCTTTTTTATTACCAACCATTCTTTCGAAGACATCAAAACGCTACAACCAGTAGATTTTGCGGAAAACCCAATTTCCATGTATTTTTGCGATCTGGACCACTGTGCACTGTAGATCTGCCTTTGCGGAACCCGTACTGGCTGCTTGACAGGCCGTCTACACCTTCGGTGTTGAGGATGACTCTCTCAAACAGTTTACCAGTGGTGTCCAGCAAACAGATGGGCCTGTATGCTGACGGTTCTCCAGGGGGTTTTCCTGACTTCGGGAGAAGCACCAGCCTCTGCAGCTTCCACTGGGAAGATGCCTACGTACAGACAGTTCTGAAATACAGACCTGAAGTCTGGATTTTCCGCACTGGCCGCCCTCAGAGCCACAACCGGGATTCCATCCGAGCCCGGCACCTTGTCCACCACCAGCAACTTGGCAATGTCGGTCAGTTCACTGTTAGTCACTCTAGACACTTCTCCCTGTTCCGCGACTGGGATACCCCGCGGCCAGGAGTCAACGTTCCTACGTGGAAACAAGAACTATACGATTGACGTGATCTCTCCGGCACATTGAGCTTTCGTTATTTCTGGGTGTGTATCTGTCTTCTCTTCTCCACTGCCTTACACTTGCGCGGGGTGATAGACCTCACTTTGTTTATTTCAGAAAATCAGTACATTATTGCGCGCATTGAGTGATCAGATGACAGCTCTGACTGAAACACACTTATTATTTTCCTTCCAGGACAAATCACTTGACCGTCGGTTTTGTAAGCAACTAAGCAAACGACGGCGTGGCAGTTTGCATGAAGTCACTGCCAATGGCACTTGAACAGTTACGGAAAAAGAACTGTCTTCGATCCAGCGGCAACCAACCACCTGAAGCCAGTGACAGCAAGATTTACGACCTAGACACAAATATTGATTTCAGAGCAGAAGAAAACGTTAAGCAAACCTACCTACCTAACAAGTTTTAGCTAATATCCCGTACTGTCAGAATCTAAGATTAGTTCGTTCGATAGATAGTGTAATATGAAAACAGTAAACTAGAGACAAGGAAATTGTTCGTTTTGAGGTATTATTGTCTTCTTCGTATCCCTCTCTAAATACTGTCCGGAGTGTTGTTATTTTCTATACGTAGTAATTAGTGGAATAAAAAGTTATCAAACGATGGATTAAGAGTAGCCGCCTTCCAAGCTGTAGCTGGATTTGGAGTGGCGACTGTTACTGTAACATTTGGCAATTTGTAACAACCGATAATCAACGTTGGAGTAACGATAACTTAATGGCAAATATTTGAAACGTGGGAGTCTAAAACACAATAATTAGGATGTAGATCAGTAAACATTGTCAGGAAACGGTCCCAAAACTGGCGTAGACAGCAGAAGAATAACAACAATTAAGCGAATCAATTCGTGATAGTAGGTAATAAAAAAAATCTTTTATTCCTTTATTAGTTAAGTAAACTAAATCCAACCTTGTGAGATTTTTGATGATACCATAGTGTAGCGATAAATCGGTTCTCTAGTGTGTACATATTTTTAACTACAATTTTAAAGAACACAATTTGTTACTATTTGCTAAAATCAAATTAGAACAATGACAGGAGAACGATTTTGTCGCCACAGTGATAATAAGAATGATACAATTGTTAGTAGTTCCCGGTGCAATCGTTTCGAATAGTTTGTGAACAAGTTTGACTGCGTTTTTAGTGTAGTACGTACCCAGTAGCAGCGAAACGATCTGTTATGTCTTTAAGGAGAGAAGATTTTATGTTTTTGTTAGATGTAGCACTTCAGAACAGGTCAATTCGATGCCATCAGTAAGTAAAACGGGTCCCGTCCTAACTTTTTTGTAACGTGTAAACAGCACCGCTCTTATTGGGAAAGCATACAACAGCCAGTCCGCAAACATAATGCCAAAGTTTCTCAGTTTCGAATTTCACAACGTCCAGCATGATTTTTCGGATTCCGTCGAATTATTCCATCACTCTCGTGTAAATAGACGTCCCAGTTTTTAAATGATCAATTCAAAAAAATCTCAACCAATACATACATTTTAAAGTTTTCATGTTGAGTCGAACTAAATAAAATAGATAACGGAAAACGCCAAAACGAGCAGCTTTACTAACAGAACTGTAAAGATGATTCAGTCTCTTTCATAGCAAATGAAATACTCACTAAATCGAAAACATACATCAGGAGACAGATTGAATAGCTTAATAAATTCATTCACGGTTAACGAGCCATATAAGCGAATCAAAATATCTGCAATTTTGTCAAGCTCCAATTGGAACATTTTAAGACCACTCGAATACAACAGAACAGACAAACACACACACAAACACACCCGCATAGACGTAAATAGCATACATTCTGCAGATTTCATGCATTTAAAATGCACTATAGGAAAGATTTTTTGAAACAGAACAAGTATTTTGCCTTATGAGATCATAGTTGTACATTTTCGAGAAATGAATAAAAAATAAAACACTAACAGGAATACATCAGTCTTAGCGCGGAAACAGCATTAAACAACAGCTAAAGAAGCACTCTCTACATTGATACGGTTGAAGCAGCGGAAAAAAAGAAATAAATTTCACTTTCATTACTCGAAAAGAGCTTTGTCGGTTAATTCATGTGATCACATTATTCCTGGTACCTATATAATTGTTTTGATAACTCACCTGTCACGAGGGACACTGAACGGTTGGGATAATGTTCCCCTCGAGAACTATAGAAAAACAACAATCGAGAGAAAGAGCTGTAAAGGCAATCCTTATCCAATCCTCAACCTTGCGTATAATCCGTATGATGCTCTCACACCCGGACATTACGGTAACATCAAACGTGATCGATCGAATTCCCACTTGAACTTTAGTTCGAATTGCAAATGGGTACCAATCGAGAGAGCGTTTTCGTATTTTTAAACTTGACATCATTCGAAGCACTCGACTGTTCTTTGAACGGCCGCATCAAGATGCGCAAGCTAATTGATTAGGGATACATTGTACTTGAAAACCGGCTCCGTTTGTCCAGGAGATAAGTGCCATTCACAATTGGCTTCCCTTTTCCGATGCCGAACAAATTCCTAAATCTAGCTCTTAATTATCTGACGAACAGATAACAACGGCTGAGTCGCGTGTATGGAATACTCCCTGTCAATAGACATTGAGTAAATTCAAGTAGATTGTGACGTTTTTGGAGGCTTAGATTGACTGTTCTGTCTCCTGCAGACTGCTTCGCCTTGTTGATCGTTAACTGCTTCAATGTCTCTGATGAAAATCCACCGTCATTGACAACAACACATTTAACACGTAACGCTTAAACGTTAGTTTTTTTTTTTAAATTTGGAGTTTCAACCGAGTTAAGGTCATTCACCCTTAAAAGTTGTTGTGGTTGTATAAGTGAGTATATAAGTGTTGTGGAGTTGGTGAGGGGGTCTTCCAAGTTGCTAACCTAGGCAAGTACGATAATATTACCGCTTTGTCGCTTCCTGAAATCTGTCGCATTGACAGCGCCGCTTTTATGAATGGAGTGGTTGATACTGTACCACGCCCAGATGCTCAGCCGCTACCGGTCATCGAACCAGAGCAAACAGCACCAGCAGTCCTTCCAGCCAGTGGACCCAATGCCACTGCTTGCGCATCCTTCCTGACTTCTTACTCCGCTACTGATTTCGATGGCATTCCAGATCTTCGTCCAGGTAACGCTACAAATAGTATATGTCCAGCCGAAGCTCTGAATGGTATTGCACGACAATCAAGTAGATCAAATTTCCAGCACGATTCTTCTGTGCCTACTCCCCTCCCGTTACACTTGCTTGCAATGAACCGGTCTCAGATGCTAATAACAAACTAAGGGTGTACTACCAGAATGTTCGAGGAGTGCGTACGAAAATTGACGACGTTTTCTTGGCTGTTTCGTCATGTCATTATGACGTTATAGTGCTTACGGAAACATGGCTTGATGACAAAATATTTTTACCACAGCTTTTCGGAGATTCCTACACCGTTTACAGAACAGATCGCAGCAATATTAACAGTCATAAATCACGTGGCGGTGGAGTGTTGATCGCTATTTTGACTAATTTCAACGGGTACATTGATCCCACTCCGGTAAATGTTTCTCTAGAACAGCTTTGGGTTAAGTTGAAACTGTATCAATGTTCAGTTAGTATTGGTGTAATTTATCTTCCACCTGATCGCAAGAATGATTTACGTAGCATGAATAACCATATCCATATCGAAGCGATACATTCACACCTTGGGAATAACGATCATGCTATTCTTCTTGGCGATTATAATCAATCGGGACTTGTCTGGAACACACCAAGCAACGATCGCCTTTCCGTAAATGCATTGCAGTCTCACATCTCTGTTGCTTGGGCCTCGTTACTCGATGGCTTCAATCTGCATGGTCTGTATCAATTTAACTATATTACTAATCAGAACATGCGAATCTTGGATTTCGCTTTGGTGAATGAAGGAACGCTCTCTCGATGCCAGATTGAAGCAGCTGTAGAACCACTCTCTTTTCTTGATGCCGATCATCCCGCTTTTGAAGCCATCTTCGAAACCACCTTGGGGAAATATACATTTACGACTACTCAAACGTCTAAGATCCAAAGCACTCCGAACCTACTGCCAGTCTCGTTGTCCTTTTTCCAAGCAACATTTCGCACGTGCTAGTAACAATTATCTCACGTATAACCGTTATCTGTACAAACGCTACTGCAAACGAACTCAGGAAAATCTACGCAGACATCCAAGACATTTTTGGAAATTTGTTGACTCTAAACGGAAGGAGAATGGGTTACCCGTTGAGATGTTTCTGGGTGATGAAGTCGTCACCTCCGCTTTGGAAAAGTGCAATTTGTTTGCCACTCACTTTAAAAGGGCATTTAATGACACTACGTCGTCTGTACTTCAAATCACACAAACTTGTAGACAGTCCGCATCGTGCTCTCTTGCCGTGCGGATCTATTTGCTTTTTGCTTAAGGAAGTGTTACTACTACCTAAAGCTACAACAAATTTAAACAGCACTTTTCAGTGCTCAACCTGTAAAAATTTTCTACCTTGTTCAACTCCTCTTATTCCTCTTCGATCCTTGTTTGGACCCTACCCGAGGTAATCCTTCTTGGATATCGATTTGGAAAATTCCTCTTCGATCCTTCAGATTCTTATAGTAATCTGCTTGGAAGTCGATTTGGATAAAAAATTTACTGCCGCCATGGCGCCTAAACGCAAAAGAAAGGGGCAAACTCTTGACCCCCCTTCTGAAGAAATTAATTTGAGTAATCAATTTGATTTGCTCACGGATGATGAGAATGATCCATCATCCAAGAAAAATTCTAGTAAACTTTCCCGGCTTAATGCCAAGAAGGAAAAGATTCCCCCTATTGTGATAACCACTACCGATTTCCATGCTCTTCGCATGGAACTTTTGAATTTTGTGAAAGTTAAGTTTTCACTACAAATTGGACGTCGGGGTGAATGCCGTGTATTGGCTGAAACCTTGGACGGATTTAAATGTCTTCTCAAGTATCTTACTGAGAAGAAGCACAAATTTTTTACTTACGACACCAAAACTGAACGTGTGTTCAAGGTTGTCATGAAAGGACTGCCCAGTGGTGAATCCCTGGATCAGATCAAAGATGAACTGGCAAAATTACTTGGAGTTGTGCCACTCCAAGTAATCAAAATGAAAATGAAATCCCGTCCTGGCGATTCGCGCAACGGGATTTCTAATGATTTTTATTTAGTTCACTTCAAGTCTAGTGAACTAAACAACCTTAAGGCCTTAGAAAAAGCTAGCCTTATGCTCCATGTCCGAGTGAAGTGGGAGCACTTCAGGAAGGCTGGAGGAAATTTCCAAAACCTCACTCAGTGCCGTAAGTGCCAGGGATGGGGTCACGGAACAAAAAATTGCTACATGCCAGCTAAATGCATGAATTGTGGTGATTCCTCTCACGCAAAGGACGACTGTCCTGTGAAGGAAGATCCTAAGAAATTTAAATGTTCAAATTGTGGTGAAAACCACAAATCCAATTTTTGGGAATGTAAGACTCGCAAAGCGATCCTACAATCTCGTAGGAAACGCTCCACGTTTCCGACCAGGTACAAATTCCTCTGCTGTTAACAACGGTCAGCGAGGAACAAATTCTACATTCGTACCCGTAGGTACAAATATCACCCCTGCTTCAAATGTTTCATCTGTACCTACTCCCCTCACTGCTAACAATGTTCAGCGAGTCAATGGAGCTACCTATGCTGCTATTGCAGCGGGTAGAAATCAAAATACTAACCAACGTTCTAACGGAAATTTTGACAATTTTGACTTAGGAAGCATTACTGCCCCCAAAATGGAATTTTTACAGAATTCATTAATTGACATGATTTCTGATATGCTTAAATCTAACTCCATGTTTGATGCTATTCAAACTGGAGTAAAATTTGCTAATAATATTGTCATGACTTTAAAATTCAGTAATGGATTTTAAAGCATTAAACATTTTAAATTGGAATGCTCGATCTCTTAAAGATAATGAAGACGAGCTATTTAATTTTTTGAGAGTTCATAACGTGCATATTGCCGTTATAACTGAAACGTTCCTTAAACCTGACCATAAGGTTAAGAAGGACGCAAATTACTTGATTTATAGAAATGATCGTCTTGATGGACCCTGTGGTGGCGTTGCCATCATTATTCATAGACGAATCAAGCATAAAATTCTTTCTTCATTTGAAACCAAAGTTTTTGAAACTTTGGGAGTTTCTGTTGAAACAAAATTTGGACAACTTACGTTTATAGCTGCCTATTTGCCATTCCAATGCGTAGGCCAGCAAAAGAATTTTCTCAAGGGTGACCTCCAGAAACTTACCCGTCATAGGTCTAAATTCTTCATTATTGGTGATTTTAATGCAAAACACCGCTCATGGAATAATGCTCAAAGCAATTCCAATGGTAACATTCTGTTTGATGATTGTTCTGCAGGTTATTACACTATTCAATATCCAAACAGCCCAACATGCTTTTCTTCTGCAAGAAATCCCTCAACTATTGATTTGGTCTTAACTGATTCATGTCATCTTTGTAGCCAATTGGTTACCCATGCTGACTTCGATTCTGATCACCTTCCAGTAACTTTTGAAATATCCCAAGAAATAATTTCTAATCCCAACAGCTTTACTTTCAATTACCATAGGGCTGATTGGGAGCAATATCGAACATTTATGGAATATAACTTCGATCCAAACATTCCTTTGCAAACCAAAGATGAAATTAATTATGCTCTTGAATCTCTGACTACTTCTATAGTTGAAGCAAGAGCTGCCTCAGTACCAAAATGCGAGGTTAAATTCGATTCAATTATAATAGACGATGATCTTCAGCTCTTGATCCGTCTTAAAAATGTCCGTAGGAGACAATTTCAAAGAACACGCGATCCTGCCATGAAAGTTATCTGGCGGGATTTGCAAAAACAAATTAAAAAGCGATTCTCTGCCCTGAGGAACAAAACTTTTGAAAATAATGTTTCTAAATTAGACCCGAGTTCCAAACCCTTTTGGAAACTCACAAAAATTTTGAAAAAACCTCAAAAGCCAATTCCAGCTCTTAAAGAAGGTGGTAAAATTTTGATCACAAATTTGGAAAAAGCTCAGAAACTTGCTAAGCAATTCGAGAGTTCCCATAATTTCAGTTTGGGTCTTACTAGTCCTATTGAGAATCAGGTTGCTGGGGATTTTCTGAATATTTTCTCTCGGGAAAATATTTTTGATGATTCCTGGGGGACTGATTTGGACGAAGTAAGGTCTATAACTAAAAAATTTCAAAATATGAAAGCTCCAGGTGATGATGGAATTTTCTATATCCTCATCAAAAAACTCCCAGAGAGTACCTTGTCTTTCTTGGTAAAATTATTTAACAGATGTTTCCATTTGGCATACTTTCCTGATAAATGGAAAAATGCAAAAGTTGTTCCAATTTTGAAGCCGGATAAAAATCCAGCTGAAGCTTCTAGCTACCGTCCAATAAGTTTGCTTTCTTCAATAAGTAAACTTTTTGAAAAAATAATTTTGAATAGAATGATGCTTCACATCAATACGAACTCAATTTTTGCAGATGAGCAGTTTGGATTTCGCCATGGGCATTCAACTACTCATCAACTCTTGAGAGTTACCAATTTAATTCGTTCAAACAAATCTGAAGGCCACTCAACTGGAGTTGCTCTTCTAGACATAGAAAAAGCATTCGACAGTGTTTGGCATGAAGGTTTGATTGCTAAATTGAAAAAGTTTAATTTTCCACTTTACATTATGAAATTAGTTCAAAATTATTTAACTGACAGAACTCTGCAGGTAAATTATCAAAATTCCAAATCTAATCGACTACCTGTTAGAGCAGGGGTTCCTCAGGGTAGCATTCTTGGGCCTATATTGTATAACATTTTCACTTCGGACCTCCCTGATTTGCCTCAGGGTTGCCACAAATCTTTGTTCGCTGATGACACAGGCATTTCCGCTAAAGGAAGAAGTCTTCGTGTTATTTGCAGCAGACTTCAGAAAAGTTTAGATATTTTCTCTTCTTATTTACAAAAATGGAAGATTTCTCCCAACGCTTCCAAAACTCAACTTATAATATTTCCACATAAGCCCAGGGCTTCCTTTTTGAAACCTAGTAGTAGTCACATAGTCACTATGAACGGAGTTCCAATTTCCTGGTCAAACCAAGTGAAATATCTTGGATTAATACTTGACCAAAAATTAACTTTTAAAGATCACATTGAGGGCATTCAAGCCAAATGTAACAAATATATAAAATGTTTGTATCCTCTTATTAACAGGAAATCCAAACTTTGCCTGACGAATAAACTTCTAATATTTAAACAAGTTTTTAGACCGGCCATGCTTTACGCTGTGCCAATATGGTCTAGTTGTTGCACTACCAGGAAAAAAGCACTTCAAAGGATTCAGAACAAAATTCTGAAGATGATTTTGAAGTTGCCTCCCTGGTACAGTACTACCGAAGTACATAGAATTTCGAATGTTGAGACTTTAGCACAAATGTCCAACAAAATAATTAATAATTTCCGGCAAAAATCGTTACAATCCTCAATTGCAACGATTAATTCCCTTTATACTTAGATAAGATTTAGTTTTAGTTATTTAGTTTTAAGCTATCAATTGTTATACTGACATGCAGGTTTAAAAACCTGTTTAAAATACTGAATTGCCAAGGCAGGAACAATGTAAAAACACTTAGATATATATCATAACAATTAAGGCTGGTAAGTTACTGTAGTAACTGGAGCACCTAGGTTAAAAATGAAATGTAATTTATTTTGAATTTGGAACAAATAAAGAGTTAAAAAAAAAAAAAAAAAAAAAACAAACTTGTAGAGATACACCTAGTGGGGTCTGTGCTCTGAGAAGCTTTGCGATCACGTCGAATCAGGTGGACTCCGGACAAATTGAAATAATCTGTGTCCAGTCCAGATGGCATACCGTCATGCATCCTGAAAAATGCGGCGAAGAGTTCATTTTCCCTCTTACGACACTTTTCAACATAAAGGGTGATACGGTCAAAATTTGGTCAATATCAACTTGACGTATTTCTTTCAATTTTGCATTTAAAAAACCTGAACACCCCTCATTTTGAAGGTGTGTGTGTGTGTTGAATGTTGCTCCTATTTTGATTTTGGAATTCACTCTTCAGTTGTCAAAATGCCGTCCAAGCAAGAAGAGCAGCGTATCAAAATTTTGCTCGCGCATCGCGAAAATCCGAGCTACTCGCACGCAAAGTTGGCAAAATCGCTAAAAGTTGCCAAATCAACCGTTACAAATGTAATTAAAGTGTTTGGGGTACGTTTGTCGACAGCCAGGAAGTCTGGATCGGGGGGAAATCGAAAACCGGAAGCCGCTGAGACGACAAAGAGAGTTGCCGGTAGTTTCAAGCGAAACCCTAACCTCTCTCTCCGAGATGCCGCAAATAAGCTGGGTGTATCGTCTACAACCGTGCATCGAGCCAAAAAACGAGCCGGACTATCGACTTACAAGAAGGTAGTGACTCCAAATCGCGATGATAAACATAATACGACGGCCAAAGCGCGATCCCGGAGGCTGTACACGACGATGCTGACGAAGTTTGACTGCGTGGTAATGGACGACGAAACCTACGTCAAAGCCGACTACAAGCAGCTTCCGGGACAGGAGTTTTATACGGCAAAAGGAAGGGGAAAGGTAGCAGATGTTTTCAAGCACATGAAACTGTCAAAGTTCGCAAAGAAATATCTGGTTTGGCAAGCCATCTGTACCTGTGGCTTGAAAAGCAGCATTTTCATAGCTTCCGGGACTGTCAACCAAGAAATTTACGTGAAAGAGTGTTTGAATAAACGTCTGCTGCCTTTCCTGAAGAAACACGGTTGTTCCGTACTGTTTTGGCCGGATTTGGCATCTTGCCATTACGGTAAAAAGGCCATGGAGTGGTACGCCGCCAACAACGTGCAGGTGGTTCCCAAGGACAAGAACCCTCCCAACACGCCAGAGCTCCGCCCAATTGAGAAATACTGGGCTATTGTCAAGCGGAACCTAAAGAAGACCAAAAAAACTGCTAAGGGCGAGCAGCAGTTCAAGGCAAACTGGCTTTCTGCGGTGAAGAAGGTGGACAAGGTGGCTGTACAAAATCTGATGGCAGGGGTCAAGCGTAAGGCCCGGCAATTCGGATTTGGAAAAGCGGAAGCCTAACTGAATATTTTTCCTGAATTTTATACTAATTGAACATGAAAAAGAAATTTAATTTGATTTTCTAAATAAACGATTTCACCGATTTACACGCGTTTTCCCTTGACCAAATTTTGACCGTATCACCCTTTATCATTACGGAAGCGTAGTTTTCCCACACGCTGGAAAATATCGGTCATGTTCCCCGTGTTTAAAAAGAGGGATCGACAGAACATCGATAATTACAGAGGAACTTCGTTGTGTGCTTGTTTGAAGGTTTTCGAAATCATAATAAATGATGTACTTTTCGACTCCTGCAAGAATTATATTTCTACGGATCAGCACGGTTTCTACCCAAAAAGATCAACATCTACCAATCTCGTCCAGTTTACTTCGTTTTGCATACGCAACATTGATGCTGGTGCTCAGATCGACACCGCATACACTGATTTGAAATCAGCTTTCGATAGAGTTGACCACGGAATATTACTGAAACGTCTAGGAATAATTGGTGTCTCTGCGGATCTTGTTAGCTGCTTTGGATCATATCTTACGGATCGTAGCCTCACCGTTAATGTCCGATTTGAATCTTCGGAACAATTTTCAAACTTATCTGGCGTGCCACAGGGTAGCAACCTGGGTGCTTTGTTATTCTTACTCTTCATCAACGAGCTTTCTCTCGTACTACAATATGGCTGCCGTGTTTTATACGCTGATGACGTCAAAATATACATGATCATTAAAGGTATCGATGCTCTACAATTGTTGGTAAATAGTTTTGCTGATTGGTGCACCCAGAACATGCTGACGTTGAGCATCCAGAAATGTAACGTTATATCGTTTCATCGCAAGCTCAACCCGATTACGTATGATTATTCAATTAATGGTCAGTCCCTTGAGCGTTGTTTTTAAGTTCGTGAGCTTGGTGTCATCCTGGATTCAGCACTGACCTTCCGATCGCACTACAACGATATTATCTGTAGAGCCAACCGACAGCTGGTATTTATGTTTAAAATATCCTGCGAATTTACCAATCCTCTCTGCCTCCGGTCTCTGTACTGCGCACTGGTGCGATCGGTTCTGGAATCCAACTATGTAGTATGGTGCCCGTACCAGTCAACCTGGACTGGTAGGATCGAAGTAATTCGGAGAAAATTTGTGAGATATGCCCTACGACGCCTTCCGTGACGAGATCCGTTAAACCTACCACAATATGGAGATCGATGCAGATTATAGGGACTGCAGACGCTTGAGCAAAGACGGAATGATGCCCAAGCGGTGTTTGTAGCTAAACTTCTCACAGGAGAAACCGACGCACCGGAGTTACTAGGTCAACTTTACCTTTACGTTCCTGAACGATTACTTCGCCAACGGAACTTTTTGCTGCTTGAACCCCGCAACTCCTTGTACGGCCTTCATGATCCTGTCCGCTTTCTGTCGAATAGGTTCAACGAAGTCTACATCCTCTTCGACTTCAACTCTACTGTGGCAACATTTAAGCGTAGACTGACTGAATTGCATTAATGGATCGAGTGAGATTCGTTATTGTGAAAGAATTATAATTTTTTGATGTTTTTGACTACAGTTGATATTTGAAGCCATGTTCAGTGTTCACTTTATGTTATGTTCATGGATGTGCTTGTTTTGTAATGTTTGTACTGAATTGTGAAAAGATATGGAGTTTTTACGCCATTTAAATTGGCTTTTCCCCATCATATTCATTAAGACGACAAAAAGTCAGATGAATAAATAAATAATTAAATAAATAAATAAATAAATAAATAAATAAATAAATAAATAAATAAATAAATAAATTATTTAATAATACGGAAAAGTTATCACTTAATAAAGCAAAGTCAATTTATTTATAAAACATCGAAGAGTTGAAAGCTTCTTACATCTACATGATTGACGTAGCAATATTATACTTCGTAACGATATTTAAAAATGCGCACAGAGTTGTGACCTATCTCAATCACGATCGTCAATGGTAGTAACGCTTGGTACATTCTTATCAATGTGCTTCTTGAAGCACTCTCCATGACCATCCTTCAAGTGGACGAAAGAAGTAAAAAGCAACTGGTGAATGTCGTCTTCGGTGGTGATCCATCGCCGATCTGGTCATTCCCGACAATCACGACACTCATCTGTGCTCGTTTTGAAGCAGTTTGCTTGCTTATGTGAGTGTGTTGGTGAGTGAGCCCAACAGCTTTCGTTTAATTTTGCCAGCTATGTTTATAACTCACACAGTCGCACGTGCAAAAACGAACTTGGAATGCTCAGGCATTGTTTTCCTTTTCTTCTGTAGTTTCACTTTTTCTCATCATCGTACTGCAGAAGTCTTCACTGTTTTCGTTGTGGTTTACATCATCAGCAGCGAGTGTTACGTTTTGTAGAGTGGGTCATCGTTATATGGAAAAACACAAACTTTACCGCACCAATCGAGAACAACCCTTTTTTGGTTGGGACTCTACCAAACAACTGTGCAAAATTTGAGAACGATTGGTTGTAGCTCCAGGAAGTGAATAACAACTTTGCCAAAAGAAGTACGGTGCTAGAATTTATTTAAAAAAAGTAATAGCTATTCAAATATTTATGGTTTGAATTAAACACCAAAAATACTTTTTTCTGCCAACACTGCCGGTGTTCCAATTGGAGTCAGATTCCAAACTGAATTATTTTCGGAGTTTCTTATCTTGCCGATTTGGTATGTTCAGATGAATTATTCAAAACAATTGCTCTATCCCATATGTGTAGTTGGAGAGGGGGCGGGGGCGGTTAATAATATACCTCATCCCCCTCACTTGTATTAATAGTTTCAGTTTGAAATAACTTCGGAGTTTCTTATTTTAACGATTTGGTATGTTAAGATGAAATATTCAAAAGCAATAGATCTATCTCTTATGCTTAGTCGGAAGGGGATGGGGGGGGGTCACTCATATCAATAGAAGTAAAGTTTCAAACTGAAATAACTTCGGAGTTTCTTATTTTATCGATTTGGTATGTTCAGATGAATTATTCAAAAACAATTTTTCAATTTCATAGGCATATTAAGAGATGAGGAGGGACTAGCTATACCCCGCCCCCTCACCCATATAAATAGAGGTAAGGCTTCAAACTGCAATAACTTCGGTGTTTCTGATCTTGTCAAGTTGGTATGTTCAGATGTATCCAAAAACATGTGCTCCATTTAATAGGCGTAGTTAGATATGGTGGAGCTTACTGTATGCTTTCCGGCCCTCACTTATATCAATGAAAGTAAAGATAAAGACTAAAATAACTTCGGAGTTTCCCATCTCTCGAGATGTTCGGATGGGTTATTCAAAAACATTTGCTTAAACTCATTACAGCAGTTAACTTCGAATTTGGAGTCTGACTTTCATTGGTACACCGGCAGTGTTGGCAGAAAAAGGAATTTTTGGCAATTAAATTCGAAACATTGATCTTTGAACAGCTATAACTTTTTTATGGGCATTCTAGCACAATACATTATTCAGCAAAGTTTTTAGACAACTTATGGGCTATACTTTAACGTATTTAGATACGTTGTGGCAGGTGCCATATTATGAAAATCAAAATGTAAAAAGTTGTACATGAATTGAAATTTTTCAAACACCATCGAATTACCCCTTGACGCATGAAGCGTTCGCAAATAGTTCACTCACCGAAATGTGCATTAGATGGTAAATGAGTTCTCTGTACCATTTCGGGCGCCAAAGCGTAATTCGATAGCCAAACGAAGAGTCTAAGCAAACCACGCGTAAACGCACGGACATCGACCTGCACAATTCTGCTTTCAGGATTTGTTGACCCGTCTCATCCTTTCATGCACTTCGGGTGGGAAGCGAATTGGCATATGCGTATTTTTTTAAAAACTAGTATGCGTGAAGGCGATTTTTTGAACTTCGTGAAAATCAACTTCGTTGATTTCACGTAATTTCCGGCGACGAAGATTGCAATTCTTGCGCCTAATCTGAGGACCTTCAGACTTGATTCTTTCACTTCGTTCTGGTTTGTGGAAAAGGCGAGAGCGGTCCGAGTTTCAGTTATCGCGCCTTGGTGTGAATTTAAAGGTGAATTAGTAAACGTGAAATTCTCTTTAAGTTTGTTAATTAAGATTTTCTTTATAAATTCCGTCGATTAGTTCGTTAGTTTTCGAAATTAAAGCAGAAAGTGCTTAGTGCGTTAGTTCGGCGGTTAGGAGTGTGCGAAGGTGTTTTGAAATCGAGGTAATTTCGTGTGCATAACTTTGTTCAGTGTGCAGATGTTGAATGCCACGCGACGGAATTTCTTTTTGGCGGATTTGTGGCAAGTTGCGACCATCGATGCGACGGCCGTACCTCGTCTAGGTAGAAGATCACAACTCAGCGTGTGAGGCGTCGTTGGAAAACGACATCGGCTATGTGCAGTCCGCAGTAGCATCGTTTCGGAGTCCGTAGAAGTAACCGCGTGTGGTACACGTGGATCCAACCGGCATCATCGAGCAACCGCCAATTCCTCCACGCAAGCAGCGAGTCAGAACGTGAGTAACATGCATGTTAACAAAATTCCCATGCGCATGGTGAGTTAAAGCCCCAAGCATAGCATGACCGCTAGCGTGGCCGCTGTTCGTTCAGCCGTTACCCATTCCGATCCGCGCAAGCGTCGGTAACGCCAAACAGCTTTTTGTAGCACACATAAAATGAACACCATTCGTCGCACAGCGCACTATAACCGCCAGAAGAAGAAAGAAGAAAAGGATAGCTAGCTAGAGGGAATGAATTTGAGATAGGCCTAGAATAATAAATTGTCGATAAAGTAGGAGTACGAAAATAAACCATGATGAACAAGAGGTAGTTTGAATCTGAATAGGATGCGTTTTCAATTAACCAACACACTACAAATAAAAAGTTTTTGTACATTATTTCCCAAAGTGATCTAGAAAAGCGAATGTAAGGCTTTTTCACGTTTCCGGTCGTTTTCTTTTGAAGTTTTTGCAGAGTTTTACTGGGGAAGTTGGCCCCGAAACCAACCAGGATATCTCTATATTCGAACGGGATCCGTTCGAAGTGTTGTGTCAAGCCTGCCCGTGATGATAAAATCCGCGAGAGCAATTCATCGGTGGCAGAAATCGTTTTCGTGAATGCTTCATTATTTTTATTGATTCTTTCACGACAATAGGTCGTGGGCATTCCCGTCCTTACCGCAATCGATCGACAGCCAACTTGCTTCCCGCCCATTCATTTGGGAAAAACAGAACCTTCCCTGAAAGGTCTCATACGGTCGGGCAACCCTAGTCTCAATAGATGGTCTCCATCGGGAGTGGCGCTTAAGCCATTTTTACTAAAAACGGGAACCTCGTAATGCTGTCGGGTTACAACGTGGTTTGTGCTAAATCATGGTCCCTAGTAATACAGATGCAAAAAAGTAGGTTTTCCCATACTAATTTCCATACAAATTTCAAATGCAATGCGGAAAGCCGGGCTACAACCAATCGTCCCCAAATTTTTCACAGTTGTTTGAGAACCCAAATGGAACCAAAAAAACATGGTTCTGAAAAAATAATCATGATGACCCATCCTAGTGAGCAGCGACCATTGCTGGTGATTATTGCTTGTCATGGCTCAACCTCTCACTGCGTGTCGAGTGAGTGCCATGATATTTTGCATCACTGTGGTAGCCACAGCATACCGTGCGGGACCGAAATCCGTACAGCACCGAAATCCGTACACCCTGTTGAATTTGATTATTTATATGCATCATAACAATGTAAATATTATACATGAATACATATTCATGTTCATTCATGCATTAGCTTGATGTTTACGTCAACAATTAAGCAGAATGTCATGCAATTAAAATAAGAAAAATAAAAACCTCAACACGTGTCGGGCATTTCTGTCAATCGGTTGCGTTCTTAACGATTTTCTAAGAAAATCTCTCGGATTTACTTCAGTTTGTTAAGCGTATTTCAGTGATGTTTGCAAGTAGTTTCCTGAAGGTCGATCGGAATGATTAGTGTTTATCGTTTTATATCTCAATTCTAAGCAATGGATCATTCATATGGTATTTATTTATCAAAATTAGTACTGTACGGATTTCGATCCATATATAACAGGTGATTCTAAATCCGTACACTTGTGCATCACTAATGACGATTCTACTTTATCCAATGTTTTTCAGCAGATCATGGAAACTAAATACACGCCGGAGGATTTGGAGAAGACTGTGGCAATGATGCGGCGGAGAAATCTTACCGAGAAGCATCCAGGGATTTTGCCGTTCTATTCACCACCATAAGAGATGCCGTATTGAATCGTTACTCTCTTATTGTATTCGTATTGTAAATGTTATATTATTAATATCTTTTAATGAAGAGCGTCAAGAACCAGTCGAAAAGTAAAACAACGCAGCTCCCCTACAGGATATCACCAACACGCATATTCAAATTAGGGACCATGCATAAATGACGTAGCATTTGAGGGGGGAGGTGAGGGTTTCAGAATTTGTGACCGGCCATGTATTGGATATAGCCAAACTCACTACGAGGGGGTGGGGGAGGAGTATAAAATTGATCAAAAATTTGCTACTTCATTGTTGGATGCTCCCTTACAGAGAGCAGACAGAAATGGGCCAGAGAGCATTCCCAGCAGTAGCTACCAGCGAGAAGTGACCGGAAATACACATGAAAGTAGTGCGGGCGAAAATTGATAAAGAGAACGCAAAGAAACAAAGGATTGAGGAACGACAAAAGAAAAAAGGTTGAGCGAGAGAGGAAAAGAAGGAAGAAAAGGAAGAAGAGGAAAGAAAGTTCCCTAATAAATAAATACCATGAACGACCCAACTAACATTTTCAGCTTTGTAAGCCAACTTTTCCAGCGTTGTGCTGAAAAGTAGCTGAAAAGAAGCAGCAGATACAGCTACAAGCAAAAGCTAGCAAAATAGTTTTGGAGAGCGTTTACTCAACTATCTCACAACCATTATATAATTTGTCAGTCGCACTGAATAACATCAGCCAATAAACGCTAATGTCACTTCTATACACACACTAATCAACTTTCAACTTGTAGCTGCAAAACAAAGCTAACAAAGTGAATATATTACTCATTTGATGGCTTCTAAACAACCAACCACTCTTTCTGAATAACATAAACATCAAAAGTGCTTTTTCAACAACTAAACAACCTGTACTCAGCTTATAAACTGTGTTAGAGCAACTTCGGAAGCATTTTCACAGTCAACTAGGTTTATTTTTAGACGTGTGCAGTTTTACAGCTTTTACTCTGCTCTTTTATAACTAGTCGAGAAAAGTGATTCGTGTGCACTATTAAAAAGCCTCTACTCAGCGATTTTGTTGTAGAAGGGAATGTTGATTTGTTTACATAAGTTCAAAGTGTTGGCGTAGCACAGTTGGTAGTGTCAAGGTTTGCCAATGAGGTCGTCTCGAGTCGATTCCAGGTTCCGGTGCAGGGTTAATAATAATTTCGATTAATTTGATTCACAGCAAAATAAGCTAAATAAATTCCTTCATAAAAAAGCGTAAACAGTATTTAACCCGGCTTCAAGAGAAAGCTGTGTAGTGATTATTGGATAACCGGGAAAAGGTTGAATTAAGCGCCTTTCAAGTTCACACACAACTAAACAGCAGGATAACAGCTGTATAGAAGCGTTAATAATGGATATGCAATAAGAGCTTCTCCCGACCGTTCCAACAGCCATAAGTAGCTGACTAAGTTCGCCAGATTTGCTTGTATATAGAGGTTGAGTAAAGGTTTCCTCATATCGTATAACGTTTGAATACAGCTTGAGGCTGTATAAATGAAATGAGTAAAGCGTTTACATTGTGAAAATTGTTATTTGGGGAACTATCCCACAAATGGTTTCGATGATGACCCGAACACGTCGTTAAGCTCTCTATTATGGTTATTTTTATTAGGGTTGGAAGCAAGAAAGCATTATAACTTGAAAAGGCAATGGTAACAATGGAGAAGAAGCAGAAGAAAGCTGTGGAAAAGAAGCAATGAAAGATCTGCATTTTTAAGATTATTAGTCTCTTGACGTATTAAATTAAATTAAGTTATGGTCGTTATTTTACCTATTTTAATTTTCATGCACAAAACGAAAAACTAATCCTTGATGTCAGTTCATTGTCTTTTTTTGTTGGTTTCTAAGATGGTTGTATTTTTTTTACTATCCGCCATTATAGGGCTACCATCTTAGGAACCGGTTAGATTATCGCTTGATGCCATGGGTTGGTGGAGCGTTTCCATTATCGTTGTATTAAAGATGTTTCGGCAGTCTTCTGTTCAGTTTGCTATTATTGATTCGACAACATTGTCCAGGCTACACCGCCCAGTTTAGTCCCGGTTAATAATGTTTTGTAGCGTTGATCTGGAGTACCCCAAGCTCCAAAGTATGGCACATCTTGCACGTTATCACATGTCAAAACCTCGAAGTTGTGATCGGAGGAAAACTCCAGTAAGAATATTTAACCCAAAGCACTGGTATAGAATAAAATTTGGAGGAAATGAATCCTTAAACATGATATTAGTTAGCATAAAAATCCAGAACATTCACCTTCTTAAATAAAAAGAAATCAGTTACCTCTCCTTTGAATCGATTGGAGCATCAATTAATCAAACGCTGATATCATTAGTTAAAAAAATTAAAAGTAAAAAAAATGAACCTTTGACGAATGATTCTTATGTAAAATCGTGCGCTGTATTCAAAAATGTAGTCAAAAAAAATGTCAGTAGGATAGTTTTCGAGATACAGCTAAAAATAAAAATTCACTTTAAACAAGTTTGATTACTATAATAAAAATATCTCCAGTTGTAATGAGATAATATCAATTATTTTAACGCTAAATTAGAGGTACGAAATTTTTTCGTTCGATCAATTGAACATCAATTGTCAGTGAGATTGATGGTATTGTTGTTAGTTAATAGTTTGTTTTTTAAGTTTTCCTAGGAAAAATTGAATTTCTGCTAAGTTTTTAAGCAATGTAAATTAAAATGTTTATGGTGGTTCTACCATTACTCTCACGGAAAAATAGTGTTATAAAGATCAAAATAAAATTTTATCACGTTTAATTTGGCGTTAAAATAATTAATATCACTTCATTGCAGCCAGAGATATTTGTGTTTTAGTTTTTTTTTTAAAGTGAGAATTCATTTTTTAGCTAGGGAAAGGAGGGGCATAGTGAACAGGCAGGGCATAGTGAGCATCCCGCACTTTGGCTCTGGATCTCCAACTGCATGAAACAAATCAACTGGTAGTAGGATCAATATCATGATGATATTGATCCTACAGCCAACAAATTTGTTCTGAACGGCCGGAAGTCCAAGCTGGAGTACGCGATGCTCACTATGCCCCACCTGTTCACTATGCCTCTCTTACCCAAAACAATCCTACTGAGATTTTTTTGGACTACATTTTTGGATTCAGCGCATGATTTTACATGGGAAATGACCATCAGCGTACAAAGTTCAAATATGCTGTAAACTAGTGTATTTAAACGGATATAGCTGTTTTGGACTCTTAACCAAGCAACTACAAAAAAAAATACTTTATTCAAGATAGCAACATGTTTTTTTTTTCATTGATTTGGATCGATTTACATTCATGTACGGATTTTGATTCATGACTGTACGGATTATGATTCATCCTCAACACAGTGTACGGATTTCGATTCAAAACTGTACGGATTTTGATTCAATCGTAGAACGCTGTACGGATTTTGATTCAAGATATGTGCAATTTAAATCTCTTTTTCTAATAATTACAAGTAATTTTCAGACCTGGTGTTTGCAAATATTGGAAAAATATAAATAATAAGTGTAAAGGAAAAAGATGTGGTACAGAGCATAATGTGATAGTATTATTTAGTATTGACCGTTAATGATTCTCTCTTGCTTAGGTGTACGGATTTCGGTCCCGCACGGTAGTTCTGTCAAAAACTCAGCATTTTCATTGATCCATTTGTTGCAATTTCCAAACCTACGACTGGATGCCTTCCTTCAAATAACAACTGAAGTGCGGTAAAAAATCGGTAGAACTGTTTCAAACACACAGTTGGTACTTGAGCGGGTCGGTTTTCATCTCTTTTTGCCAGTGGTGGCGGGGGGAGACACCCCTCACCATCCCTCTCCAAAGGGGGAGTTTGGTAAAGAGAGATGAAAAAACCGATTTGTACCTTCCTTAAAAGTTGTCCTAGTTCGCTTGTCTAATATCTATATACAATCTTCACACTGCCGTACTCTAACGGAACTATCAACTCTATGCTTTCATCTACTCCATCTATCGTATAAAAATTACCACTACAGTCTGTTATTTGAAATTAGCATCTTCAACTTATTGATCCATTGCCTATCAATCCATTCATTCGTTTTTGGCCCTTCCTACAGCGATTTGCTGATGACATTCCGGTATTCTCCATGTCGAAATTCTTGAATAACACCAGTGCTTTACGATTACGTTGCTCACCTCGAGAATCCTCTTCTTCAGCCACTCAAATCAAACTTACGAATTCCTCATCTGCAGCTGATTGTTTCATGTCCACGAGTAACCGCACCATCGTCAAAATCACCAGAATTGGATATTAAAACAACGTAAGAGAACGTTCCTGGAGATGGATCGAAACAAATTTATGAAGTTTGAAAACAAGAGTATTTATCACAAAACATCTCTTTTATTCCATATAGCAACAATAAATATTTAACATATATTTTTCGAAGGAAAAAATACATCTAACTCGACTAGAATCATAAAGGTAACAATCACCAGGTAGGCTATCGCTAAAGCTAATCCAACCAACTTTCGAAGGGTATACTTTGCCAGATACAACACCAAGTAAAGAATGCCTATCGCAAGAAACAGGGCCAACACTGAATACTGCATTCCATAGGAATTGATCTCAATGTAGGCTCCAGTAGTAGCTCCTCCTTCCATCATGTTGCGGATGAACCAAGGCAATCCTAGCGAGAATAGAATTGCGAGAGAGTTTGCCCCAAGCGAATTCGATACACCCATGGAACCATTTCCTGTTGAATAGACATCGCAGTTAGTTCTGAATCTAGATGCTCGAGAGGGAGTACACAATTACCTTTTCTGATGACCGTAACTGCAGACACTGCTTCTGGCATACATCCTCCGAAGGCCAGGAAAGTCAGTCCCATTACCGTTTCCGGAACATCAAACGTACTACCGATGATGGACATCATCCAGAATACCATATACGCTGTTCCGCCGATCCAGACAATGCACATTAAAAACGTCAACGGATACAGTTTACGGTGCACTCGTGGATCAGGAATCGTCCATCTGATGACCACCCGGAAAGGCCACGTGTACAACCACCAACATATCCCAAACCATGATTTTTCAGAGATCTTCAGTAGCTGCATTCTGCTGTTATCCGAATGGTCCGATTCGGCACTTGAGTCGCAAGAGACTCGAGGAACTTGCTTATCACTGGTAGGAATTTGAAGAGTTGTATTGATGGCCTCTCCCAGTACGGCTATCGAGTATTTTCGATGATGTTTGTGTTCAGATATTGGTTCATCGGAAGATTTTTTCTCCAGTCTTCGACAAAGATTCCATCGATCTTCGATTAAGGATACAGCGAGACGCTTCATGCGATCGTTTTGGAACATCACAAAAAAGTACAGAACGTAGAGTACGACGAAGACTAGCGATTCGTACCAATAGACACGTTCATCCCAAAGGCAAGAAACCAGCGAGCTGGTACTGATGATGACAATTACGGAGTCTCGAGTCAAAGGCCACCAGTCTAGTTTAACGTGCTGTCAAGGAATTATTATGGATTAAGTAGACTCATTGAACTCCAATTCGCTCAACACTTACCGATTTGGTTAGCAACCCGACCAAAGCAGCGACGCCCAAGGTGTTGAACAGCATGGACCCCAAGATGGTTCCTAAGCCCATGTCAGAATCGACCACCAGAGTGCTGATGGTATTGGTGAAAAATTCAGGCATGGAAGTGGCCGTGGCCATAAAAGTTGCGGCTGCTACATCCTAGAAGTGCAGAAAAACAATCCTGAAGATGATCAACGAATAAAAATTACCGAACCTTTGCATACCTCGGATAGATTTAGATCTGCGCAAATGTACTCCACCGAAGGCAAAAAATACTCACTACAGACATATGCTAATATTGTGAAGAAATAGATAGCTGCGATGAAATGGAAGATGATTGCACCTTGGAGTCGTTCGGTTTCTAAACTTTCGCAAAGAGATTAACTTTATTCATTTTTCGCTCCGACCAAAAACCCACAACCAATTGCTTACTCGAGAACAAATCCGGTGGAAGATCATCCATCGACGTTGTAAGGACGCACACCACTGGTGATAGAGATTCATTTGCACCTGGGTTGAATTCTATACTGGCTCGATTATCCCAGTCCGGGAGGAGCGTATCGTTGACTAGTAGATTGGAAACGTTTGATATTTGGATTTGACTGATGAAATCGAACAGTGTGGGAACTGAAAACGAGAATTGAAGTCATCTGGTTATTTCTGTTGCTAAATGGTATTTATTGCAAAGTGTAAACTGAATCACAGGCATTGCCAATAAGCTTCCGTGACTGATATCAACCGGTGCATGCGGAGTAAATAAAGGGAATACCGTTGCTTTTCTAGCGTGGTTTCCCAGCAAAGAAGGTAGTATTTTATCAATAGATGCCGTCCACACGCTCTCGTTCCGTAAACAGTGAAATTGCCATGCAGAGTTGAGTACAGAGCATGAACAATTTTCAAATGCATAATAGTTAAATATTGAATATAGTCGATAAACACTTGAGAGTAGTTTCACTGAACTTGTTGTGAGCTACTATTTACGTGAATACCCAATGATGCGTCATTAGTAACTGAATCCGTAAAAGTTTTGGAACCTGAAAGGATGACACGAGTGGATGGATATTTGAATTCCAATGCAGTGATGGATCTAAAGGCCTAGGCACCTTGCACCATTGGTGCTACGTCGTGGAAAACCTGACGATCGATTTAGGTCCTATTTAACTGCAACGTATAAATTATTCGGTCCCATGCATGGCATACACAGTTTTGGTCACGAACTACTCATTTGCTAATAACTTTGCACACAGTTGACGAAACATTGTTCTATTTCAAGCAGTACATTTTTTTTTTGGGGGGGAGTACCACCACTGTGTCCATTATTTGAACTTTTGTGGTACCCCTATTTGCTGTTTGTATTTAACGAGTGGACGGCTAATTTCCCGGACACATCTTTTCCCAGTCCGGTATGATAAATATGGTTTATAAAACCAACTACCTTTCCAGGATTTGCAGACCAAATTTCACTAGGTTGTAAGCTAATATTCGCCGGCGCCGGTGGTGTAGTTGTAAGCGTCAGGCCCGTAGTCAGCATTTGGTTTCGGGGGGAGCTAATTTAAATTTTATGACATAAAACTTCAATGATTTATAAAATGTGCGCATAACTGAACATCGAATGATACACTGATTTTTTTTTACCTTAACCAAAATCGTTCAAAATCATGTGTAATCATTTTTTTTTTTTTTTGTTAATTTGTTTTAATCTTTGATCGGAATTTTTAATGAACCATCAGAATGTAAAATAATAATTTTTCAAACTCTTTAATACGCAGTTATGAGAAAAGTTAAACAAATGTATGAAGTTCAAGAAAATATTTGTAGTTTTATTTGTTTTCTGTTGTTAATGATGATCAAGATTTGCATTCTGTTAAGAAATACAAAAATATGTTACATATTTTTAAAACATAATTATTTTAAGATTTGAATGGTGTTGAATCGTAAAATCACCGGCACCGGATCCTAATTCATTAAAATTTATGAAGGCGGTAAAAACAAACATCCCTGATGCAGTGGTAGCAATGTGATCCACACGAACACGAAACACGAACAGCGAATATTGTTGCCTTCATCATTCTGTATGTTTTTAAGTTTTTGTTTTAGCATCACTGTATTTTTGTTTTGTTTTTGAATTGATCGTTATTCTGTGATATTTTGTATTGCTCCAGTTAGCTATATAAGTGCAAATATTTAATGCAATTAGATTAAGTTTGAATTTGACTTCCGATAAGGGTGCTGCCTAAAGGAGGTAATAAATAGTGAATGAGAAATGTATTCATTTACTTCATTTGAATCAGTTGCCGATCTCCAAACTGCTGTCCAAAAATCTGAGCAACAAATTAAACACAACGTAGAGCCATATCCTGCACATTATACCTGGTTATTACAAAAGTAATCTTCTAGCTTTACTCTAAGCAGTTAATTGATATTATAGCCAAGCCCGAAAGTCGCTGGTTTCCCATTAGTTATAATTCGTTTCAAAATGGAGAAAGATCTTTCCACACTGGCTGTAGTGACCGGGAGTGTCACCAAAATCTTCAACAAAACATTGATTGTTGGAAAATACGTCGAGTCACATTTACCAAGCAGCCCAAATGCCTCAAAATTCTTGTTAATATTTATGGATGTCCGGCACCAGAGCTCGTATTCCACCTTTACCTGCAACCAGCCAGTCATGCAAAACATCATGACACTCACGTGACACTCGTCTTCGCACCAACCGACTTCGCTGACAGATCGTTTTGAGTTAGAGCCATGGCAAACAGCAATCACCAGTAATGGTCGCTGCTCACAAGCAAAACGTTACACTCGCTGCTGATCATGAAAAGCACAACGAAAACAGTGAAGAATTCTGCAGTACGATGATGACAAAAAGCGAAGCGACAGAAGAAAATGAAAACAATGCCTTCGCATTCCAAGTTCGTCTCGGCAGGTGCGACTGTGTGAGTTACAAACAAAGCAGGCAACATGAAACGGAAGCTGTTGGGCTCACTCACCAACATACTCAAACAAGCAAGCAAAGCAGCAACTGCTTCAAAACGAGCACAGATGAGTGTCGTGATTGTCGGGAATGACCAGATCGGTGATGGATCACAACAGAAGACGACATTCACCAGTTGCTTTTTACTTCTGCGTCAACTTGATGGATGCTCATGGAGAGAGTTTCGACGAGCACATTGATAGGAATGGACAAAGTGTTACTACCATCAACTGTTTGGCGATCGTGATTGTGATAGGTCGCAACTCTGGCAACCACGCTGGTGAAATCACAGAGATAACAGTTAAGTTTGTCAAGTTGGGATGACTCTCCAATATCTGTAAAACCAGGCAACAATATTTGAAACACCGGAAGGATGTCATCATTTTTTGTGAAACGTCCCATCATGTTTTGGATCAATCCATCGAGTCATGGAATGAAAACTGCTCTTCGGTAGTAGTCCTCTCGTGTTTCTACTGGTTGATTTGCACGTATTGTTAGCTTGGATGCACGTGGATGCAGTACTACAGGTACTACTGGTACAGTACTACCGAAGTACATATAATTTCGAATGTTGAGACTTTAGAAAAAATCTAGATAGAGCTGGAATTAGGGCGTAACAGCTTTTGTAAACAATGAATTCTCTCGTCAATTTCTAGCAACTCAAGGCACCCCTACACAAATAAACTTATCCATCGGGTAGGGGAACTCTTCCTCTATTCGATGGTAATGTTGATTTGCCAGGAGGAGCCATGTCTTTCGAAAAATCATCGAGAGAAGCCATTGTTTACTAAAGCTGTTATGCCCTAATTCCAGCTCTATCTAGAAATGTCCAACAAAATAATTAATAATTTTAGGGAAAAATCGTTGCAATCTTCAATTGCAACGATTAATTACCTTTATACATAGATAAGATATAGTTTTAGTTTTTAGTTTTGATGTGAATTGTTATACTGACATGCAGGTTTAGAAGACCTGTTTAAAATACTGAATTTCTAAGGCAGGAACAATGTAAAATCACTTAGATTTATATCATAAAAATTACAGCAGATAAGTTACTAGGTGGCTTGAGCACCTTAGTTAAAACGAAAAGTAATTTATTTTGAATTTTGAACAATTAAAGAGTTAAAATCTAAATAGAAACAATGTGTGTCTCTTTATTAAATCCAATGGTACATATGGAAAGGTAAATAAATTAAGAAGTCATTTGTTGTAGAAACATTCTATTTTGTATGAAATCCTGCTTAAAAAAAAGGGGTACAGTGCGGATTGTGTTTAGAAGGCTACAAATTGGGTCTACATCCTAGTTCCTACGGAAGTGAAACGAGGCTGATCTTTCATAAAAACTCGATGGTCCCATGATCTTTAACAGAATCGCTGCAAACATAAATTGTTCATGCACACTATATAGGTACAGCCCAAGTCTCATTGCCAGAGGTGGCTATAGGCCTGAAGCCTCGTCCATAAATTATTTTAATATGAAAAATAAAAAACACCTTACCCAGGTAATGCATATCTATTACCTGTACAGTACAGATTTTTTTTTTCACATGATTACAATTATTTGGGGGGGGGCTTCAGCCCCATAGCCCCCCCCCCCATGGCTACGTGCCTGGTAAGCGTGACTGCTTTCTCACCTAGATGGGTCTGGGGTCAATCCCAGCCGAGGTCGGTGGGATTTTTCTGAGGCATAACAATCGCTGGTCAAGCGAAGTAAAGCCGGGACCAACGGCCCATGTGTGTTTGAATGGGTGCGATATATATGATTATTATACGCAGGTGTGGAAGCTGCCTTCCTGCACATTCGATTGCCGTCAATGGATGGCAATCGATGTCCATCGGTGATTGGCACTAGATTGCGGAACAGAGACCGACGTTAAATAAAGGAAAGAAGAAGAAGCTTGTACTTCCAAAAAATTTAGATCTACGCTTGTGTAATGCACCACAACTGCAGAGGAAATGTTCCGAGGTTTCACGTTCCAAATTACAGAAACGACAGATATCACTCTGAATCCGACCAATGTTCTTCATGTGATATCTACTAGGACAGTGCCCAGTTACTATGCCAGTGTATATACTAAGAGCTCTTTTATTGAGCTCTAAGAGCTTTTAGGTGTATGTTATATTAGGAGTTAGGGTAAACGCTCCTATAGTAGCGGTACGTTAGAAGCGTTAGGTTCCTATAGTTGTGTATGGAGACTCAATACACAACTATAGGAACCTAACGCTTCTAACGTACCGCAACTATAGGAGCGTTTACCCTATAAATCTTTTCGACTGGTTACAGTTTGTGACAGTCATCCAATTGGCCATCACCTTTTGCTCTTCCCAGGATTTGAGTTCCATTTTTACCGTACAGTATGATATTCCACAGCATGGTTCTGGGTAAAAAAAACTGTGAATTGGAACCTAACTTTGCTAGGTCGTCTGCCCTTTCATTCCCTTCAATGCCACAGTGACCTGGTACCCAATATAAGTTTACTGAGTTCCGTTGGCACAGTTGCCGAAGCGAGAGACTACATTCCCAGACGATCTTTGATGTATATTTGTAACCACTCAGTGCTTTCAGCGCTGCTTAACTATCAGAAAAAAATACAAATATTTACACATCTGTATTTCCTTCTCAGACAAACATTTCACATTCAAGTATGGCTACAATTTCCACTTGAAACACTGTTGGAAAGTGTCCCATCGCAACTGAAATATTTGTCCCGGGCCAAAGATTCCTGCACCTGTTCGTATTCCAATTTTTGAGCCATCTGTGAAAAATACACACTACGAAAATATCATGTAAATTAAGGTTCCCTAAGACCGACACATGTAAGCGGCTCTTTTGACATAAGAATCAGTTGAAAGAAACAAGAAAAATCAATTCAATGAAACGTTCTCTTCGTCGATTTGCTTATGTTTCGGTTTGAGAACACTTAATTTTACATGAAATGTTTGTTTACGTTCCATCATTTACGTCCAATATGGATTACGTCCCGTGTAAAATTAGTTATTTCTAAATGTGTATGATTGAGCCTTGCCGAACGTTAGGACCACCAGTTTGCTCCCAATCCGAACGTGCCGTTTCACATACGTTGAAGGGACTTTTATAGTTGTCCTCTGGTTTCATCCAGTCTCCATTCATACTCATCACTGGTCCTCTTTGGAAGTATTGTAAGATGCTTAGATATAACCAACAAGATCACCTGGCATGACTTTTTTTTTAGATCTTTTGAGCCTTAGAGGCCTTCTTTCCGCTTCTAGTTGCACATTTTCATGCAAAGGCAGCAGATTGATGATTACTTCTAATGCTTTTGATGGGGTGCTACACACCGCACCTGTTATTGCAATGCATGCTAGATAGAATAGATTTTAAGCAGTTGATAGAATAGATTTTAAGCTTGTTATAGATACGTAAAAAAAAGCTGATTTTAATTCTAGCAATAAACTGTATTTGTTTTTGCGTAGTAAGCTGTGATCCTAATCTATCAATTACTTTAAAGAAAAACAAATTCCAACAACTGAGTGAAAAGTAATAAACAAATGAGCAGTTGGTGTGTACAACTGTGCATGCCAAGCATGCCTTCCGCTTCAAAGGCCCAAATGTCCAAGCAACGAACTTTTCCGAAATACTTCCTATGCTGTATGAATATACCAAGGCCAAGGAATCAAAAATATCTCCAAATGACAAAATGACAAGCGATCAACGAACCGAATAATAACGCTATGTCAGAAGTGCAAAGCAATAATGATATAATCTTCTTCCTTCTTTTTCATGACAAGCAGCGCGTGCGACACAACTCACTCGGGGCAGTAGAAGGAAACGAGTAAATTGTTGGAAAGCTGCTTCACGAAGTAAGTAAAGCCGAACATGATACACGTGTGTTAATAGGAATTTTTTTGTTATGTCTTTTCTCGATTCATATCAAGCTATGTCCTCATCCGTGTATATTGCAACAAAGCAGGCAAGCAATATATCATTATCATTCTACCACTCGGATCGAGCTATGTTACAGAGCGAGTTTGTCATGGTAGTCGTAGCAACCGTTTTGTCTGTATCGTTGGTTGCTTTATGTGTTTGGATTCGCTGACCAAGGCTCCGAAAAATACTCTAAATACACATCACAGTAGGCCAGGAATGCAATATAGACGACCAAACTAACAGGGTTCGTGGCGCAGCCAGGATTTCTTGCTGGGAAGGGGGGTTTGGTAAATAAAAATGACGTGTTTTAAATAAAAACTATTTTTATTTAAATACCAGTGACCAGTGGGAAACAGAAAATAAAACGGGATGTTTGATATACATTTTTCCAGGAAAATGCGAAAGATACCACTCCTGGAAAATTTACTATTTGAAGAACTATTCATAAATTAAATTAAATTTTTAGTGGAATGTGATGGAATCTTTTTGGAGAAGTTGGAAAGAACTTCCAAAGAAGTCAGATAAAACTTCCGGAGAATGTTGGACCAAACTTTCATAAGAAACAAACCAATTCTGTCGGAAAATAATCATTCAAGACGGAAGAAACTTTTAGAAGAAGTCGGAAGACACTTCCGGGTCAATTCCGCAGGACCTCTGAGGGAACTCGGAAGAAGCTTCCGGGAGAAATCTATAGTTGGTCCCGGGTTGGAGTTTTTTTTTTATCTATAATCGGTTGGCGATCTGGCCATAACCAGGCCCAGGTGACGATTTCTAGTTCCTCATTCTAGTTCCCTATTATTTGCCACTGAGAAGCTGTTCCGAAGCCAAGTAGAACCTCCACGAGGCGTCTCATCATTAGTTCCAGCATTAGTACCATCATTCAGGGTTAATTCCACTCACTTGCAATAAAAAATGTTTTTCAGAATTATGAATTCATTCGGTGTAATAATGATAATTAGAACTTGTAATATACTAGAAGAGGTTGTGAAGTATGTTTTTGGCACATACAACCTAACAATGTTGCATTCAGAACGCCACAATCAGCGATTTTACTACTCGTGAGCGCTCACTCTGAGTGAACGCTCACGAATCATAAAATTGCTGATTGCAACGCTCTGAAAGCGAAATTGACAGGTGATATGTGTCAAACACATACATTACAAACTTTTCTTGAAACTTACAAGTACAACATATCACTATTACTTCTAATGATTGAATAATTCCGAAAAACATTTTTTTATAGCAAGTGAGTGGAAGCAACCCTGTCATCATTCGTTGAGTTGCAGCGTTGAACCTAACCCGACGGAAAACAAATCAAGAAAAAAAAAGGTTTCCTGCAATGATTCAACTTTTTCCGAACTGAATCCAAACTTGTAAATGGGTTTAACATTTTACTAAGTGAGCCCTAGATTTTTGTTAACTGCTTTGTCATTTGTCAAGGACACAATCTTTATTAGATCATCTAGCTTTCCTAAAAGTGTAGAAAGTTTTCCGATGTGAACCGACACTTTTTGAACTTAAATTTTTCAAACGGAGTCCAACCTTTTCTGAAATGGTTCAATGCCTTCTTTGGGGAGTCCAAGCTTTTCTGTTGAGTGATTGAATTATAGTAAATGTTAGTCTGAGCTTTCCTGAAGTGATTTAACTAACTTCTAACGTAGATTCCGCTCCCCTAGGCCCCTTCCTCGTTATTTTGAGGTTTACATCCTTTGAAAAGTAGGCTGAGATTTGAAAGAATTGGCCTTCGTGTGTTCATATCTGATGGTAGATTTTTAAAGCTAGCACAATTGTTGAGAAAAATGGGTTTGCAAATTTGGGTTTCTTGATCAGCCAAGTTGGATTTTGGCTCCGTCATTTGAAAAGAAGGCTTGGATTTTATAGAGTAGACCTTTGAGAGTTCATACGTGGTGGTAGATTTTTTAGGCCAGGTTGGATTTTGGTTCTAATATTAACAAGTTTGGCTAATATTCACAAAAGTAGAAATTTGATTTTCCGGTTTTACCAAATTGAGTTTCGACTCTTATCTTTGAAAAATATGCTTGTATAGGGTAACAAACTGATTTTGGAAGGGGTGTGATCACGTTTATGTCAAAATAATATTATTTGTTTATTATTATTATGCAATTTACATGCGGTTGTGTTCGAAAGCTACTCATCTTGGATGTAAAATGTCACTAGATGTTTTATTTATTGATATATACTCGAAAAATAATTCTTTTCACATCATGATATTCACATATTTTGGACCCTTCCACTTGATTTTGGACAGTGTCCATAATATATTTTGGACACACTGAATGGGAACGAATATATTTTGGACATGCTGAAGTTCTTTCAACCTATGAGCCTAAAATTAATTACGACGGTCACTTCTTCCTATCTCGCATTTGTTAGGTCCGTCTAGGTGGGAAATTTTTTAAAGAAGGTGCCGTAAAACGGGGTGAAATTGATCAGCGGGGTGAATTTGATCGCTGAGTATACCCAATATTGTACTTATGCATAATATTTTTACAATATATACAAAGATACATTCGTACGCTTAGTAACGAAAAACATGTTACACGTGAAAAAATATCACGAGAAATTTCAGCGATCAATTTTGCCCCACTGATCAATTACACCCCGTTTTACGGTATGCATAAAAGTTAACCCCCCGTTACTCGCGCTGTTGTACTTTGTACAACACATATGAGTTTTCCATTGCCATTTTGTTGCTGCCAATCGATCTGAAACCAACAACAGCAAAGTTGTTCAGGAAGTCAAGTTCTTTTCGTTGGTGGAGTAGTTCAAAAATTTCACACTACGAGGCGCTAGTATATACGTGTAATTCTCGCATATACAATAGCTCGAGTTCTTGACCAGCTAGAAAGTTACTGTATTGGGCAAACTTGTTCAGGGGGTCAAGACTTTTCGACTGGTAGACAGTAGTTCAGAATTTTCTCACCACGTGGCGTTTGTATACATATACACTTCTCGCATATGATATATCTCGAGATCCTGACCAAATAGAAAGTTACTGTCTTTGAAAAAGTTGTTCAGGAGGTCAAATCCTATTGCTTGGTGTAGAATAGTTCAGAATTTTCTCACTATGTAGTTCTAGTATACACGTTAAATTCTCTCATATAAAATATCTAGAGAGCATGACAAGATAGAATGTTACTGTCTTGGGCAAAGTTGTTCAGAGGATCAAGGCCTTTTGACTGGTGGACGGTAGTTCAGAATATTTCACTTTATGGTACTAGTATATATGTGCAATTCTCGCATATGATATATCTCAAGACCTGCTAAAAATGTACTGTAATCGGCAAAGTTGTCCAGGATATCAAACCCTATCGTTGGTGGAAAGTACATAATTTTCTCACTAGGTGACGTTGAAATACACGTGAAATCCTTGCATACAAAATATCTCTGAATGACCCGCATACTAATGCCACGTAAAGGGAAAATTCTGAATTACTGTACACCAACGAAAAGATCCTAACATCCTGAACAACTTTGCCGAAGACAGTAACTTTCTGTCTGGTCAGGATCTAGAGATTTATTTTATATGCGAGAATTCCTCATGTATACTAGCGTTGCAAAGTGAGAAAACTCTGAACTTAAGTCCACCAGCAAAAAGGCCTTGACTTCCTGAACAACTTTGCCGAAAAAAAATGGCTTTAATTTTATAGAATTGAATCCAAACGTGATGGTGTATTTTTTGAGACATGCTCATTTTTTTATAAAACTTGATTTAAATTCTCAACAGCACATATTTTCATAGAAATTTTGGTTTCCTGTTCAGCCTAGTTGAATTTCAGCTCCTGCTTTTGAAAAATAGACGTGGATTTCATATAATTGCTGAATCCATACGTATTTTCATAGAAATTTGGTGTTTCGGTTCTGCCAAATTGCATTTCGGCTCATATCTTTGAAATATAACCTTGTATTTTATTGAATTGATCTTGCTGAATCCATACGGGAAGGACGAACCAGGTTAATATTCACAAAAGTACGTCCCAGCAAACCACAAATCGTATAAGGATGTTCGTTTAAAATTGAATAAATATCCAAATCAAGTTGAAGTTGCATAAGATGTAATTTCAAATTGGTTGAAATTGCTTAAGATGAAAAATTATGATTCAATTATAATCCTTCTTCTGAGATTGTATATGAGTTCGTTTGATGTCAATAAGGAATTATTTAACGCGATCTATTTTAAAAATGTTGATGATCTTATATATGTGTACATAAGAACAGTTTCAGTCATATTGTCAAAAAAATAAATATTAGACCAGTAACAGCCAATTGTTGCCAATATTCATGAGCTTCCTCACTTTCAGCCAATGACAACTTGAATTTACTATGGAGCGATTAAATCCGTGGATGCTGATGTATTTTTGTTACCGATGATACAAGAGTTACTGCTACTTTTGGATTATGGAGTATTCATAAATAATCACCGGATTTCATTGAAAATTCGAGGATTAGTAAAAAGCGTTGAAAACTTAAACGGGTAGCATGGATTAAATGCACTGCCAAGGGGAAAGATTCTCCAGATAGGAGAGCCATGGTGTTTCCAAAAGCAGATGCAGAGCTGAGAATTCATGAGCTATTCCGTGACGGTAAATATCCAGATCATCAACGCGGTGTATAACCAACAATCAATACAAAACTAACAATTTTAAATTGGCTCACTACTTGATTAGCCTATTGGTCCCAAGCAAACGATTAAAGTACCCGATTCTAGTCGAAATTCTAGTACTACGCAATGTTTGTTTTGATTCGCTATGAAAGTTTGACAGATAAAATAAGGGGTTATTGGTTTTTCCTATGTTTCGAGGGGTGAATCGATTAGCTTGGGACCGAAGAGAGTGCCAGAGCTGAGCCAAAAAGTTGAGCACGTTATTTCGAGACCTTCTAGTCTTAGAGTTACCTCTATGGTATAACCGTTAATAAAATTACCGATTGGACTGATTGGTGGAAGACGTAATTGTTGCCGATGCATTACATTAACTGGAATTAGGAGTAATGCGGAAATTACTCAATGCATAGCGCACCGGATCGATGACTGAAAAAGTTAAATGGAGTGTCAAAGAAAACCAAGAAATTTCAGCAAAGCTCATTGTAAATATTCAGGTTTCCAAGTGAAATTCATCGTCGTATGCGCTCATTGGACCACATATCTCTTTGAATGGGCTTGGAATACATAATTTCTTACAACTAAGTAGGTGCAGTTCTGCTCAAATATCACCTACCTTCCAGATATTACGAGCACTTCACACCAACCAACCTCTGGGAACCATGTTTGTTGCAAATTAAATTAGTTCATTACTAATCACATAAATGTACAGTTGAAATTATATAACATAATAAGTCATATATCATGCAGAACAAGATTGTATAATGCAATCTGCACTGCTCTAAGCAGTTTCAGCTAGAGGAAGAATGATATCATATAATACACCAGATCGAATTAGATTTAATCACGTATACAAGCGAGGCACCATAATTTGAAATTTATTGCTCCGAATATACATGCTCATATGCGATCGAGGATCGCAGCAAGACTACGGAGGTTAAGATCTTTGGTTCGCAACTTAATCTAGCGCAGTTTTGCACCAAAAGGAATTTTTTTATTACTGATGGCTTCCAAATTTATTTACCTTTTACGTACCGTAAGATTTGATAAAGAGAAACCAATCGTTGAGATATTATCAAAAGTCTACCACTGCTTCTTGACGCCAAACTCGGCCTACGGATTCTAAACTCAACCTAACGCATTGAAACGCCATTGAAACGAAAATGAATTCACTTCGGCCTATCAGATGAAGATAAAAATTGGTTCGGTCGGAGCGCTTCTTTTGTTTTTGGGAATAATGGATGCAAACCTTCACATCACGCGTCCTTATTGACTTCGTTCCGTAGCTTATTAACTAAAGTATCGTACCAAACGCATAATTGACTTGTTAACTCTGAAATCATGGATTTGTTTGATGTTTTCTGCTCGATAGGCCCAAAATGGGCGATTAGGCCGAAGTAGTTCTCTACCCTATATGCACAGATATTTGATTTTTTTTTGTTCTGCCGAACTGAATTTCGGCTCTTATCTTTGAAATTGAAAAATAGGCTCGTATTTTATTTAATTTGCCTTGCTGAACTGGTAACCGTCCTTTGAAAGTTATGCTTGGATTTTATAGAACGGACCTTGCTGAATTCATACGTGATGATTATTTTTTAAGCACACACAAATCCAGGTTAAAATTGTCAAAAGTACGTAGTTTTGTTAAAGTTTGGTTTTTATGTTCAGCCAAGATGAATTTTGGCTCCTTACTTCGGATTTTGTTGAATAGACCTTCCTAAATCCATAGGTTTTGTTAGATTTTTTGAAGCACGCGCAATTGTTGAGAAAACTTTGTTTTAATTAACAAAGTAGCTATTTTCATATCCATTTGGGTTTCCTGTTCTGCCATGTTATATTTGAATAAGGAAGAACTATCGAAAACAGAACGTTTTTTTTATAATAACTATTACGTTTGTGGTATTTCGCTTGATGGTTTACCCGGATTATCAAAACCCAAAAATCAGTTGCTTTGATCCTATTCATCTAGATTATTACCAACATTCTTCCTTTAAAGAATACAACAACTTTTGCGCTAAATATCTTGATGATAATCCGAGCGTTACACATAATAAACTCAAAATTCGTGTCTTCTGCTATGCATTAGTGTCAAAAATCACGGCTTCAAAGAAGTATAAGGCTAAAGCAAAGACTAAGATGTAATGTAAACGTTTGAAATATATGGTTCAAATGTAATGTAAAACGAATTTTGAATGAAGTAATGAAATTGGGTTGTTAGCGGAATGCTAAATAAAACAGCAAAAAGGGTTATCTTCCATGTAATTCCACTTAATTTTGGTATCCATGACAGATACGTATTTCGACTACAATGTGCAGTCTTCATCAGTGTCATTCCCACTAAAGAACTTATCAAAATCTAACCCCCTTAAGATAACCCTTTTTGCTGTTTTATTTAGCATTCCGCTAACAACCCAATTTCATTACTTCATTATGATGGCTACCAAGCCTTTGGGGAATTTCCTTATTAGAGAGTTGTATAAATTTTTCTCCTTTAGCTTACTTAAATCTTTGGTTTTTATTAGTTAGGTAGGTTCCGATTCAACACATTGTAGTTTCATTTTTATACCTATGATCTTGACTTTTTTACCTAGGGGATGAGTACTTAAGGGGGTTAGATTTTGATAAGTTCTTTAGTGGGAATGACACTGATGAAGACTGCACATTGTAGTCGAAATACGTATCTGTCATGGATACCAAAATTAAGTGGAATTAAATGGAAGATAACCCTTTTTGCTGAATTTTGAATGTTTTAGGGATAACCACCCCATTTCCGGCCTATTAAGCACAACCCACACTTAGTCCTTCTTAATCTACCGCAGTTTAACACCAAACGGAATGTTATTACTAATGGCTTGATGGTAAATAATTTTTTACCTTTTCGTACGTACCGTAAGATTTGATAAAGAGAAACCAATCGTTGAGATATTTTCAGAAGTCTAACACTGCTTCTTGACGCCAAACTCGGCCTATGGATTCTAAACTCGGCCTAACGCATTGAAAAGCCATTGAAACGCCAATAAATTCACTTCGGCCTATCGGATGAAGATAAAAATTGATTCGGTCGGAGCGCTTCTTTTGTTTTTGGAAATAATGGGTGCAAACCTTCATATCACGTGTTCTCATTAACTTCGTTCAGTAGCTTACTAACTAAAGTATCGTACCAAACGCATAATTGACTTGTTCACTCTGAAATCATGGATTTATTTGAAGTTTTCTACTCGATGGCCCAAAATGGGCGATTAGGCCGAAGTAGTTCTCTACCCTATTTGTTTGTTTGTTTATTTTTTATTCCTCCTTCCCCCCTCGACTGGTGCAAGCTTCGAGTGACAAAAGAAAAACTTGTGATTTGTTCCGGCCTTATTATATAATAAATAAGCGATCTGCATACAATTTATAAACGTAAATCTTTAGCTTTCAATTTCAACAGAAACATATTACAGTGTGATTAAATTGTTTGTAGTTTTTAAAAACTCGTCTTCCATTAATAGGAACACTGTTCGTGTAATTGTGGTAACTGCTTACTTTGGTTCCTAAAATAGTGGAACACATAGGTTTCAAATAGATGCCACTATTATAGGAACACTACCGCAACTATAGGTGCAAAGAAGTCAAAATCTTATGGAAATTAATTGTTTTCCGTCATTTTTGGACTAATTTAACGTTTTAAATACAATGAACGCTGTACAACTCGATACTGAAGGGACTTTAGAGTTTTAGAATAACAATCCCATTCAAACAGTAGCCATGAAATTCACTTTTAGTATGGTTCTGTAACTCGATATCGAGTTAGTAGACATTGTGTTGTGGAGAGTAGACTGAATTCAAATTTACTTAAATTTATGAGAGCTACCGATGGAAAATAAATGTATGTGGTTTTCCACTAATATTCCGGAATTGTTTCCATAGCACAACTATAGGTACACCACTATTACTGGAACACCCACCCTATCAAAATTTTATTAAATAGCTGAAAATTTAAATGAAATAGCTTCAAAATCTTCTAGAACTGTTTTGTCATATTCCGTTGAAAATTATTGATTATTAAGCTAGTGGTATTACGATGATTCAACTGAGTGTCAAGTTTTGGTTAGCTAGCCAGTTTTGAACTAAAGATGATCTTTGTTAAAAGAAAGGCAAGTAGAACCGATTGCCATGAACCACTTTTCGACTACAAAAGCACTTAATTTTTAAAATGTTCTTGTTTCTTCATCAAACTTATCAAAGTTAAGAAAGGTGCTACCACCGCTTTCTATTTAATGTCACATCACACATTTTCTTTGAAATAGCAATTAAGAGCGCCAGCTCTTTACGTTAAAATTGATCAAACTGTATTTTTATCTTGACATCACATCAACACAATCACACCAAACGCATCATCATTTGCAGAAAACTACTCATTTCTTCTCATTACCATATATCGAATTTGCACCCCACACAAACACCGCCAGCAAGATTGCAGCACTAGGTCCAAGAACCTTCATCGTTACTGTTTATACCGCTAGTTCACTTTCACTTCCCCCAAACAACTGCAAACAACTATTTCGCGCTAAGCCCGCGTCTTTACACTAAACCTCGCCGCTAGAATTTCAGCGACCCGCTCAACGGTGAGTTCCACTTGTCAATCACGCGTGTCCAGCGCTCGCGGCGTCTCATTTACAAATGCCTCGGAGAAGCAGAATAGCACGCCCTGACATCCATATAAATCAATTCGGACGGGCTCTATCACCCGTATCGTTGCCATCATTAGTTGCCATCATCGTCATTGTATTTAGCAGTCATCAACTTCTCCGCGAAAGAGCCAACCAAGTGCGGTTGCATTCTTTTTTACTGCCCCTGATGTTTATCTACCGGTTATCGGCGAGAAGTACCTGCTTCAATTTAGGTAGGTACCTCTCACTGCGCACTGACTGCTGGCTGGAATCGTGACGGCTGGTGGGTGGCATGGCGGATTCAGGCACTCGTTTCAACCGCTAAATTGGTTGTCTGTGAAATTCGTTGTTTGAGCTTTGCCGCCCATCCAAAGTCAATCCAAGAAAATGTAGACGACAACGACAGTTCTCGTTTATGATCGGCAATCATCAAAATCTGGAATCATGCATGGTCACCGGGCTTTGTGCAGAAACTCGGAAAACGTTGTAAAGCAATGAAAAACAAAGCAAAATAAGTGTTTGCATGAAAAGGGGCTCCACTGATAAGCCGCATGGAATGGAGGGGAACACCTGATGATGCGGAATAGCATTCTCACCCATAAGTGGAAGTCTAGAGGAAGTCTACAACAATCATAACATCAGCAGTTCAATTAGGTATGACAGAACAGAGCAGTGTAACAGTACAATTCATTGAACATTGTCGGCCACTGTCAGATTGATCGGGAACTTTTGTGCCATCGGTCAAGAACATTAATGGAGATGCTTATGTGGGTGATAGCCATATCGGTAGTCAGTGATTCCCACCTGATTGAACAATGGCGAATCTGATTCACCTACCTAGCAAAGGTGCTTTATGAATACAAATCAGGGCCGATGCTAATCTGCAGATGGCAGAATGATTATCTCGCGAAGATAGCAAAAGACACGGGCTGACGATTATCACATCAGATTCATCATACCGACGACTAAGCAGTAATGAATGAACAAACTCTTCTAGTCTCGTAATACCTACGATTGAATTCCAAGCAATGAATCTAGTATCTGCTAAATAAAATCAACTACCCATTGACGAGCGGAAGAAAAACTGTGTCGGGCTTAGTATGATGTTTTGCAGCAGTACATCTGCAGCTCAAGTGATCTTGAAATGCATTCTCAATAACTAATTGTTTAACAATAGTGCTCGTGTTCCTCATATATCTTAGAGATGAAACTACACAGATAAAATGGATGGCTGTCACTTTCTTCAACGCAGCTGAATGTATTCGCTAGTTGGTGTTCGCTTGTTCGATCAACGTTTGAGCATTGTTCAGCGGTTTGAAACCCAAACTACAACAACGGTGCCGAGAGAATCGAATCTGTTCAACGTCGCTTTCTTCGTGTTGCGCTACGTAGATTGCCTTGGAATGATCCGTTTCGATTGCCCAGTTACGAAAGCCGTTGTCAACTTGTCGACTTAGAACCTCTCCGGACTAGAAGGAACACACGCAGAACCCTAACCGTGTCCGATATTCTGCAGGGAAGGACAGATTGCGAGGCTATCGTGAGGCAAATTGAACTGAATGTTCAACCCTTACCGCTCCGTATCAACCTTATGCTAAAACTGCGATTTTTGGACTGCAGAGAGTATTGAACAGAGTTGCATATGTCTTCAGCAAACCCCACACGCATCAATATATTGACGCGCAGGGGAATTATTGACAATAATATTGATGATGTGAATTCAGAAATATTGTCAATATCGATGTATTGACGTCAATATAGAATGTATTGACAATACGATTATTGTCAATAAAAGCAATCGTGTAGGGTTCACTTTCGACTTTCATCTCTCCCGTGATGCGCTTCGTCGAAAGTTATCTTCCGTTTTTCACCGGCAGGAGTAACTGATCATAAGATAGGGGAAATGGATGTAAGGTCGGTCGAAATGCCCCTAATTTGGGCCCATACATAAATTCAGCAATGGACTAAATTTTCATTAGCGACCAAAAATATCCTTTTGTACCGTCCCAATGACGAATTCATTAAAATTGATAAATAGCAGATTTTAAGCGAAGGGCCCAATCTTAGATCCATAGGCCAACGTTAGAGCCATTTCCATGTATGTTATTTTCATTAATTTTTTGTTTTTTGTTGAGACCATGGTTGAATGTATTTTTTTTTCTTGCTATACTTGACAAGGTTAACATCATTGCGGCTTCATCCAGCCTGTTGATTTAAAACTACAATAAAAGCATTTTGCAATTTTCATCTACAAACTGGAGCAGGTTTTTTAATACTATATCACGCGTTTAACGATCACTAGGTCAATGAATAAAAACTGGAATTTACACGTTTATGTAAATTAATATCGTTCTCTTTGAAAATTCAATTAATTTCAATTGAACTTTTTACAGTTATGTACACGTAATCGCATATCAGTTCCTTATGGATTTTTGTCAATTTTAAGATAACAACGCTATCCACTATCAATTGGCATCAACTTTCATATTACGTGATAAAACTACGGACTTTGATCATGACAAATGTGAAAACAACATCAAGCCAGTTTGTCCCATCAAGCAAAATATTCGCATATCAGCCCTATTCTGAAATTCAATCGTCCATAGTTCAAGCTAAAATTATGCTTTTCGAATTGCCTTATTTTTCACTTTTATAACAAAACATGCAAGCTCGATTGCAACAAATTTTAACTGGAAAAACATCAATAAGTTTACTATCATTTTTAAAATATTTACATGGGAATTGTGCATCGTAGCTCCGACGGCAATTTTTCTGAATGCCTTCTTTTTCTTTCTTATACAGTACATCTACCATTTATTTTCTCGATGTCGATTATTTTCTTTCAAAGTCAAGCCATACAAAACGGCAACGTTGATCTCGTAACATGATATAGTTCAGTTTCCAGCAAAATATTCTAAAAATGCTTTTCGTAAAGCTGATATAAAATCACCATGTTTCTTCTTCTTCTTCTTCTTCTTCTTATTTTTCTTATTCTTCTTCTTTCCTGTATTTAACGTCGGTCTCTGTTCCGCAATCTACACTGAACCAATAAGACATATTCCTGTTATGTGAAAGTCTAATAAATTTGCGCATTAAGAAAATCCAATGAAAACTATATGATTGAAAATGTGTCAGGTAAATTTTATATGAATACTAGCTGAGTGTGCCCGGTCTTGCTCGGGATTCAATATTAGCTTGAGTTTATGAGCCGATTTAAAAAAAAGCATGCTATATTGTACGTAGCCCCCCCCCCCTTAAATCTAAGGGGCTACCCCCTATGATTATCTCCTTATACCCCCACACTCGCTCCCACATGCCTAATTTGGTTCCATTTGCTTGATTAGTTCTCAAGTTATGCAGAAATTTCTGTTTCATTTGTATGGGAGCCCCCCCTTACAGAAAGGGGAGGGGTCTCGAACCATCATAAGAACCTTCCACGGCCCCAAAAACCTCTGTATACAAATTTTCACGCCGTTCGGTTCAGTAGTTTCCGCGTCTATAAGGGTCAGACAGACAGACAGACAGACAGAAATTCATTTTTATATATATAGATCTAATACATTTACAATGCTGACAAGTTGGTAACTTTTATATGATCGTCATATGATAAATGAAAATTAGTAAAATTATAAGAATTAACGGAAATGGATTTGAAGCCTATAAGCATAAGCTTTACTTGTTACTACAATATCATATAAATGTCATAAATCAATCTAATGAAAATTTAAATGAAAATCACATGAAATTTTCTTATGGCTTTGACACATATATTTAATCGGTTTTAAAAGTAAATAAAAAATAAACATCAGGCAGTGAAAGGTGGTGTTGTGCTTTGAGTGCTTTCACAGTTGCGTTTTTTTTTTATTGTAGCTTATTTGGGATTCGACCCAGGACTGTTGAGATGTGATGCTGTCTGTGTCTTCGCTTGGTCCCACTGGGCCACGGCTAGCTTTGAGATAGAGCTCGTTCAAAATTAGCATGAAGTAAGAACAGCTCTCCCGACATGAAATGTAGTGCAACATTATGCTCGTTTTGCTAGAGTGAATACAAATAGCACTGACAAATATATGTTCCGTTTCGGTGATGTCATTTGTTCAAATCTTTCTTAATGCACCTGTGTGCAATAAAACAACGACTAAATCAAATGTATTTTTAATTATAATCTTAGCAAAGTAAATATTGTAGTAGAATCATTTTTTTTTTCAATCTCAATTCATTATTTTCTGGAACCCCTTATCTTATGGGACAATAGCAAATAAAGATTATTCAATGGAGTATCATTGTTTTTAGCAATATTTAATTCGAATAACAGTCATGTTCAGTTCAACTTTCCAAAAACATAGCTAAGATGTGTTTGTTTATTCCCTAAGAGTTTCAAAAATATCCGACTTAAAATGTATTTTTGGGGATCATTTTTGTCTGTTGCATTTTTTTTTTTTTTCGAGAACAGTCTATGTAAAAGAAACTTGAGATAAATTTTTACAACAAAAATGTTATGTAAGCCCGTTTATGGCAAACGGTGTTGCTTGGGTAGTCATCGATAATTGGGTAATGTGTCCATAAACGTGCTTAGAGTTTTTTTTATCAGTATACATTTTAAATATTTTTATTTATTTATTTATTTATTTTATAGTCACTTTATAGGGTCATTCGTGACTTGTCCGAGGGTGAGATTTGAACTCGTGATTTTGGCATGAGATGTATGGATGTTAACCACTACGCCGGGTAGCCCCCATTTAATAATTATTCAAAATGGCACTATTGAAATGTGTAATGAATTCGCGTTTATCGCCTATGGCTCTAAAATTGGGCCCATCGCTAAAAATCAGCTATATATCTATTTTATCTGGGATATGGGACGGTACTAATGGATATTTTTGATCGCTATTGAAAATTTAGTCGATTGTTGAATTTATGTATCGGCCCAAATTAGGAGCATTCTACGCCAAAAAGTGAAATAATAGTTCTAATATCCATGTGCGATGAAACTAGAAATAGCCCATAACAATTTATATAAGATTCTGACATTGAAATATAAGTAGCTTCAACAAGTCTTGAATGATAGCTAGAAATACTGGGTAGCAGATGCATTATTCTACCTTTGAAACATATTTAATAAAGCCCACAAATAACAGGTTCAAATATATATGATCATATACGCACCATCAAAATACAGTCTTTATACATCGTGCTCTTTTGCTTTTTATATCAACAACTAAATTAGGTCCGGTGTTCAACAACATATTTCATTAAAACAAATCATTTCATTGTGAAAATTAAGAATAGGGTAAATGTTGGCTTCGGCACCAAAGACTATTTTCGGCAACCCATTTTCAAACGTTAATGACAATGAATTATCCGAGCAGAACATCTTGTTAGATGTATTCAAACAATTCCTTGGTTAATCAACTACAAAGGGTCCAGGTGTGGAAGCTGCCTCCATGGCGTCGGTAGCATTAGTGCTCAGCACGGAAAACAAGATCGACGGAAAACAAACCAAGGAAGAAAAAAAATGAAAATCAGCTAATCTGATCAAATTTTTGAAAACGCTCTATTTCCAAATGGCGCAAGTTTGCGCAAGATTTTTTTCTGAACCTCGATAAAATACACATAAAACTCGATCATGGAGCATAAAATGACCTGGGAATGTTTGGGAAAAAAATGGCTGACCAACAAAAAAATAAATTTGATGTTTTTCTTGATGTATCCACAATTTTTTTTATTTTTATAATTTTTTAAAATAATTTCTTTGTATTTTATTGCATTCTCATTAAAAGAACTTTTCATAAGCTTTCTATTGGTATGTAAAAACATATGAATAACTATTCAATAAATAATAAAATATTATTTTAATGTGCGCTTTGTTTTTTTAAGCAAAAAGTGTATGATTTCAGCGCTTTTTCAACTTTCAAGTTGAATATCTCTTAAACTACAAATCGTAGATACCTAAAATTTTGGGAACTTCTTAGTCAAAGTGTTTACTATTGATAGAGTATTCCAGAAACTGAGTTAGAAAAAATCAATTTTCCTATTTTTGTCCGCCTGATTTCCTATAATGGTACGGTAGCATACTGAATTATAAAAGTACTCAGAAAAATGAAGTAAGAAGAAGAAAAAACGAACTGAATTTTCGGCAACTGACCCAACGGCAACGAAATAAGGACAATGAATGGAAACTCGGTTCTTGGAATGTCAGAACATTAAATGAACCTGGACGAGTGGGCCTTCTGGCCCGTGAACTGCAAAAGGTGAATGTGAGTGTGGCTGCTATTCAAGAAGTATGGTGGCTTAGATCTGGAGAACGTGAATTCAGGGCGGTAGATCCTATCGCCAACACATCGTTCAAATACCATATCTACTACAGCGGTTGCGATATAGCAGAACACGGAGTAGGTTTCGTAGTGATTGGGAAACAGATGAAGCGGGTTATGCGGTGGAAACCGGTTAGCGAGCGCATCTGCGTTTTGAGGATTCGTGGCAAATTCTTCAATTACAGCCTGATCAACATCTACGCACCGACTAACGATAAATCCGATGACGTGAAGGACGCGTTTAATGAAAGCCTGGATAAAACCTATGATGAGTGCCCTAAACACGACGTGAAGATTGTCATCGGAGATGCAAACGCGCAGGTCAAAGGGGGGAATTCTTTCGCCCAATCATTGGAACAGAAAGCCTTTACTCTGCAACGAATGATAATGGCCTGAAGCTGATAAACTTCGCTGCTGCTCGTGATATGGCCATCAGTAGCACCCACTTTGCACGCAAGGATATCCGAAAGCACACCTGGAGACACCCTAATGGCGAAACTTGCTCCCAGATCGACCACGTGTTGGTGGATGGTCGGCATTTCTCGGATGTCATAGATGTCAGGACCTTCAGGAGCACTACCTCGTTGTCGTGAAAATTCGAGCGCGTCTATCGACTGTTACGAGTTCGAGAAAGCGGAGATCGATGCGTTTCAACATCCAGCGTTTGACAGTAGATGGTGTTGCTGCAGAGTACCACCAGAAGCTGAATGAGCGGATAGCGGAAATCAACGTGAACGCAAGAGAGGTGATAGGTACAGCTCAGAGGCACCCCCGGAACGGGTGGTTTGACGAGGAGTGCCAGCGAGTGACAGAGGAGAAGAACATCGCCAGAAGCCGGATGTTGGTGTCTGGTACCCGTCAGAACAGAGAGCGGTACAGGGTAGCAAGGTCAGCCGAGAAACGAACCCATCGCAGAAAAAAAAAGGCAGTACGAGGAACGCGTTATTGCTGAGGCGCAAGAAAGTATGGAGCAGAATGATATGCGAAGGTTTTACGCAACTGTCAATGGCGTGAGGAGTAAGACAGCGCCGTCTCCCACCATGTGCTATTTATGACCGTGAAGGTAATCTGCTGACAGATAAAACGATGGTGGCTGCCAGGTGGAAGGAGTACTTCGAGACGTTGCTGAACGGAGAGAACGAGAGAGCATCTACAAACAGAACACGCATCGACGACGATGGTCAAGCTCTGGAACCACCAACGCTAGAAGAGGTGAAAAAGGCGATACGAGAGCTGAAAAACAGTAAGGCTGCGGGGAATGACGAGCTCCCGGCTGAACTTCTCAAACACGGAAGTGAGCAGCTGCACCAGATGATCCACCGTATACTGCTCAAGATATGGGAGGAGGAAATATTGCCCGCTAGTTGGTTGGATGGTCTCGTTTGTCCCCTCTACAAAAAGGGACACAGACTAGAGTGCGCCAATTACAGAGGAATCACGCTTCTGAATTCGGCGTACAAAATATTATCACGTGTTCTGTTCAACAGATTGAGACCGCTTGAGGAATCCTTTGTCGGCGAATACCAGGCTGGTTTTCGTGAGGGTCGATCACCGACGGATCAAATGTTTACCCTGCGTCAAACCCTTGAGAAGTTCCGGGAATACAACTTGCAGACTCATCATCTGTTCATAGATTTCAAGGCAGCGTACGATTCAGTAAAGAGAAACGAGCTATGGCAGATAATGCAAGAAAACGGTTTTCCGACGAAACTAATTAGGCTGATTCGTGCAACGCTGGATGGTTCGAAATCATGTGTGTGGGTTGCAGACGAGATTTCGGCCTCGTTCGTGACCTTAGATGGGTTGAAGCAGGGAGATGCTCTTTCGAACTTGCTATTCAACATCGCCCTCGAAGGAGCGATTAGGAGAGCTGGCGTGCAGAGGAACGGTACCATCATCACAAAGTCGCACATGCTCCTTGGTTTTGCGGACGACATCGACATCATCGGAATCGACCGTAGAGCAGTGGAAGAGGCGTTCGCGCCTTTTAAGAGGGAGACAACGAGGATTGGTCTCACGATAAATTCTACCAAAACGAAGTACATGGTCGCTGGGAGAAAGCGTGGGAGCAATAGTGGTGTTGGTAGTGACGAATTTGTGGACGAATTTGTTTATCTTGGTACTTAAGTGACGTTCGATAATGATGCTACCCGCGAGGTGAAAAGGCGTATTGTAGCCGCGAACAGGGCTTTCTACGGGTTTGCTTAGCTAGCTGAAGTCCCACAGCTTGCGTACGAAAACGAAATTCGCGCTGTACAAGACGTTGATCCTGCCGGTAGCCCTTTATGGCCACGAATCGTGGGCATTGAAAGAGGCTGATCGGAGAGCTTTCGGTGTCTTCGAGCGTAAAGGGCTGCGAACAATATTTAGGGCGGTAAACTGGAAAATGGCATCTGGCGGCGTCGCATGAATCACAAGTTGTACCAAGTACATAACGGCAAGGATATTGTGAAGCTTGTAAAACACGGCAGGCTACAGTGGGCTGGGCATGTGGCACGAATGCCGAAGAGCGTCAAGCGACGTCAATATTCAGCAGGGAACCCGGAAGAGGACGTCGGTTTCGGGGTAGGCAACGCACGCGTTGGCTTTGTGCAGTTGAGGAGGACATTAGGTCCTTGAACGTCCAAGGCGACTGGAAGCGATTGGCTCAGGACCGAGACCAATGGAGACGGTTACTTCGTTCGGCGCAGATTTTAATTCAATGAGTCGTCGCCCATCAGGTACTCAGGTAGGTACATGGAAAATAACAATCATTATCATTCAACCAAATAAATTCGAAGTGTTGGGTATAGTAAACGAGGCTGATCAGTATGATTATTTTTAATGAACAACCTCAGAATAACCAAAATAGGGTCACACATTAGGCGAATAAAGGAACCATATGGCTATAATAAAGGGTGTCTCACATCAAATTGCATCACGGAAAAAACGCTGTAGAAAATTACCCATTGGGTATTTTCTCTTGAAAATGTGGGTAGAAGTAGTTTAGGGTATATTGTTTACACTGTATTTTTATCGCTGTCAGTTTTTCGAAAGTTGGAAAAGTGGCGCCACCCGAAATCCAACGTTGCTAATTGATTGTGCGCAAGCTCCTGGGAAATCTTCAACTCTCTCATCGGGACATCGGAAAACAACTCGAAATCGCGCAGTCAACGGTGAATCGTGTGATTAAACGTTTCTACGAAACTGAGCATCGAACGGAAGGAGAAATGCGGTCAGAATGGATGTTCTATTGGTGATCAGGATTACAAGCGTGCCGTGAAAGCGTTTAAGCGGAATCCCAATGCTTCGATCAGGGATGGGGCCAACAAATTGAATCTGTCCAAGTCTTTCGTTCAGAGAGCCAAGGACCGGGAGGAACAGCATTCGTAAAAAGTGCAGAAGGCTCTAAATTGTGACGAACGGCAAAATACGGTGGGAAAGTCACGGGCCCGGAAACTGTACAGTGTGCACCCAGGAAGTAAGGAAGCTGAATGTTTCAAAGTTTGCCAAGAAATACATGATTTGGCAAGCGATCTGCTCATGTGGCAAACGAAGTACGCCGTTCGTGACTACCGGGACTGTAAATGGGGAGATCTACCTCAATGAGTGTCTACAGAAGTGTCTGCTTCCTATGTTGAAGCAACGAGAGGACCCAACGATCTTCTGGCCGGATCAAGTTTCGTGCCACTATTCAAATGTTGTCATGGAGTGGTACGAAGCCAACGGGGTCACTTTCGTACCCCATCGAAAAATACTGGGCTATTATGAAGCAGGCAGTACGGAACCATCCCAAGGAGGTCAAAACTGAGGAAGACACTAGGGGCAAGACGGCTGTACTCAGAGTAAATATTTTCACAGTGAGTAAATTTGAGTAACTTAGCTTAGCTTAGCTTAGTCTGACTGCACGTATCGATAGTTGCACTCCGTGATTGATCTGAACCAGTGAAATTGTACAAAGAATCAACTGAATGGGGCTTGGGAGTAACCTGCCATTCTCAGTGTACATGTTCCAGTTATCACAGTGAGTAAATTTGAGTAACTCATATTTACTCAAAAATGCTCAAAGTACTCTCGTATTCATCAATAAATACAATATTAAATCAGTATAAACATTCTTTATCTGTCAGAGTGTCGGAGTAATCCTATTCGTATTTTATTTTGTATTGTTGCATAAAATACTCATTAACCCGTGTGTATTACTTTTCAGTGTAAATTTTTACTCTTATATGCGTGGTCTCTATCTCTACTATGATGGGACAATAAAGTTGAAAATCAGAAAAAGATATTTCTAATATGATCCCGAGAAACGAACCCGATATTTGGCGTGATTTATGATGGGTTGCCAAGGATTTATTGTTTTAATTGTTAATTTCACCATCTTATATAAATAAGTTAAAATGAGTTGCGAATTATTGTTCTGATAGAGCAGTAAATTTTTATATGTGACTAGACAATGATCTTTCCATCAATCCCGGTTTAAACTTAGTGAAAAGGTTTTGATATTAACAGATGCCCGTCATGGAAAACTGCAACTCCTCAATGATTACTGCCCTCCACAGTCACGAGTGAAACGCGATGCGAAGGAAGACAAAAAGTACTACCATCAAAAACTTCGGTTTTCATTCGTAGGCAATACAGTCCTGGAATCACAAAGCCGTAGTCTTTGATACCACGTGAAGTGAAACTTTTATGGAGCACTGAAACATTTTGAATTTTGTTGGTGCACAGAAAAAAATTCTGAATATTAACTATCGCGTAAAATGTCCCTTCGTTAAATTTTTAGCTATACTTGACATAAACAGTAAAATCGTTTACAAGCTTGCATACAATATTTCTAATTTAAGGGATATTGCGCTTAAATTTATACGAAATATCGCCTAAATTTTTGCCAAATCTAGCGTTAATTTTATGTGCGCTATATCTCGCAGAAATTTACATGAATTTTTCAAACGGTGTGGGTATGCAAACTGCTAAAATGTTCACAATGGAATGCCTACCATATAAATCATAAAGACGTCAAATTATGGTACCACTCCATTTTCACTTGAAAATCCAATAATTATCTACGTCAACCATTAATAAGCATATCCGGCGTGGTAAGCGTGACTGCTTTCTAACACCCCAATGGGTCTGGGTTCAATCCCAGCCGAGGGTGGTGGGAATTTTCTGAGGCATAAAAATTTTTCTGAGGCATAAAAATGGTCCCGGCCCATGTGTGTTGTTGTGAATGGGTGCGATATCCTACGCAGGTCTGGAAGCTGCCTTCCTGCACATTCGGTTGCCGTCAATGGATGGCAATCGATGTCCGTCGGTGATTGGCACTAGATTGCGGAACAGAGACCGACGTTAAATAAAGGAAAAGATGAATAATAAGCATACACAGATTTTGCATGCTGCGACACAGGTTTTGTGGATTGCAATCCGGTATATAATGTTGTTGAATGATGAACGTAGATTTTCCTCGTCAAACGTCTTTGCTTGACAATCGTGGAATGCACACAAAACAAACAGGTTGCTATGTCACCTAGCATTGAAAATTGAGCAACTCGAGTTACTCAGAGTTACTCAAAATTTACTCCAGTATTACTCATTATCAAAAGCTGTCTTACCCCTAGGGAAGACATGAAGAAAAAGTGGGTTTCCGTACAGAAGAAGCTGCAGCCAGATGTTGTACAGAATCTAATGAGTGGAGTTAAGCGTAAGGTGCGAGCGTACGGTTATGGCATTGAAGTTGAATGAAATAAATATGCCAAAAGATTACTAATGGGTTATATTTTATTGTCTGAAAGTTTGGATCGGTCCGCTAGGTAGTTTTCTACAGCGTTTTTTCTGTGATGCAATTTGATGTGGGAAACCATTTAGGTGCCCTGTATAAGCATAATTATCTTTATTGTTAATCAGTTCTACCCAACAAACATTGAATGTTGAATAAGAGCTTATTCAGGCAAAACCAAGCTTCTTCAGCTAAAAAATAGCTTAATCAGCTGTTGATCAACTCAAATTGTTTGTTGGGTATCCATCAAAATTTTACACTTGATAGGTTTATCTCAATAATAAGACTTTAAGCTTCAATTATTGGTATAATAGGGGAAATGGGTGTAATGTCAGCATAAATGCCCCTATTTTGGGCCCATACATAAATTCAACAATCGACTAAATTTTTAATAGCGACCAAAAATACCCATTAGTACCGTCCCAATGACGCGATCATCTAGATAAAATCGATAAATAGTATATTTTTAGCGATGGGCCCAATCTTAGATCCATAGGCCAACATTAGAACCATTTCCCCTATATGGAGAATTGTAATTAATGCAAACGATTGATACAATTAATTAATTTCGACTGACAAATTACAGCCATAATTGGAAGATCTCCAATCTCAAATAGTAAAACTACATTTAGACTAAAATATTTTTTACTCGGGAGTCACGTACCGAGTAAAAAACCCGTTTTAAAAACCCCACGAACACAAACAATGGTGGAAACGGCCTCGACTGGAACGGTGTGAAAGGGGCTTCCGTAGTACTTTTCAGCGTGCGTCCCGGTTCAGAGAGCGATCACATTAGTTAGGCCCGTGTTGTGGAGGAACGGTTATGAACGATCCAGTGGCCAGAACTGGTTGATCCTTGTTTTCCTTCGACAAAGTCTTGACTGTTCGGGAAACATTTATTTACCTGTTATCCTCGAATTCACGGAAAATAACATCTGGAAGCCAAGGCTCACAAGTGAGGGCTTTCGTATTGGGTCCGTTATCGACCTCCACTTTGAACGAAATGAAATTCAATTTTGCCATTTTTACTACTTTTATGTTAGTTATGTAGTCTCCCAAAATTTTCCGGTTCTCCTACCTTGTCTAGATTTTGCATGTCATCAGCAAATCTTGTTCGATATCGCTTCAATCGATCAAAATACGGCGTAAACACATGTATTGCATTCAGCATAGCTGCAAGCGACGGACTACGTGCATGATTCATTGTATAACGACACATTTCAGTCTTTTTTCTTCCATCGCCATTTGCGGTAGCAAAACCGCAAATGTTTAGGTTACAAATGCAACAACAGTACAAGCCGGGTGGCAAAACCGATCGGTTCACTGCCAGTTGAAGCTGAATCAATCTCGTCACGTCGACCTGACTCTATATGATAGATAGGCACTTTCTCCCTCTTCAAGTTTGTCCACCGCAAAGTAGAAAGAAATAAAAGTTGGTACTGAAGTGGTCAACAACACGATGTGGTAAGAACAGTATCGCTTCCGTAGAATGCGAGCATCGCCATGCAAATGTCTGACAATCCACGCAAACTCATTTAGTTTTTTAAGCTGGCCCTGTGGCAGGAAAGTGGAACAGACATTCAATGTAATGAGAGGTAATTTATAGCAGCGAATGCAGTTAAGGCAGTGATCCCGGTAGATCAGATTGGTATATTTGAACGGAGAGGGAGGTGTGTATGTGTTTCTTATCAGAAGCATGCAAACTGAACCCGGAGCTTCTGTCCGGTTGGAAATATACATGGGACATTTTCTTTGAATCCGTTTGTTTGGTAAGTCTCAAGCATTTCTGAGAATTGTTAATGAAATCGTTTTTTGTTTTGTTTTCGGGTATAGCAGAATAGTAAAATTATCCTCATCCAATAGGTAACTTTATTTCATTGAATTGGGGTGAATTATAAATCGTAAACTGGTAAGTTTGCAATAATAGCAATTGTAGTCATGATTGGCCTGCCGTATGAATTAATGGAAATAATATTACAACTACCAACATTTATCCGTTAAATCTACACTACCAACTACCAACATCATGGTACATTAATTTATAAATAACCCTTTGTAGTTTTTTTTACATCCTAGGAAGAGAACTAGGTATGGAGCGATTACAACAAACATTTTATATGTCTCATCAACATAATATCATTTCATTCATTGTAAAAAAAAATATCACATAAGTACACTACTGGTTTCATTCGGGAGTAATTAACTTACATATTAGCACAGCTAACCTTAACTTACAAATATTCGGGAGTCGAGTTGCATGTATTCCGTAATGGTTTACATCGGCTTAGGATCTACTTGCTGCATATCAAGTCACAATCAAAAAGCTGCTGAAACGACCGTTTTTCCATCAACAACCGTTATTGGCGGGGAAGAAGATGTCCAATTCATTTAGCAACATGAACGTCACTAGAATGGCGTAGCATCCCATCAAAGCAATACCGATGCGCTTTCGCAGCTTGTACTTGGCAATGTAGATTACTAGGTACAGTGAACCAACGGCAAACAGCAGTGAAATGATCGAGTACTGCATTCCGTGGGAGGCAATTACGACGTACGAGTTGTTAGTGCTTCCACCGTCGGCCACCGTTCTGATGAACCATGGCATTCCGAGCGAAAACAAGATCGCCAACGAGTTAGCACCGAGGGCATTTGATACTCCGACGGCTCCGTTTCCTGCGATGATGGAAGGTTATGAGGTTATATCCAAGATGAGCATTTTGTTTAGAACTTACCGGTTCTAATGATAAGCACTGCAGAGATTGCCTCCGGCATACAGCCACCCATGGCTAGTAACGTAAGACCCATAACCGCGTCCGGGATTCCAAAGGTGTATCCAATGATGGACATCATCCAAAACGTAAGAAACGAGACAAGAGCTATGAAAATGATGCACATTATGAATGTTAGTGGATACCACCGACGCATGGACGGAAACGTGGGATTGGGAATTGTAAATGTCAGCACAAAACGGATCGGCCAGCTGTAGAACCACCAAAAGGTACGCAGCTTTGTTTCACGGGAAATCTTCCATAACGTCATGGGTGGATGTTCATCCGAGTCTGGGAGGACGTGACGGGAGGGTACTGAAATTAAGAAATAATCAAACAACAATTCACAGCAATTAACTCAACAACACTTACTATGCAGTTCTCCCACCTTCAGTGGTTTCTCTGCCATCTGATCGGATAGGATGGATGCCGTGGACATTCGATACGTTGGCTTTTGAACATTAGGCTGAGCAGTTCCAACAGTTGCTGCCGCAGCCGCAGCGGCCCTTTCATCGGCTTCAATTTCTTTGATCACGCGAGTACAGAGGTTCCACTTAACCTCGATGTATTTTTTGGCAAACTTCATGATATGTTTGTTTTGAAACATTATCAAGAAGTAAAACAAAAGCAATATGACAAATACCATCGCTTCGTACCAGTAGATCCGACCGTCCCAGGAGAATCCAATTAAGATGGCTATGTGAAAAGCAAACACGAGGGAGTCCCGCGTTAGTGGCCACCAGTCCAATTGAACGGGCTGTAAAAATGAAACATCTCAATCTTTGGAAAAACTAGACAATTTACAAACTAGAACATACCTTCTTAGTGGCCAAACCCGCCAGACTGGCCACACCCAACGTGTTGAACAGAAGCGATCCCATGACGGTACCAATACCCATATCCGAATCGGCGATGAACGTACTGATCGTGTTCGTGAAAAACTCCGGAATGGTTCCAGCAATAGCCATAAAGGTTGCCGCCGCAACGTCCTTTGTACCAAATATAAAACAAGCAGAAAATAAACAAAATAATTTACCAATTCAATAAAAAAAAAAATATTGCCATCAACACAGAAGGTTAGTATGATTAGCTGAGATAACCCATTGACGTTGTCAAAAACAGCCCCTCTCGATAATTGCACATAATTGTCTCACGCCTAAACGTGTTTGCATATTTTACAATAATGACTCATTATTATTGGACAGCAAAGCAAGACGAGAAGCTTGTTTAAGCGATAAGAAACGTTGACGCCACGCCGTCAACAAGGAAATACACACGATGTACCGCCTCGTATTCTACCTGCTGTGTGACAAACGGCTGTCGTGACGATCGTGAATTGTAACTCGAAATAGCTAAACGCAATCAGTGCACTGATTTATGACGTGCGTTGCTGGGCAGTGGACACTCAACCGTACGATTACGATGATAAAAATACTAGATACAACAGATTACTGTCCCATTGAATGCGAGTGCAAGATAAGAAAAATGTGGCTCCGTTTTCTTCTTGATTAAATCAAGTTCAAAATAAAGGATTATACATACAATAAAAACCATTGCAATCTTCACTATGCGTAAGTTTCGAAACTGCTTCTGTTATCGTAAAATTAGTGACGTCAGAACTCTCACAAGCATGCTAGCAGTTATCAGTTCAGGAAGTTAGATTAGTTTTCAATTGTAGTGTAAAACAGGCGCATAATAGTCTAATGCACAACAAACTTACAACTCGCACGATCTTGGTTACTTACCTTCACTTACCCGTTGCTGAAACGGGAAGATTGGTGACGATTAGTGGCTTCAGAGCTAAGCATAGCAAATTATCAAAAAAAAAATCATTGTCAGCTTAAAATTGTGCTTTTTTCAATCTCGCACCGGTTCGAATTTACGCATTATTGAACCAAGGTTTCACTGACCCTTCAACAGATCTTTAGTTTTGGTAGACTACTAATATTGTGGTGATATATGACAATCTGACCCTTTTTACATATTTAAATACTAACGCAGTTTTCTAAGAAGACGATTCAGAACATTATCAGAACGATGAATGCTCATGGCCATCACCGATTCCAGAGTAATGCGACATCACGATGAACTGACTTTCACAAGGGGCTGTCCCATTACACTAATGCAAAATGTTAAATTTGTGCTCACCGATGCTTAAACGGTTCCAAATCGGTTCCTGAATAGCCTCTCAAAATTTGAACTTTTTGGTAAGAACTGCACACTTAGAATAATTCATGTGAATTTAGGTGCTCTTAGAGTGACATATATCCCAAGTAACATTTTAAGTTTTATGAAATACTACAAAGCAACTATAAAACAACATTCATAAAACCCTGGTCAAGGCTATTTTGTCATTAATGCATTCACCAAAACCTCATTAACACTGGAATATGTCTACTTGGCCCACCCTGGAGACCCAAGCAACACATGTCCATCATAATAGGTTGCTGCAACTTGATTGTGACAGAAATAAGTTACATACAAGTATCCACAACTGTTCAGTGACAAGTGTGCTGATCGGGGAAGGTTCTGAAGGGTGTATTCTCGAAGCTCTTCAAGATTGATTTACTGCAAAAAGTTGTATGACGAACGCATTGAGAACCTGCTGAATCCACTAGGAAAGCATCAATCAAGATAGAAAAGGATTTATGAATCCGATCTTATCAAAATAATTAAAATAGAAACTG